>NW_027526460.1:155322921-155774112 GCF_048455015.1 Haemaphysalis longicornis | reverse complement strand
CGGATGTTGTAGCTTTATATGACCTTTTGCGAGCCCGCTCTATGCCAACATGTCGTGCAGATCAGTGGGAACTGTGATTGGCTTCTTAGCAAGATGTCACGACTCACTTCACAAGTTGAGGAAAGCCTGGGTGAAACCAGAACTGCATTTTTTTCTGTTTGCTGATATTGGGCAATAAAACGAGTATGAATTGTTTGTTTATCAAGGAACTACAGTTACAAGTACCCGCAAAACACAGTTTGTTTGAAAATCTCTTCACAGCCTCTTTAACCCTTTACGGTACGCTGTCGGGCCCCACAACGCCGTAGCAGGCCGTTGTCTGGCTATGTCCAACATAGGTGTTTAAGGTTAAATCTCGTGGTTTTTCTCCGTGCGATGCGTCTGCATTCTTTGTTTAAATGACGTGTCATCTCTGAACAGATAAGTGAACTTTAATTGCTTATGCTTCGAGCAGTTTTACACGCCGCTTATATACTGGTAATGAAGTTGCAAGCAAAATCAAAAGAAAAAAATTAATGTTCTGAGTTTTTCTTGCACAGGTAGCGCTTTTAATGTTCTTCTTCTAGGGTGGGGTTTTTTGGCGCTAGGGCATGTAAGGCCAAGTGCGCCATTGCTATGATTAGGTAAAAATGTGTTGATGAAATGAGGGAAAATAGTGCATAAAATTACTTCAGTGTAAAGGGCCGCATCCAAAAGATGAGTGAGGACCATGATGAGGTATGGAATGAGCAACGGTGTACAGGGCCATGGTAAACAGTACACTACGGATGAACAAGATAATGAGGTGGACGACAATGCTACTTTTTAAAACCGATATCATTAAGGTATTCTAAAACTACTGAAATCGAATGCAGGACATACTTTCTCAAACAAACCTGCTTTAAAAAACCGATATATTAAGGTATTCTAAAACTCTACTGAAATCGAATGCAGGACAATCTGACAAAAACATTGCAATGTGCCGTGGCATATTCTTACGGTACATTTCTGGGAAATAGCGTCTCCTTTCCGGTTCCATGGCCGAGCACTGAACCAAAACATGGAGGACTGAAACACTCTCGCCACATCTGGCGCAGTTCGGTGGCTGGTCACCAGAGACGAGGTAGGAATGCGTGCCATGTGTGTTTCCTATTCGTAGTCTGCATCGCCAGACCTCAAAGGCCCTGCTTTTTTTCCTGGCAGCTGATCGGCCAATTATAGGTTGTACCAAGTGAAGCTTGTTGTTTACTTCTCTGTCCCATTCTTTCTGCTAGAGCTGAAGGAGTATATGTTTTACTGCTGGTTTCATATCCAGGTAAGGTACTTGCGTGATGTCAAGACTGGTTCTTTCAGCTGTTCTGGCGGCAGCCTGGTCGGCTTTCTCTTTGCCAGGTATGCCACAATGGCCAGGAACCCAACACACTATAATTTATCAATTTAGCTGGTGTGCTTTGTACAGATATTTAAAAAGGGCAGTAAACGTGATTCTTGGTGCGCTTTCCTGTTGACAGGGCCGTGACAACGCTGAGTGAGTCCGTGAAGATAGCAGACATGTTTTGCTTGTTATAATGTGGTCCACAGCCAGATGTACTCCGTGTGCTTCTGGTGTAAATATGGTTGTTTTTATGCATTGGTTTTGCTATTCAAAGATGCTTTCCAACAGCTGCACAGGCCACAGCCGATTTGGGTTTCGATGCATCAGGGAAAAACTGAGCAGCCTTGTACTTGTCTTGGAAGTATGCGAAGTGCTGTTTAACTTCCAATAGTGAGCCTTTCCTGTCTACTTGTCTAAGTGAGGTGTCGCATGATATGATGCTCATATCCCAGGGTGCCACGCATTCATTTCGGGTCATTTTGAGGGTGTTATCAAACGAGTTGGATAGTTTTGTAGAGATGGAATTGATCACCAGTGGAAACGGTTGAGCTAAGGAAGGTCGATTTGAAAAGTGCAGCATTCTTGAGTTATCTTTTATCAGGGAGTCACACGGGTGCTTGGGCTGTGACGTAACCTTCAGGGCATAGGTAATACCAATAAAAGTTCGACTCAAAGACCAACAGCCTGATTCAGCATAGAGGCTCGAGTACTGGACGAGTTCGGAAGGCCCCTGTGGCCAACTTGAAGCCCAGATTGAGGATAGGATCAAGCATTTTCAGTGCAGTGTTAGAGGCTGACCCGTAAACTACACATCCATAATCTAGGCGGGACAAAACAAGACTTTTGTACAGGTATAGTAAGCACTTCTTGTCAGTGCTCCATTTCATGTGTGCTAGTATCCTAAGCAGATTCATTGACTTCAAACACTTCAGTTTCAGGTGCTTCAGGTGGGGGGTTAACGAGCCTCGAGTCAAAGATCAATCCGAGAAACTTATGTTCTGTTTTAAGAGGAAGCAGTTGTCCATTTAAGTAGATTTCTGGTGCAGCGGCAATGCCCCTTTTTTCGAGAACAGTACACAGGCACTTTTTGAAAGGTTAAACTTGAAGCCATTGTCATGTGCCCATTTGGAGAGCTTATTCACTCATAGCTGAATTTGGCGTTCGCAAAAAGATAGATTACAAGACTTGAAGCCAATCTGCACATCGTCAACATACACAGAGTAAAACATAGTTGGCGGAAGTACAGTGCGTAGGGAATTCGTTCTTGCAATGAAAAGTGTGTAGCTCAGCCCACCTCTCTGTGGCACCCCCTGTCACTTGTGTAAATGGCTTAGACAGAGTACTGCCTATCTTCACACGAAATGTCCGATCAGAGAGGTAGCTTTCAATTGTTTCTAGCATATTTCCTTGTATTCCAAGGGCAAAAAGATATCTCAATATACCAAACTGCCAAGTAGTACCATACGCCTTTTCAAGGTCAAAGAATAGAGACAAAAAGTACTGTTTATGCGGAAACGCATATCTTATTTGGGACTCCAAGCGCACAAGTTGGTCAGGTATGGATTTTTGTTCTCCAAAGTCACTCTGGAATGGATCCATGAGCCTGTTTGCTTCTAGAAAATGCATAATTCTTCGGTTGATCATTTTTTCAAATACTTTGCACAAACAGCTAGTCATAGCTATAAGTCTGTAGCTCGAGGCAACACCTGGGTCCTTCCTTTCCTTCAATACTGGAACAACAATGGCCCCTTTCAGCCTTGGAGGGATATATCTATTGTTCCAAATCCTATTAAAAAGTGATAGTAATGCAAATTAAGTCTCTGGGTGCAAGTTCTTGATCATTTCATAGTGAATATTATCAGGTCCAGGTGCTCTTTACCAAGTGTGTTTAGGCAAGCTTCGAAGTCAGCAATAGAAAACTCAGCATTATATGCCTCGCTTGGAGGTGATTTACGACGAAGTTGCAGTTTTTCTTCCCTAAGTTTCCATTTTAAAAAATTTGGCTGGGTAGTGCGCCGCACTTGGAACCGATTCAAAATATGCTCCCAGTGCATCCGCCTGATCTTCCAGAGTGCCACCCGCATTATCAACTAAAGGGCGGGGGAAAGTCTGCTGCCCTTGCAGTTTGGGTATCCTATTCCAGTGTTTATTTTGGCCAGTGTAAGAGTTAATGCCCTCTATGTACTTCTCCCAACTCTCACTTTTTGCTATCCACCTCACTCTTCTCGATTGGGACTTGATGCGTTTGAAGTTTATGTAGTTTTCAGGCGTGGGAGAGTTACGGAAAAGGCGCCATGCTGCATTTTTTCTTCCTAGCACTTTGGCAGTCCTCATTCCACCAAGGAATCGGCTTTCTTTTTGGGTTACCAGAACGCGAGATACATTCACTAGCGGCTTCAATTATGTGCTTTTAGATAAAGGAACGTGCACTGTCGATTTCCAGCGAATCTAGGTAGTCACGTGGAAGACAGGTGAGCTGTTGAAACTTTTTCTAGTAAGCAGACCCCATCCTCCAACGTGGTACACTGTTCTGCCCATGTGTTGGCACTACCTTTTCTTTTAGCAGGATTGGAAAGTGGTCACTTCCATAGGGCTCATCCAGGACGTGCCAGTCCAATAGTGGGAAGAGAGTAGCGGTGCAGAAAGCTAAGTCAACTGATGAGGATGTTTAGTGCGTGGGACTAAAGTATGTTCAATATGCAAGCTCCAGTGGAGACTTCTTCTATCATTCGCCCTCTTGAATCATAGTTTTCGCAGCCTAAGAGAGGATTATGGGCATTGTAGTCTCGTGCTATTATGTATGGCTCTGCGAGCTGGTCCATTAGACTTTCAAACTCAGATTTCTGTAGTCACTTGTCTGGAGGAATGTAAATGGAGCACATTGTTAATAGTCGCTGCAACCATATAGCTCTCACAGCTACCGCCTCTAGTTCAGTCCTGAATTTAACGTCCTTAGCTGTGGTTGACCTTTGAAGGATAATAGCCACAGCACCAAATGGTTGGTTGGTGTATTGCCTGTCCTTTCTGTATGTGATATACTGGGGTAAAAAGTCTGTGTTTGCTGCTTAAGTCAGTTTCTTGGAGACACACTGCAAGAGGTGCATGCTCCGAGAGCAACTCCTAAACATCATCCAAGTTTTTAGAAGCCCTCTGTAGTTCCACTGCAGTACACTACAAAAAACCATTGCTAGTATTTAGACGTTTGTTAGTAAACACTGGCTCAGCTTGTTAGCTGCCAGAGACTTTTCCAGCAGGAGACCCCTTAGGGAGCTCTGCTTTTTTTATCAGTTCCTGAGCATTTGTACACTGCACGGGTTTGTGGCAATCCTTCGGCGTGAATGACGCAGAGGATGGCTCACTTGTGTCCATAGCCTCCACAGAAGGCTTCTTTGTTGACGGTTTGAGACCTGGGGCCTCGGCAGGCCTTCGGTTCTCCTGCGAGGTTACAACCGTCTCAGTGATGTTAGTCAGCTGTGCAGATCGCGAGGCTGCAGCTGACACGTTGGCCGTTTTCAGGCCATCATTTCCTTGAGGTGCAGCAGGTGGCGCTGTTTGCACCTAGGGGGCTGAAGATGTCTCCTCAGGCCCTCTCAACGAGGTCCCTGATTGGACAGTTGCCGCACGTGGCGCCGCCCTTTGACGCGCACACGTCGGCGTATGCTATCTTATGCGTGATAGCGAAATGCCTGCGTGCTTCGGGGTAAGAGATGTTTTCTTTTACCTTTTCTTTTTTCCATTGCTGGCATGAGCGTCAGTATTCAGCATGGTCACCGCTGCAGTTGACACAGTGTGGTGGGGCAGCGCAGCTTTCCGACGCATGGTCGGTTTTGCTATATCTTGCACACGTCTGCTCACCCCTGCAGCTCTGTGATCCGTGGCCGAACATCTGACATATGTTGCAGCGGCGCGGATTGCAGATGTAGGGTGCGACTCAGATTTTTACGTAACCAGCTTCTACGGTCTCCGGGAGGACCGTTGTGCCAAAGGTGAGAACAATGTGCTTTGTGGGGATTACTTTGTTTTCGTGGCAGATGACTATCCCCTGAACTTTGATGGCATTTTGCTCGTGGAAGGCTTCAAGGAGTTCATTTTCACTGAGGTCTAGGAGGTCTGCTTCACTGATAACACCACGTATGGTGTTCATAGAGCAGTGAGGAGTAACAGTAACAGTGATATCACCAATTTGGTCAACTTTGAGGAGCTTGTCGCATTGAGTCTTACCTTTAACTTCAATCAGCAAGTCGCCACTGGACATTTTTTGTGCCTTGTAGCTAGCCTCAATGAGGTTCGACAGACATTTGGACACAAGAAATGGTCACATATCTTTCTCATTGTTGTGTTCCCATTTTCGGAGTGCATCACGTGAAAGCGTGGAAAACAGTCTTGCCTGTTTGAAGGAAAAATTTCAAAGGAAGTTGCCACGGTGCGCCCCCTTTTAAGAGAGCAATTCATGGAAAAGGGATTTGGAGATGCCATACAGCAAGTATGTGTTCAGTAGCAAGGCCGGTCACCCACCACCGAGCCCAACAAGGGACCACGGCTTTTTCAGCACATGCTAACCGTACCTTGCCACTATAACCCTATGCTTGAAATCAAGAGTGATGTCTTTGTACAGGGTTAACCCTCGCCGCCTGGAGAAGCCTGGAAGCAAAGAAGAAAGGAGATGACAGTACCGGGTTAGGAAACAAAGCAGGAAAGAATGGAGAGAAGGACAGGAAAAGGCGACTGGCTGATTTCCCCAGGGCGGGTCAATCCTGGGGTACCGTCTGCAGGAAGCAGGGGCCAAAGATGTGTGTTGCCACCACCAGGGGGCCGTAAAGGTCCAAAACAACCCTGGTTTTGGCTCAGCCACCAGGATGCCCTTTTCCCTGGTCACGGCAAAGCCACGCACAGCTGAGGCGTGGGTGGGCCCAACCCACATGGGCTCAGGGTCTGCGGTGTCGCCACTACTGTCACCTTGAACACACAAGGTACCCCTGTGGAGGTTTTTGATGTTGAAACCCGATGTTGAAACCCATAACCCATTAGATTAAGGGGGACAAGACTGTTAAAACTATTTCTTTTAATTTGTAAGTAAAATCTGTGAAACTTGTCACTCTTGCTGCTTTTGCCCCACTGATTTCAAATATGCCATTATTTTTGAGTTGGTCAATTAGTTCCCGAGATAATTAGAGAAAATTAATCAAACTTTTTAGGTCATAAAACTGTCATCTTTACACTTTCCAACACCATGAAACCTGGTGCATGGAATAAGTTAATCAGTTTTTGCGGCATTGCTTGGAACTAATTTACAGCTCATAAAACTTGTTTGAAATGGGCTCTCAAAATGGTTCTTTGCAACTGGTGCTACCAAGGTTTAATGAGCTGTAAAATTACTTACAAGCAATGCATCAAAAAACATTCTCTTATTGCACTCACCGGGGATCATAGTGTTGGAAAATGTAAAGATTACAGTTTTCTGACCAACACTGTTTTGTCTATTGTTCCTTCAAAAATGGTTAATTACCTCTAATTATCTCAGGAACTAATTAACCAACCAAAAAATAGTCATATTTGAAATCAGTGGAGAAAAAGCAGCAAGACTGACAAGTTTCCCAGAGTTTCCTTAAAAATTAGTTTTTTAAGAGCAGTGTCCCCCCTTAAGGAATCATTTCATACATAAGCACAGGGGTGGACAGGGAACATGGGTTTGGGAGCAGTCCTGGAAGCAAGCAAAATTCCCTTTTGCGGTGATGGAAGCGGCATTCTACTTCCTAGGGTAGCTGTTGGAGCAAGCAAAATTCATGTTTGGAGCAGCCACCAGCAACTTTGGGGCAGGAGCCAAAATATGCTTCTATAGACTTATGAGGGCTAAAAAGCTGACAAGCTATCATCAAGATTACAAATTATTATTGACCATACTGTAGATAAATTGCGTCGTAGCTGGTTTCTTCATTGCCCCAAGTTCTTTCATGTGACTGTGTAGCTTCGTGTTGCTTGTTGGTTGCATGCCGGTTTGCTGGACTAATGGCATGACGCGATTAACGAACGACTTTGCTGCTAAAAATGGGCGTCACTTTGTCTTTTGTTGGGCCTGGTCTGCACCGCACAGAAATAAAGTGGATATTGACATTTGTCTTGCTTAGTATTCCCATGCTGAACTTGCTTGTCTGCCTTGAAGAAATGGGTAGCACAATACTATACACAAATCTCACGCTCTGTACACTTGGCTCAACTTGAACTTGTGTAAAATTTTGCAAGCGAGAGGCACTATAATTTAAGTTTAAAGAAGTGTCCAGAACTCGTGGATAAGCTACGTTGGCCATTTAAAGAGAGCGTGGTTTTTAAGACATTCTGTATTTCCTGGCACTACCATTTTTGTATTACACTTTAAATGCAAAAAATGAGCCAGCAATTCCTGGTCAGCTTAACAGATGTGATTGTAACACCTGGCAAGACACACACACTGTCTAGAAGCAAACACTGATTCTGATGTTTCTTCACAACAGACAACTATGCGCCTATGCACAGGGTATCTTTTTTTTATCAAATGAAAAAAACAATACAAGCTCTTGCTGCTGTTCCAGCTAGCACAACTCATGCACTTGCCATTGAGAAGAACGCATGCATGGCGTTAGGATAAATGCACTTGTGAGATGTTGAACCAGCCTTCGTGTTCATAGTATCCCCCCAAGCCATCTCAAGTTTACTACAACACAGATCAAACACTCACTCGAGCATTCAAGAAAGCATACTAACATGCAAGTGCCCCAATGAATGCGAAAAGGCAAGGATGTGGCTGCGTGGTGTGTGCCGCCTTACACGCATGATGCCGACACTAGAAAAATATGTCCGAACGATTATGAATTCCAGTTGTGCATTCAATTCTTTCAGTCGGTTGTGCTTCTTCTGTGGGTGTACTGTGACAAACCTCACTGTACCGCGAGAAATCAAGAATAGTACAAATGCCGCCAATTAAATAACTCCCACCTCCCCTCGCGGGAACCCCTGTGTAGATGCGATGCATAGGGGGTTCAGTTGTTTCCGTTAGGTTGATTCTCTCATCGCGTGAAACGTGCCGTGAACCCCCTGCCGCGGCTATGACGCAACGTGGCGCGGCTATGACGCAACACAATCCACTTTAATCCAATCCAATTCAATGCCCCTCGCGAGTGTGTTTGCTATCGGAGAGGAGAGGGGGTGAGCGGCGGAAAGCGCAACTTGCGCGGCGAGGAGAATGGGGGAGGGGTGCGGATGGACAACGCCGTATGGAGGGACAAGGCGAGTGAATGAGATGCAGTCGCATCTAAAAGTAAAACGAGTCGTATTTTTAAGCCCAGTCCGTGACAGCCACAAATTAGCCAAAGTTCAGTTTGTCTTCACTTTCGTGTTTCCAGAGACACGGTGGCAACACTTCAAGATGTTAATCGACCAGATTTAGGGGAAATCCCCAAGGTGGAGTAAGTTTCTGTAAAGGAAAACCCCGCCTTGCTCCAACCCGTCATGAAGAAGTCCCGCGCCGTACCGCCGTCCACTGTCGCCCGCCCGACCACCTGCAGGAAAAAACCAGGAGCCGAGGAAGACGGACGTATGGCGAACCGCCGATAATAGTCCGCTGTGCTACCACTGCGGAGAGGCAGATCAAATCTATCGTCGCTGCCCGTACAGGAGACTCGGACTGCATGGTTTATCCGCCTACGCCCCACGCCCCCGACCCGGCCAGCGCCCTACTGAGATCGACGAATACCTACCCAACGCCAACCGAGGACCAGCCCGCTTCAACCGATCGCCATCGCCCTACCCATGCCAGTCGCCCAACCGCCGTAGCAATGCTGATTTCGCACGTGGAAGGCCCCCAGCCCACGCGGGGAAAACTAAAAGCAGCAACTTCTGGAAGTAAAGTTGCACCATCGCGAAAAAATGAAAACCCCCCAACGACGCAACGACTCGCGGAAGACGATAATTCCCGACATGCCCACAGCCCGACGACCCGATTTAACCTTGACGTGACTCTCGAACACGACGACAACCACACGGCGCGACGCGTACACAACTTCATCGAACCTTCCGCTGAGAAGACGACGACCACGACGCCCAGTGCCCGACCGTCAACACGCACATGCCGAGATACGACGCCACGACGCAACCGGAACTCGAAGAAAGCAGCGTCCGACGTTCAACTGTCCATCGACGGCTTTGCAGTAGTCTCCCTCATAGACACGGGAGCCCTTTACTCAGTCATGAGCGGACCATTTGCATCTAAGCTGAAAAAAATTATGACCAGATGGGACGGTCCGCACATTCGCACAGCAGGAGACCACCTTGTGACGCGAAGTGGAACGTGCACATCGCGCGCCACCATAGACGGCACAACGTACCCTCCGGCGTTCGTTATCTTGCCTAACTGCTCCCGCGACGTGATTCTCGGAATAGACTTTTTGACGGACAAGTGCAGAATAACTGATCTGCAGACCAAGTCGATAATTTTTCCTCCGATCACTCCATGACGCCGGAACCGAACCCCGAACACCGTGCAGCTGTAAGGATCGCCGATGATCATGTCACCCTGCCACCCCGCGCAAGCTTGATGATCACCGTCTAGTGTGAAGGTGCTCCTCCCGACGTCGACGCTATCGTGGAGAGTGACCAAAGGCTGATTCTCGACCGCGGTGTGTCTGTCGCAAGAGCCATTGCGCGGTTTAGGCAACGCAAATCCCACGTATTGGTCACCAGTTTCACCGAGGAGTACCCGCATTTAACAAGGGCTCTGCAATTGCATACCTCGAAGAAACGCAAGAAGCAAGTAACGTGATCGCGGTTGCCGACTTTGAACGGGCACCCAAAGATACCTTCAAGCTTCCGAATCACTTCGACGTGAATTCGGTGTTACGCAAGAAGAACCGAAGAAATTAGTGGATTTGCTGCGTCGCTACAGCGAGTGTTTTTCGTCGAAATAATAACCACGTCAGACACCTTTAGCGAGCACCGAATAATCACGGAAGATGGAGCCCGACCTACCCGACAGTCACCGTACCGCATCTCTTCACACGAGCGGGAAGCCATCCGGACCCAAGTCGACGTCATGTTCACTGACGACATTATACAGCCATCGAAAAGCCCCTGGGCTGCGCCGCTCGTACTGGTGAAGAAAAAAGGCGTCAGATAAAGGTTTTGCGTTGACTACCAGCGACTGAACAAAATTACCAAAAATTACGCCCACCTATTCTCTGGGAACCCTTGTGTGATGCGACGCTGGAGAGGGTACCATTGTGCGTTTCCGTTGGGTCGATTACTTGAATTGCGTGAGCAATCGTCGGGTAATGCGAGAGAGAGAGAGAAAGACCAAGCGTAGCGCAGACGACCGTCGACCGAGAATCCGGCCGGATCGCGGCACTCATATGCGCAGCGCTCCCAAAGGAGAGGAGACTGCGGAGAGAGAGGCCGCTGCACATGCGCACAGCCCGCTGCGCCGCGCGCAGCGCCGCCCATCGGCGGAGTGAGGGTGCGCGCCGCACATCACGCACCACAGATGTTAGGGAGAGGGCGCGCTATCACGGCGAGAGGAGGGGGGGCGCAGCGGTGCGGACAACAACAACGGACGCACGCAGGAAGGACAGGGCTGCCGACAAGAGATGCTCTCAGCGTCGCATCTAAAAGGACGTGTACCCCCTGCCACGAATCGACGACACCCTCGACCACCTCTGCCATGCGAAGTACTTCTCATCCATGGATCTGAAGACCGGCTGCTGGCAAATTGAGGTGGACGAGAGAGACCGAGAGAAGACCGCATTTATAACCCCGGATGGCCTATAACAGTTCAAGGTGATGCTGTTTGCGCAGTGCACGGCGCCAGCAACGTTTTAAATACACAGTGCTAGCTGGCCTGAAGTGGCACACCTGCCTCGTATACCTCGATGACGTTGTGGTGTTCGCCCGAACTTTCGACGAACACCTTGCAAGGTTGGAGTCTGTACTCGAGGCCATTCGCACGTCGGGGTTAACGCTGAAGCCTGAAAAGTGCCGTTTCGCGTACGAGGAGCTAAAGGTTCTGGGCCACGTCGTCAGCGCCGCGGGAGTCCCACCTGTCCCGGCAAAAACTTCAGCCATTGCCAACTTTCCAACGCCGAGAGACAAGAAGGGCGTGCGAAGATTTCTCGGACTGTGCGCATAATACCGGCGCTTCGTCGCAAACTTCGCACTCATTGCAGAGCCACTCACACACTTGACGAAGGATAGCACCCCTTTTAGCTGGGAAAGCGCCACGAAAAAGCATTCTGCGAGCTGCAAAAACGCCTGCAAAGCCCAACCGTGCTCGCTCATTTCGACGAAAACGCCGAAATGGAAATGCACATTGACACCGGTTAAATAGGCTTGGGCGCCGTCCTCGTCCAAAAACAAAGCGATTGCGAAAAGGCAATCGCCTTTGCCAGCCGTGGTCTGTCGAAGGAGGAGAAAAACTACTCTGCCTGTGAGAAAGAGTGCGTGGCAATTATATGGGCGATTTGAAAACTTCGCCCATACGTGTATGGAAGACCATTCAAGGTTGTGACAGACCACCACACGCAGTGCTGGCTTGCCATTTTTAAGGACCCTTCTGGCCGTCTTGGGCGGTGGAGCTTGCGCCTGCAGGAGTTCGACGTTACAGTCATCTATAAATCCGGCAGGAAACACTCCGACACCGACTGCCTCTCGCGCGCCCCCGTCGTCCCACCACCACAAGACTCTGATGAAGACACCGCGTTCTTCGGAATCGGAACGGAGAGCGACGTAGCCACTCAGCAGCGTGCCGACCCCGACTTACGCGTCATAATCGAATACCTGGAGGGATGCAGCGTCGCCGTTGCTAGGACCTTCCAAAGCAGCTTAACAGCATTCAGCCTGAGAAACTCCGTCCTCGTGAAGAAGACTTTCAGCCCCAGAACAAGAACGAATTACCTTCTCTCATCCCCGCAGACCTTCGTGACGAAATTTCGGAAGCGTGCCACGACGACCCGTCTTCCGGACATCCCGCAACAGCCCGCACAATTGGAAAAATCAAGGCGAAGTACTACTGGACCCGCCTTACATCCGACGTCACCCACTACGTCCGGAGCTGCCGTGACTGCCAGCGACGAAAACCGCCACCGACGAGACGCGCCGGACTTCTGCAGCCGATCGCCGTCCCATCGAAGCCCTTCCAGCAGATTGGAATGGACCTACTGGGCCCGTTCCCTACGTCACGATCCGAGAACAAGTGGATTGTCGTAGCAACAGACTACATGACGCGCTACGCAGAGACCGCCGCTCTTCCGAGAATGACTGCACAGGAAGTCGCAAACTTTTTCACAAGCCAAGTTGTGCTGCGACATGGAGCACCGGAAGTCCTAACCACGGACCACGGAACGGCGTTTACTGCGGAGCTTATGCAAGAAATATTACGGTACAGCAACACGGATCACAGAAGAACGACGGCGTACCACCCCCAAACGAACGGACTAACGGATTGTCTGAACAAGACAATCGCAGATATGCTTTCAATGTACGTCGACGTTGAACATAGGAGTTGGGACGAAGTGCTCCCGTAGTTCACGTTTGCGTACAGCACGGCTATCCAGGAGAATACTCAGATGACGCCTGTAAGGTCCACTTATGAGGTCAGTGGCCAGGCGCGCAGGCTGCGCGTGAGAACCCGCCACTCTGTTTGGTGGCTCAACACTGTGGACTCTACGTGGCAGCCGTCGCCAATTCGGCACGGCACGTATGGGCGCCGGATAGTCCGGCCAACGGAATTCCGCTGGGATGATCCCGCATTCAAAAAGCAGTCGGTGTCGACGGAGTTTTAAGGCCAACTCGTGACGTCAGCCGCCAGGTGCCCGGGCGGCGCGTGAGAACTCGCCACTCTGTCTGGCGATGTAGCACTGCCAACACTACAGAGCAGTCGACGCCAATTTGTCACGGCAATCACGGGAGACGGATTGTCTGGCCTACCGAATACCACGGGGATAATCCCCCATTGAAACCGCAGACGGCGCCGCCGGCTTCCGAGAATCGTGGGCGTGGTGCGCCGGGGAGGGGGTAATTGCCGACGCCGGAGCGTGCGCCGCGTGAGCCTCCGTTGTTAACGCGCTCCGTTCGGCATAGTGCACTGTCGCCGCCTTTCGCCCTCACCCCGCGGTGTCGCGCGCGCTTGCTCGTCCGCGTGCAGGCCGTTGACCGAAAGGCTGCGGGGCCTCATTGAATATTCCGTAGCGCACTAAGTGACAGCTGTCTACGTGAGTTTGGGCACTCCCTTCCGCGTGTACGGATGCTACAGGGACGTTCCCGAGAGAGCGTGAGCTCGAGGTGTTATAAGGACGACCTTGGTCGTTAGAAAGTGTTCTTGTCAGAGCACTCAGCTGGGCAGTTTGCAGTGGGACAAGGAGTCTCGACCGTTAAAGTTAGTTTGGGATTTGTGAGCCCCCTAGGCTAGAGGTTAAGATCGCGTAGGAAGTTTAGGGTACAGAGCCGTTCCGGGCAACTAGAGGGATCTTGCGGTGAGACAGAGTCTCGGCCGTCGTTTTTCGAGCGGTTTGGGTACGCTCCGAGGATAGGAGAGTTAGACGAAGTTGAGAAGCTCGAGTGATTTGTACGCACTTGGAGCTAGCGTCTAGCTGAAGTCGGAAGTTTTTCTCTTATTACTCATGTACCCAGATTTCCTACTGTAAATGGCTGTATATAAACTCTTCGTTTCACTTAAAGAACCCCAATGCCTCGAGTTCGTCAATTCGACCGCCGTCTCCAAGAACTTCAACACCATCGCCCTGCCAGCCTCCTGCCAAATCAACTGGAGCCCGGGCGATTGGGTTCTTGATGGACACCGGACTTCGGGAAAACGAACCACAACCATCTCTACTGGCCCATCCGACAGGATTTCGCAGAAGAAATCACCAGCCCAAAATCAGGGGCGGCAAGCAGACGCAAGTCCACCTTCATCGGTAGCAGCCGAGGTCCGCGCGGAGTGGAGCGGCAGAGCCAAGCCTGTGCACGGGGCCAACGACGCTGCAGCCGACCACCGAAGGTGCGGGTGAGTGGGATTTCTTGCGCTTCGTTGTGACGTTGTAGGCTGAGTCTGGGGTTGCATGGTAGTCACGCGGAGCATGCTGGCGAACATGGCGGAAGGAGACGGAAATGGTCAGACACATGAGGCGCCACCTCAAGGAGGAACGGCGGCAGGAGGGATGGTCCAAGCGGAGTCTGAGGCAATAATTCTTAGACGAATGGAGTTGGGGTTTCAAGCGCGATAGGAGGAAAGAGCGCGCGAAGCGGCGGAGCGCGAGAGAAAAGAAGCGCGCCAAGCAGAGGAAAGAGCGCGCGTAGCGGTGGAGCGAGAGAGAAGAGAGGCGCGACAATCGGAAGAACTCATACAAAAACTGAAGCTCGAATCTGATGAGCGGCTGCGAAGGTTGGAGCTGGAGACGAGGGCTGGCACGAAAACTCCTACGGGCTCGGACTCAGACGAGGGTAGGCGGCCGGGTTGCTGTTTCATAGGGACACTATAGCCGGCGCGAAGGTAATGCAACTCGTGCTCCCCTCAGAAAGACGCGAGGAGGTACTCTCGCCGGGCCACGAGTCACTATGGGGAGGCCATGTAGGAACCAAAAAGACGAAGGCTAGGATAAAATATAGCTTTTTCTGGCCTGGCCTAGAGGCAGACGTATCCAATCACTGCCTAACATATCACGGCTGCCAAATCAGGGCAGATAGACGGTTCAGCGACCGGGTCCCTATTGTTCCCCTAACAAGGCCGGACCACCCCTTCCAGGTAGTAAACATTGACATCATTGGTCCCCTGGACGTACCGTCGGGTCGGGGCCACAAGTATGCACTTTGTCTGGTGGACATCTGCACACGCTGGCCCGAAGTCGTGTGCTTGCGGTCACTTACGGCGAAAGCAACTTGCGAGGCTCTCCTGACAATATTCAGCAGGACTGGAATCCCTGAGTTATTATGGTCTGACCAGGATACTAACTTGATTGATTGTGGGGTTTAGCGCGCCGACGCAACGCAGGCGATGAGACGCGCCGTAGTGGAGGGCTCCGGATTAATTTTGACCACCTGGGGATCTTTATAGTGCGCCGAAATCTCGTACACACGGGCATTTTTGCTTTTCGCCTCCATCAGAAAAGCGGCCGCCGCGGCCGGGAATCGAACCCGCGACCTCGTGCTCAGCCGCGCAACGCCTTAGTCACTGAGCCACCGCGGCGGGTCAGGGTACTAACTTCACGCCACAACTGACATAAAGCTTTTTGGAAAGGTTGGGCTGCGCGCCACGCTTCTCGACACCGGAACACCCGGAAAGCAATGACATGGTGGAGCATTGGAATAGGGTACTTAAGAACATGCTGTTTCACGTCATCGAGAAGGATCCAAGTAACTGGGATAGGTTAGTACCGTTCGTGTTGTGGGCCTACCGAGTGGTTCCGCACGACACAACTGGAGTCGCCCCATTTCGCATGCTTTATGGCAGGAACCCCACAGCACCGCTGGTGATCCTCCAGGACAGCTTGTCAGGGGAACTGCCTGTACCGCGCCCATTAAAAGAGGAGCCAGCGAAATACCTAAGGCAGCTGTGCGAGCAGCTAGAGGTAGCGGCGGAAGTAGCCGACCTCACGGCGAGCGCGCGCCAGGGCAGTTACGCGCAGGCGTACAATAGAACCGCGCGTAACAAAACGTTAAGCGTCGGCGAACACGTCCGTTGTTCGACACGGAGGGTAAACGTAAGACGGCCCCGAGATGGTTGGGCCCGTTGACGGTTGTTGCACAGGAGAGGTAGCATTCATACCGTCTCGACATAGGGGAAAAGAAAACTTCGGCGGTGCACGCCAACCGCCTGCGACCTTACTACTGTCGCGTCAGTCACGTGGGGGTAGTGCTCGATGAAGATAGCGACTTGGGGACGTAGAGTGCGCCCTACGCTTTATGCCGCCGCGGCGAAGTACCCTCCCCTTACCGATCGAGAAGTTGTCACACTTAAGTGAGCAAGAGAGCTCTGAGATTGCAAGCGTATTTGCAAAACACGCCGACCTGTTCGATGGAACGCCAGGACTCGCCGCGGTGGGGCAACACCGGATCGAGCTGCAGGGAAGTATTGAGCCAAAGAGGGCTTTTCCTTACCGCGTTCTGGAGCTGCTCAGGAAAGAAGTCACCCACCAGGTAGACAAACTTTTGGAGTTGGGCCTCATCTACCCAGTCGAAAGTGAGCATGCTCACCCGGTCATTTGCGTCGGAAAGAAAGATGGGTCGTGGAGAATGTGTATTGACTACCGCAGACTAAATGCCGTGACTCTCGCTGATGCATTTACTATGACGCCACCGTAGGAGTTCATCTTGAAAGTAGGAAAGGCGAGTTTCATCACAGTTATAGAATTGCGGAGGGGCTACTGGCAGGTACCCGTAGCCCCTGAGAGGCAGCCCCTAACCGCCTTCGACGGGCAGTACGCGTGGCGCGTCATGCCGTTTGGTCTCAGAAATGCGGCAGCACCATTTCAGAGGATGATGAACACGTTGCTCGCCAAACACTAGTACTACGCCACGGCCTACCTGGATGACATTGCCGTCTTCTCCTCTTCATGGGAAGAACAACTTAGGCACGTGGACACTATCCTCGGCTTGTTGACGGACGTGAGGTTAAAGGCGAGCGTTGAGAAGTGGAAGGTAGCTCAGAGCCACATTTAGTACCTCGGCCACGAAGTGGGCAGCGGAATGCACGGTCCCGATCCGGAAAAGCTGGCCGCAATCAGAGGTCTCGTACAACCAAAGACTAAGAGGGAGCTTCAAAGCCTCCTTGGCCTTTGCGGGTATTACCGAGAGTACCTCTTTAACTACGCGGGGGTAGCTGAACCGCTAACGTCACTGACAAGGCGGGGTGTACCGAACCCGATTCCTTGGAGTAGCGAGGCCGAGCGGGCGTTCGAGCAGCTAAAGGAGTCCCTTTGCTCAGCCGCGGCGCTAAACAGCCCTGACCCGCACCAGCCTTATTGGATGTTTACACACGCGTCTGAGGTGGGAGCCGGGGCATTTCTGGCGCAGATAGAGAAAGAGGCCGCGAGAAGCCCATCGCGTTTGCCAACCATCGTTTCACTCCAACCCAAACCCGCTGGTCAACCATCGAGCGCGAGGCGTTTGCCATCATTTGGGCATTGAAAAAGTTTGATTATTGGATTTTTGGGGCAGAAATCACTGTCGTGTCTGACCATAACCCTCTGTCTTACCTGACAACCTGTACGCCTCATGGGGCAAAATTGTCAAGGTGGGCATTAGCCTTGAAACGCTAAAACATTGTGATTTCTCACAAGAAGGGATCAAACAACGCGAACGCGTACGCACTGTCGCGCCTTCACAATTTTGCTTCGGGGGGCCACCATTGAATGGCATGCATCCCAGCCTTAACACCGCCACGACCCACGTGAACTCTCCCGTTCACCCGTACTTTTTCGTTGGTGGTGTGTGTGTGTGTGTGTGTGTGTGTGTGTGTGTGTGTGTGCCGTGATTGTGCGTGACGAGATGCCTTGGGTGCTCGATCCGTGCAGCGAATTGATCGATCGGAAAACCGAACTGAACCTTCTGTGCACCGCAAGTGAGCGGAAGCACAGCTGAACATTCTTGAAGGAACGTTATCAGGCTACACCGTCAAGGAGGACATTTGCGCTGGTGCGCATAGTGGCAATGCAAACATTGTTGACGTTTTATTTTTGTTGACTGCAAAATTGCCCGTGTTGTTTGCCAGTCTTTATTCCTTTTGTTCCTGATGTCGAGTGCCGGAATGTTTGTGCGTGTTTGCAGTTATAGCGCGCATCAGTGTTATAGGTTGAGTTGTCTCGTTGTTCGTGGCGTTTACGCGCCCCGGAGACACGACCCAATTTTTTTGTACTCGCACTTAGTGTTTTAAGTGCGCACTTTATAAGCGACCCCAAACCATCCACCGCCGGCGGCGGCGGCGGCGGCGTCGGCGTCCGCAGTGCTCCTCTATAAAGAAACAGCATCCGGCGCCAGGTTTCGATCCGCGGACTTTGCGGCCGCAGCGCGACGCTCTACCGACCAAGCCACGGACGCGACGTGATATCAGCGTTAGTGACGCGCCTTATATCTTTAACGCATTCAAACTACGTCGTCAGCGGCGTGCTTTGGCGACTCAGCGGCGTTATAGCGGCTTGATAACTGCGTGGTGTACACGTGATACTACAAACCCGATGGAAGAGATGGAAGAGAAGGCGGCGAGGCGGTGGGCTGCGGGGGCCGAGCGCAAGCGCCGCAAGCGGGCCGACAACCGTGCATTCGCACTTTCACATTCTCCCCCTCGGGGAAATGCGGGGGAATTTTTTAGCATTTTTTGGTGTGTTTCCCGTTTGCTAGAGTATTCCGTCCCTGTTTAACGGCTAGTGAATAGGTTGTGTTTGTACTTTAGGTTAGAGAAGGTTCGGATCAACAGCATCAATGGAAGGGGGCTCATTTGTGGTTATACCTAGCTCCTTCCACGTGTTTTTTTTTTTGTTCCGTGTAAATGCTGAAGGAGACATGAAACGAGTGGCCCTTTTGAATTCTTTTCGGATTGACTGAACCAAGAGGTCCAGTAACCTTCTTAAAGGGGGGAGTTGTAAGGTCCACTTATGAGGTCAGTGGCCAGGCGCGCAGGCTGCGCGTGAGAACCCGCCACTCTGTCTGGTGGCTCAACACGGTGGACTGTACGCGGCAGCCGTCGCCAATTCGGCACGGCACGTATGGGCGCCGGACAATCCGGCCAACGGTATTCCGCTGGGATGTTCCCCCATTCAGGATACAGTCGCTGTCGACGGAGTTGTAAGACCCACTCGTGAGGTCAGCCGCCAGGCGCCCGGGCTGCGCGTGAGAACTCGCCACTCTGTCTGGCGACGTAGCACTGCCAACACTGCAGAGCAGTCGACGCCAATTTGTCACGGCACGCACGGGAGCCGGATTGTCTGCCCGACCGAATACAACGGGGATAATCCCCCCTGAAAACGCAGACGGCACCGCACTGAAAGCGCAGACGTTTCCGAGAATCGTTGGCGTGGTGCGCCGGGGAGGGGGTGATTGCCGACGCCGTAGCGTGCGCCGCGCGAGCCTCCGTATTTAACGCGCTCCGTTCGGCACAGTGCACTGTCGCCGCCTTTCGCCCTCACCGCGCAGGGTCACGCGCGCTTGCTCGTCCGGGAGCGGGCCGTTGACCCATATACGGTGGCGCCTCATTGAATATTCCGTAGCGCACTGAGTGACAGCTGTCGACGTGAATTTGGGCACTCCCTTCTGCGTGTATGGATGCTACAGGGGCGTTCCCGAGAGAGCGTGAGCTCGAGGTGTTATAAGGCCGAACTTGACCGTTAGAAAGGGTTCTTGTCAGAGCTCTGAGTTGGGAAGTTCAGGGCGGGACAAGGAGTCTTAACCGTTAAAGCTAGGTTGGGATTTGTGAGCCCCGTAGGCTAGAGGTTAAGATCGCGTCGGAAGTTTAGGGTACAGCGCCGTACCGGGCAACAGGACGGATCTAGCGGCGAGACAGAGTCTCGGCCGTCGTTTCTCGAGTGGTTTGTGTACGCTCCGAGGATAGGAGAGTTAGACGAATTTGAGAAGCTCGAGTGATTTGTACACACTTGGAGATAGCGTCTAGCTGAAGTCGGAAGTTTTCCTCCTATTACTCATATACCCAGTTTTCCTACTGTAAATAGCTGTATATAAACTCTTCATTTCACTTAATGAACCCCAACGCCTCGAGTTCGTCAATTCGACCACCATCTCCAAGAACTTAAACACCATCGCCCTGCCAGCCTCCTGCCAAATCAACCGGAGCCCGTGCGATTGGGTTCCTGATCGACACCGGACTTCGGGGAAACGAACCAAAACCATCTTTACTACGCCGTTCGAGCTTGTCTACGGAAGACGGCCGACTACGAAGCTTGACGCCATGCTTCCGCATGTAGAAGACGGCGACCTCAACCCGACGTCCAGGGATACCTTCAGCGTGCGGAAGAGGCCCGCCAGCTCGCTCGAGTTCGTACAACGGACCAGCAGCTCGTGGTTGCCGGGCGCTACAACCTCCGATGCCGAGACGCCGAGTACCACCCAGGGGATCGTGTTTGGGTTTGGACTCCCATCCGACGACTCGGACCCAGTGAGAAGCTTGTGCAACGGTATTTCGGACCCTACCAGATTCTACGACGTGTCGGCCAACTTACCTACTAGGTGATCTCCGATTGTGATTCCAGAACATCACGACAACGCACGCGGCCCAAAGTCGTCCACGCGGCTCGCTCGAAACCTTACTATGCAAGATGACGGACTTTTAGATTCGGCGCATCTCTTGCTCTCGGGCCTGTCCCTCCTGTGGCATTGTTGTCACGGCATTGTCCGCATGCTCACTGCACATGCGCAACTCTCCTCCGTTCTTCTTTCCGACAGCTGTGCGCAACACTCTTACTCCGTCTCATTATCATAACAACAGTTGCGCGTGTGCGCTTCGCTGCTCTGGGTGCGCGCATGTGTGCGCATGCGGGGGACTCTCCCCCCCACCTCCCCCGGCTCCTCTCCTTTCAAAATCGGGAATATAAGCGGGGGAGCGCTCGGCGCCGGATCAGTCCAGCACTCGCTCTCGCACTTGACTTGACTGTGCTTGACGATACCTCCGTGCAAGATCTTCCGATGAAGACGTGACGGAAGCGACAGTCCCTTTAGCGAGTGGACTCACGCAATGCAATACCAGCGTCAGTCCAAACGCTCCCCCCTGATGCATCGCATCACATCAGGGTTCCCTCGCGGGAAGATGGGCGTAATTTTTATTTGTTGTTTGTTCGGACTGTCTTTTGTTTTAGCATCGGGTCGATGCACTCTTAGAGGGGGGGTAATGCCGCGAACCATGTATGCGTTTGTTTGATTATTTATTGTTTGTTTTTAATGCCCGGCTACGCCCGCCTCTGTTATCTGTGTCAATCGAAGCGCGTCTTGCATTCTTTATTTTTATGCCGCCCGGGCTATCTCATTCGGATATGCAGACTGTTTCGTGTTAACGTCACTAGCCGAGAATAATCTTCTCTGATCTACAAAGTTCTGGAAGTAAATCGACGGTTCCAGAAACACTCGCGCCGAAAGATAAAAGCCTGCCGAGCAGACGCCACAACATTCCGATCGTCGACGCTCGCTCGCACACGTCACTTTGTTGACTGCTGCTTCGCCGCCTGTGTATTCCTAGAGTTGTTAGGGGAGCACAAGTTCGCTCCAATAAACGTGTTTTCCTTCAAGACAACTGCGTCGTCTCTGGCTTCGTGACAATATACCATAACTAATGGAACAGTGTAGCTTATCCGCACTCTTTTTATTACATTTTGATTGCTGCGTTGAAGTTGTTTTCGTAGGATGCGCTGTGGTTGTTATTGTTATTACTGTTGTTATTATGAGCAGAATTATTAATATTGTTATTATTATCAGTCTATTTATGGCCACAGCTGGAGGAAGGCATCTCCCATAGACTTCTGGTTCAAAGGGAGGGTCCATAGGTCCATAGCATTTGTTGTTACCACTATGTAATTAAGCAGGAAATCCATACATTATTTACATATATGAGTTCAGACGGACGCTATTTTATTGATTGCGTTTCAATTGTTTGTTTTGCGTTTTGCCTTCAAGTGAATCCACGGCATATTGCAAAAGAAATTTGTAGCAATATTGTTGTGAAATGGTTTATTGTTCAGCAGCGATTTAGATCTAGCACTTCACAGTCCACCCAGTTCGCGCATCACAGTTCCCGCAGCACCAACAACCCAGTCCCGTCGGTCCCGTCGACCCGCACACAGCACCCGTCTACACCACCATCTCACTCCGCCATGCTCTGTTGATGTCCATGCCGCTCCGATCTCCGGTGGGCTCCCTCCGCTTGATTGCGATGCCGTTGCTGATCTTCCGATGGGCTCCCGCCCCCTCACAATTCTCCCCCCCTTAATCTGTGCATGAGGGCTTCCACGGCGGGTGGTGCGTGGTAAGTTGGTCTGCGTTTGCCAACCCTTTCTGTTTCCCTGTGAGGGGATCTTTGAGGGCATACGTGTTTTGCCCTACACGGGCAGTCACCACGAAGGGGCCTAGCCGTCTGGGTGCAAGCTTTGCGGTGAAGCCTGTCCGTGCATTGCTCAAAGGGTGAGCAGTGCGAAGCACGAGGTCTCCTGCCCTGAAGGCAAACGGTCTACGTGTCCTGTTGTACTGTCGCTGCTGGAGCTCCCTAGCGTGGTCTTGATGCTGTTTGGCCATTTCAAGATAATCTTGTAGGTAGATCTCCAGCTCCGCTGCCAGTGCATGAGAAGCGGATGGCGAGGTGTGCTCACTGCTCAGCTGCTGGCGCTCAGCCCAAGGTGTTCGCGGCTCCCGTCCGTAGCAGAGGAATGCAGGAGTGAAGCCTGTGACCACGCTCTCTGTGGTGCGCATAGCAAAAGCTACTTCTGGCAGTCTCTTGTCCCAGTCTTGGTGAGATGCACAGTAGTTGACGATGGATTGCTTGACCGTGGCATTGTGCCGCTCCACTGGCTGGCCTGCTGGTCTGTAGGGCACAGTGTGTCTCTCGTCAATGCCCCAATGCTTGAGGACTCCTTTCCAGAGTTTGCTGACAAATGGCTTGCCGTTGTCGCTGGAGATGGCACTGGGTGTACCGTGACGGCAAAAAACTTCGACCATTTTGTCAATGATAGCCTTGGAGGTTGGTGCTCGGAGAGGGAATAGCTCGACAAATTTTGTGAATGTGTCGAGCACAACCAAGATGTACTTGTGCTGCCGAGGCGTTGAAGGCAGTGGCCCAATGAGGTCCACGCTCAGTTGCTGCATGGGTTGTCGTCCAAGTGCTGTCCATGAGGCCCTTTGGCTTCTGTCGGTCCGGCTTGAACCTCTGACACTGCTGGCAGGCTCTGACATAGCGAGATGTGTCCGAGCGGAGGCCTAACCACATAAAACGACTCCAGATCCGCCTCAGGGTTTTGAACAACCCTGGATGGGCGCTAAGTGGGTGGTCATGTTCCATTTGGAGAACTAGGGCCCTCAAGTGTTGTGGCAGCCAGACAACCCGCTTCAGACCTGCTGTGTAGAAGAGAAGTCCCTCCGGTGATACAGAGCTGTCCTGAGCTAAATCTCGGATGCGTTTCGCCTCCTTGGTGTCATCAGGCAAGCACCCAGTCTGAAGATACACTAGCAAGAGCTGCAGCAATGGGTCTTTCTGCTGTTCTGCCACAAGTTTGTCCGGCTCGGCAAGCACAGAGGTGTCAGCCGACCTTACCAGGGCAGCCTCTTCCAAGATGATGCTCGGCGGTGGCTCTGGTGTTTCAATGGGGAACCAGTCCTCGGCTATGCCAGGCGGCGTTGGGTCAGGAGAGCCGGTCGGGACCCGGCTCAGCGCGTCGGCCGGTATGTTGGCACTTCCTCTACGGTGCCTGATCACGCAATTAAGACCCTGTAGTCTCAGGACCCACCTCCGTACTCTGCATGATGTCTGCTCCGTGCTGAACATCCATGCCAAGGATGCATGGTCGCAGTGAACCTCAAAGGAGGAGAACTCTATGTAAGGCCGGAATTTATAAACTGCCCACACCACGGCCAAACATTCCCACTCCTGAACAGTGTAGTTCCTCTCCGCCGTGGTGAGAGTCCTGCTAATGAAGGACACTGGTCTGAGTTGGCCATTCACTTCCTGCAGCAAGACTGCTGCGATTCCTGTGCCGCTGGCATCAGTCTCAATGATGAAAGGCCGGTTCAGATCTGGCAGGGCTACAACAACATCACTGGCCAGCGTTTTCTTCAACTCCTGAAAGGACTGCACTTGTGAATGCCCCCAGCTCCAGCGCGTACCTTTTTTGAGGAGCGTTGTGAGAGGCCTTGCTTTGTCTGAGAAGTGGGGTATGAAGTTCCTGTAGTAACCCACTAGTCCAAGGAACCTCTGGAGTTCCTTGACTGTTTTGGGCTCTGGGAAGTCTGAAACAGCCTGTACTTTGTCTGGATCTGGACGGCAGTTCCCAGGAGAAATAACGTGACCCAGGAACTTCAGTGACTGCTTACAGAGGATCACCTTAGCTGGATTGATCGTAAGATTTGCTGCTTCAATCCTGCGTAGCACCTCTGAGATGTGCTCGAGGTGCTCTGCAAATGTGTTGGAGTAGGCCAGTACATCATCCAGGAATGCCATACAATAGTGGTGCTTAATGCCCTCCAAGACCTTGTCCATTAAGGCCTGAAATGTTGCTGGACCACCTGCAACGCCAAAAGGCATCCTTTTAAACTGGAACATGCCCTTGTGGCATATAAAAGCAGTCTTAGGCCGATCTTCAAGAGCAATGGGAACCTTAAAGAATCCCTGGGACAGGTCCACGCTCGTGAACCACTTGGCTTTACCTAGCTGTTCGAGCACCCAGTCAGTACGGGGCATTGGGTGCACGGGCACTTTGGTTCTTGCATTTAGTGCCCTGTAGTCAACAGCCACCCTGTAGCCACCTGTTTTCTTGCCCACCAGAACAGGCGCGCTAGCCCACGGCCCCGTGCATGGTTCGATGAGATCTTGGCTCAACAATTCATCCACACCCTGATCAAGAATCTCTCTTTTGCGGCCATTGGCAGGGCGTAGCTTGCAGCGTACGGGGGAATGTGACCCAGTGTCGATGTTCCGCACCATTAGTGTTGTACAACCTGGTTGTGCAGTGAACAGATGCCCAAAATTATGTAGGAGCTTCTGCAGTTGTGCCTCATCTGCCACGTCACCATCAGCTGCACTGTGGGACTCTTGCAGTTCAGTATCCTCTTGCTGTGTGGCAAACAGTACCGCGAATGGTTCTGTCAGGTCTAGGTCGTCTTCACGATCCATTTCACTGCTGCGGCCCCGCGAAGTGACCACGGGCATGGGCTCTGTAGCAATTTGTCGGGCCTGTGGTGGTTTGTCAAACTTTACAACTGGCTGTGGGTCAATGCCCAGGGTCCAGCCCCCTAAGCCCATGTGCAAGGAAATGTTGGCAACTGCCAGAAAGTCTCGTCCAAGCACAACGTCGTGGCATAACTCTGGCATGAACAGAAAATGCTGTTTCCTCGAACCGCCTTCCCACTTAATGCGGCACCGCACTGCTTGAGCCGTCTCCGACCATCCTTTTGCCAGGCGAAGCGTGCGCTTTTCCTCCCTGATGGTAGCCCCCGATAGCTTGGCAGCACTTAAGGCCCGCGCATTCATCAGGCTGACACTAGCCCCTGTGTCTAGCAGCGCATAAAAGGCAGTTTGCCGAACCAGAATCTCCAGCAACGGTTCTCTGCCCCCAGCTGTCGCCAGTACTTGGAGGGACGATGCGTAGCTGCTTGCCTGAGGGGCAGCTACGCCTGCCCATTTCCCGGGTAATCCGCTTGCCTGTGGCCTGGGCGGTTGCAGCTGAAGCACCGCGAACGAGTCGCACAGGCCCGGGCCATGTGGCCCCATCCGCCACACCGGTGGCATTTCACCTCGCCTGCTCCTGGGTTGCCTCGGGGTGGAGGTCCTGGTTGCCTAGGAGGTGTGCAGCCGTGGTAGTAGCCCTGTGGCCCCGGCGGGGCCGGGCGACGCGGTCTTCCTCCGGGTGCCTGCTGTGGTGGGAGGCTTTGCAGTCCGCTGGCTGTTGGCAGCGAAAGATGCGGCTCCGGTGTCTGACCAGAGGCCATCACTGCAGTAGGCTGGAGCGACCACATGTACGGCGTCGAGACATTTGGCATGGCCGCCACGTTAGTGCAGGGCGCACAGCCAGCAAACGCAAGGTCAGCGGCTGCCTGCGTGCTTCTTGGCGGCGGCGGTGCATAGCGGAGGCGATGCCACGCCCGTTTCATGATGGGCCCTGCTGCCGCAGCCATGTCCTTCAGAGTAGCGAAAGTCATCCCCGCTGTCAAATCCTGGAATGTAGGGTGCATTTGCCGGCGGACCCTCTCCACCTTGTCCGCTTCCAGGACGGATTCGCCGATGCGGTCATAGTATTCCGCGATGACGTGGATGAAACGCTTTAAATTTTCGGAAGGGTGCTGCGTTCGCTGGTTGAGCTCAGCCTTTAGTTTGGACTTGTAGTCCACACCCGCGAACTCGGCCTCGAACGCCGCTGTGAACGCGCTCCATTTCGAGAATCCCCCAACAAAGCGCCACCATTGTTTGGCCGTGCCGTCCAACGCCGCTGGCAGCAGCTGCACCCGGCTCTCCGTGGGGATGCCGCACACGTCGCAGTATTCTTTGTAGCGCTCAAGGAATTCTCTTGGCGACTGTCCGTCCTCATAGCCAACGAATCTGGGGAGTGCGATGGGAGCACCTTTGAGGTTCAGAGAGTCGTGGGCAGCGTGGCTGGGAGGCCTAGCTGGCGCAGGCACTCCCGTGATGGTGGCGGTGGCATCGTCCGCTGACGGGGCCGCGAGTATCAAGTTGCGAATTTGCGCGGCAAGGCGCTCCACTTCTATCGGTGTGCCCGACGTGCTTCTCCCGTAGCTGCTGTAGTACTTCGGGTGGAATTAACGGCGCTGGTGGCGTTGCTTCCGAGCCGTCGATGTTATTCATGGTGGCCGGCGACCGGACGAGCCCCCACTTGTTGTGAAATGGTTTATTGTTCAGCAGCGATTTAGATCTAGCACTTCACAGTCCACCCAGTTCGCGCATCACAGTTCCCGCAGCACCAACAACCCAGTCCCGTCGGTCCCGTCGACCCGCACACAGCACCCGTCTACACCACCATCTCACTCCGCCATGCTCTGTTGATGTCCATGCCGCTCCGATCTCCGGTGGGCTCCCTCCGCTTGATTGCGATGCCGTTGCTGATCTTCCGATGGGCTCCCGCCCCCTCACAATATATACACAAAGCAAAAACTGTATATTTTTATAATACCTATCATAATTTTAATAATTACAATACTTATAATTTATCATTTACGCTTAAATTCCATGCGTTGAGGTTCAGCTTTAATGTAAAATTACACTATATTCACAAGAACGAAGTTACCGCTACAAGCTCATAAATAATTAGGCAACGCAGGTGCAACCTGTGCTAAAAACGCATTACAGGTTTTTCAATAAGGTTTTTGTAACAGGTTTACTTCAGGGCTCGAGAAATACCAGAAGAATACGCATTGCACGAGAGTATATATGCATAAATAATTGTTTAGTGGTCCTAGCGTGCGATGCCTGCTTTTGTCAGCAGAAATATATTTTGGATTAAGAGGAAAGGTGGGTCGTTGCCACCGAACAATATGATAGCACAAACAAAAACTTGTATCCGCGTCTCTAAATAATAAAGGTAGATTTTAATTTGATATTACCTTCCCCATTGATTTTTTCACAAGTCGTCTTTGTAGCAAAAATGAAATTAAGAAAGAAAGGGTCGATATTTTTCAGATAACGTTTTTTAATAGAGATGCCAGTTTTCACTCAAAACTATCTTATGTGCGGCTGAAAGCAGAAATAAAGCTAGTACTCATTCTAACCCAAATACTTGACGCGGGCACGTTGATGTTCCAGATCTCGTGTTTGGCTCCAGTGTGCGCGAAGGCAGGTCATGGCTCATGTACCACCTCGTCAGATCTACAGCAGCTACTGTCTGTGTTCTGCCAATTTCACCAGCAGAGACAATGCGGACCTTCGACAGGCAAGACACGGGCCTGGACTGGACTGAATGTGCACCTGGTCGATACGTCGTTATTAGCCTGTGGCCATGTGCGCTATGCTTCTCTATGCGACTAAAAATATCCAAGTTTGGTTTTACTGTAGGCATGGTAGATTTAGACAATAAAACATTAAAAACCTGTGCCCTTTATTCTTCTCTAGTTTGTTTGCACTAGTAAACCAAAACAATGCCGTACTCAGAATAAATGGTGCAAACATAGGTGGATACACAAAACATCAATAATTAAACGCCCTTTTTATCATGTAGCGGTTTGCACAACAGGAAGAAGGTCGCGCTCTCGCCATCTCAATATCTTCCACTCGCTCAAGTTACCTTGCTTGTGCATGCCCCTTGTATTTGGCGCCAAATCCACCCTCCTCACCCCAACGCTGTGCTTTTCAGTCCTCATCAAGATGGAGCATCTCAGTGTGCGTCTGCAGAGCGCCGCCATGTTTTTAGTACCACCCCCAAACACCAGGGGTGTGTAAGGCGCAGCGAGCGAATACCGCGTCCCATGCAAGGTATTAGCGGTGAGATGTTTGAGTGGCGCTCCCATGCTCTGACGTCGGCTTAGGGACTCGCTCCGCTGTTGTCTGCAACACTCCGTTTATGAGGGGCAGCAGCGCCTGTGCTAGAAATCGCCCGCTTTAATCCTTCAGTGCATCAAAAAGCGCATTTCTAGTTTTTCAGGTATCTTTACCAGCCTCTGACACATCTGAATAATTTCAAGCTTTATACCCTACAAGTTTGCAACACATGGAGAGAGAGAGAACAACTTTCTTCAGAGGAACGGCCAGAAGATCGTGTGTAACGTGTCCTTTCTAGCTATACGCGAGGTTCAGCGTCAGCGCTCAGAGCTCCTCGGTAAGTATTCAAAATGCGTAGGCTTCCATACAGTGTTTTTGGGATGCCCTTATGAACACTGAACAGTCTACAAGCGCATTGCATTCCAGGAAATAAAGTGGCTGTCTATTTTTTTCGTTGTTGACCTGTATCAGGTTGATGTTCTTTTTGTTTTGTTTTTTTACTGTGCACAACGAATTATTTTTTTCCGCCGTCACAAACGTTTATTAGTAGGTTTTGGGATGCTGGGGAGGATCACAAATATCCCGTGGATATTTTCTTCAGGCTGTATGGCATGCATTCCCTTCTTAACATATTCGCTTTCATTATGGCTGCGTGCAAGAAGATGCATATTGTCTGCGTGCGTGTTTTATTTACATGCAAATAGAATGGGAAGCTTTGTGCTACGCCACTGTGATCGCGCTCCAGACAACGTACGGTGTCCAGAGTACTCGAAGGCGGCTTTTGTGCTCCGAATTTCTACCGTAACCATCGTTATCATAATGGCCTGACTCTCAACCAAAGCAATTATGACATGATTACGCTGTTAAAGGTGTGATATACTAGCTAACCAACGCAATAATTAGTATACGTGCATATATTACAAGAATCGAAACAGATGAATATATCCAAAAATCTCTTTATTCCTCGCCACCCCTTCCAGATGTAAGAAACAAATCCAATTCTACTCGGGATGGCGTTCTATGAATCGAAGAAATATATTTTTCTCTCTTGTTCTCGACTGAGGACCCGGCCCACTAATCAGTTCGATTTTACTGTTAAATTAGGTTTTTTCCTCCGGTTCCTCCTCCTCCTCTTGTGCGCCGTTTTCCGATGACGCATTTCTCAATATTGCGGATATAAGACTGTGAGAAATGTACCAAATTTCCCTCCAGGTCTGAACAAACATAGTGTTACTGTATCTTTACAGTAGGCGATACTCATTTTGCTCAATAAACCTCCATACTGGTTAGAAGCCTAGTGTAAAACCAACAAATAGTTGGTTATGTGTAACTCAACCTACCTGTTTTGCGGCCAATAGTGAATGTCGGCATACTTTCATGCTATTACAACGTAAAGTGATGGGATATAATACTTTCGATGGTTGGGCGAGGTTGCAAAAACTGTATTTTTTTTTTACATGACTACCGGGAATCGTAATGCCTTCTGCGAAATCCGACAGCACCGAAGGCCTGGTATTTCTTGCATTTTCGCTGTTGTCGGTTATTAACTAGCTGGCGGATCCCTTCGTTCTAAAGATTTCTGAACACTGAAGCTGACGCTTACTTCGACTCTTCGCGCTCCGCACAGGGCCGGCTTCGCAACAACTGGGGCGGCACAGGCAATGTTTCTTTGAGAGCGGTATCAAAAACTATACTTTAAATAGCACCTTCAGCTGGTGTATGTGATTTAACGTGTTTTTTATGATAAAAAGTTACGCACGCGCAAAATCTGGTGCGAACAAGCCTCAAAACCGAGCGCAAAGGAACAGCAGGGAGAGCGAGCCCGAGTGAAGCAGACGACAAATGCGAGAGTCCCTAAGCGGATGTCACGGAGGTGCGCTTCGGAGCGCCGCCCGTGGTCGCACTCACCGCCAATAGGAAGTTTCACTCCCCACGGCCGGACTGGAGGAGCGGCGAGCGCGCACTTTCATACGGCCTGCGCACCCAAGAAGGAAACCATACAGCAAATTCTTGACAGAGTGAGGGCGCTTCGAACCAACCCTCTATAAGGTCCACCCTCTACCCTTCCAACGCTCCTTTCTATTAGTCGACGCATCGCCTCTGGCCGAGTGAGCCGACGACGCTTGCCGCGCGTATTTTGGATCTGCCGCGGAATATCACCGGTACAAATGAATACCTTCGCTGCTATATCTCGCATGATCAAGTTGCATGATCAAGACTTTTAGCTGTATGTTTTTTAACAATGCGCTTCGCTGCAGGCGGTCCGCTCAGCCCGATCGGAGCGTGAATAGCAGAATCCCTTTTAGCTAAGCGATAACCTTATCACGGCAGGGCTAGGGCATCGGCAAATGCGCGCTCGCCGCTCCTCTACCCCGCCCGTGCTGTTGGTCAACTAGCGAGGGTTGGTCCGCAGCGCCACGAACTAGCGGCGATGAAAGGTGGGAACTATACCCGAAGCGCAGGCCGTATGAAAGTGAGCGCTGACGCTCCTCCAGTCCGGCCGTGCACTCCCCTGCTTGAATCTCGAAGCTCCGGTAGGTGATCACTGTTTCCACATGGATGGCCGCGGATAGTTCAAACTGCCGAGGCGGTTTGAGAGGATCGTCGTGCAAAGCACCCGTTATGGTGTATTACTCGTGCTTGCAGGGTGGCGTAGGAGACCTTCAACCAAAACGACGAGTTCACTCTGCGTTGCTCATCATAAGGTCATTGAAATGTCATGCCGCCAATGTCTACCGCGACACCACAAAGATAGTAAAGGTCAACTTTGTGTCCGTCAATGATGCCCTACAACAGCTTCGCCATTCAAGTATTGCACGTGAGTGCAGGCTTGTCTGAATTTTTTCTATAGAGCTGAACAAAATTATTACTCTGGCACTTTCATACAAGTCGGCAACAAATCAGGCTCTACCAGAAGGCCTAAAAACTGCGTAAAAGTAAACTGGAACTTCAACCCGCTGTGTCGTGTTTTGTGACGGCTACATCTGTATCAGCCTTGGTGGCCGTCATAACACTACTTTATTTATTGAAAATGACAATTCCTGACTCAGTAACATAGATGTTTCTAGCCCACATTAAACAGTAAAAATGGAACAAAAATTAGCGTGATGCGTGCTCCGTGACAGGGTAACGCGACGGCACTTGCGTAGGTTCGGTGGACGCAAAGGCGAGCTCTCACTGCGCGGAAGCTGACGCATGAGTTGCATCCAGTCGCCCGGCCATGGTAATTTGGAGCAAAAAACAAAGAAGCGAAAGCCAAATCAGAAACGCAAGCTTGATGCCGCAGGGAAGCATTTTTGTAACCACTGCATTTCTTCCCCCTTAAAATCGAGTAAGGTTAAGTGCCCGAGCCATGAATGCTTTGAAGGAAATCTAGCTATCGGCTTCAAACAAAACGGAGTAGCGTCGCGTGCTTACGCACACATCAGGGCCGTTTCTTTCGTGTGGAGGTTTTGGGACGGTGATACTAGGACGGTGGCCCTAAAGAGGAAGCAGTCTCTCTGCTTCATATTTCGGTTGGTAACCTGACGCTTGTCTAATGGAGACTATCTTTGGATGGCGGAAGATGGAGAGGCCTGAAGAAGTGGCCTATTTATTGCCGTAGATAGGCTTTCTGTGGTGGACTTTTAAATCGAAGCTTCCTATGTTACAACAGTGGCATCCGACGTCGCGCCACGGCCCACTGCAGGAAAGCCAATGTTACGCCATGGGTTTCACAAAATGATGATGACGATGATGATAAGCGAAGGCACACCGAGCGCCTCAAGAAAAAAAAACGCTTGTCGTGGTCGGAATAAAACCTGCAGGGTCCCTAGCACCATGAAACCGACGTCTATTCGATACAAACATACGGAGTGGCGCAAATACACAGCACACAAGAAAGAAGACTCGGACAGGCACTACACTTCCAACAGTTAAATAGCAGCGACCACAACGCACATATATACACACATCCCGACATCCGCAATCGAGATTCCCACAGGGTCAACGCAAAATATTATTAAAAACCGCCCTCAGCTTTGAACAATACCATCGAAGTGGCACTGACGCCGTCATTTCCCTTCAATCTGATACGATGCGCCTCGGGCAATTCTCGGGCCTTCTGATTTCTGCTCTTTCCCAGTATCTCTGTCTCAGAAAATTGTGACTCACACTTTGTGCAGGAATCACAATGTTGCGCATTGCGCATGTCGGGATGTGTGTATATATGTACGTGGCGGTCGTTGCTATTAAACTCTTGTAAGTGTAGCGCCTGTCCGTGTCTTCTTTCTTGTGTGTTGTGTATTTGCGCCACTCAGTGTGTTTGTAGACCTCAATCAACACGCCCAGCAACACGTTTTCTTGTCTATTCGATAGCGCCATTCCGATATAGCCGAAGCTGTTCGCATTTTAGACTATGACTCAGGTTGCAATGAGAATAATTCCGCCTTTCTGCTGTTTCATCTCTGAACGATCAGTTAAAAGTGAATTCAGCAAACAGTGGAGGCACGCGGCCAGCACCGCTGCGAAATTTTGATTTGTCAGGAGAGAGAGAGAGAGACAAACAAACATTTATTGTAGTAATGAGCAGGAAGGTGTTCTTTGGGCCTCCACCCAGTGAGGAAGCATCACTACCTTTTCCTTATTGACATGGGTGATGTATGTACAGTGCGGTCCACTCTTAAAGGGAAACGGCGAGCGTGTGGCCGCACCGCTCCGCGATGCCGGCACAGTGAACTGGCGATATTTGGACAGCCGGCACATGCCCACTGACCTCTACATGCCAGAGAAGCCGCTCTGTCGTCGGCTACAACGCGCCGCCAGGACGCACATCTTCCGCGAACTGGGTGATCTATTTCTCGAAAGATCTAATAAAAATAAATAAAATTGACTTGACTGCCTCGTAACATCGTAATAGCCTCGCATAATGGCAAAATAATTTACAAAGGTAAACCCAAACGGTCGTGGAAGGGACCACGAATAAGTAGATAAGTTAATAGTTGGGCATTCTTGGGCAATATGCGATAGGCATTAGCCAAGGGTGAACTGCTTCTATCTGGAAGAGGACTAGCGCTAGTGATCACTGCATGTAATCTAGATTAAAAGGATCCCAGCCCCACCTAAACGTCATCCCGAACTCGCCGTATGCGAGCCACTTCAACCAAGCAGGCCGCGCACCAACTCAAGCCCTCAAGCTATCGTATAAATTTCCTGAAAAGGCTGAAAATATTTCGACTGAGGGCGCTTCTTTTAAGATTCAGTGCAATCCCATCTGTTTATTTAAATACCGTAAAGGCTCGGTAATTCAAATTTCACGGGGGCCCTTAAAGGGACACTGAAGTGAATTTGTCAAGCTCCCGTTTTTGCTTGCACTGCGTAGACTGGCTCAAATTAGCACACTTTTCATCGTTTATCCGGTTGACAAATCTGTAATTATTTTACAAAGCGCGAAAGAAGAAAAACTACCATGCGCGGTTTGCGGCGGCCGCACCAACTAAGGCTGTGACGTTGGGAGGAGGGGCGCCGTGATTGGACGATGCCCAAGGTTAGCAATCACACAAGTTTCGGTTTCGGTTTCGGTTCTGTAAAACATAACCAATGGCTTTGTTGGATGGGCATTCTCAATATCTCAGTAATCATCGTACCGCGCTTCTGCCATGTTGTCGGCTGTAAAATGCACGAGATAAGCCCCCCAGGACGGCTTGTAGTCGTAGCATTCACTAGCCGAGACCTACGCAGTGCATGAACGCCCTCCGCGTACACGCAGACGCCCAAATGTCATGCGCTTTTCCCCCATATTTGGAGCTTGCCTCCCTCATGCCTGTATCGTAAAAAGCGTGTTCGCACCAGGCCAAGGGTCTGTTCATTCTGGCCTGTGCCCACTGCCTGCAAGCAGTCGGTGCTTATGGCAACAGCACGCCAACGAGAACTCGCTAGCGCGCCAGTTCCAGCCTGCGCGCGTTTTGTGAACTAGTTCGTGTAGCCATGAACGTTGCGGCCCCAAAAAAGGTGAACTCAATATAGAAAACATCGGCGGAAAACAAAAAAGTTAACTTACAAAAAAAAAAGAGCACATACCCGCGGGGATTCGAACTCGTGACTCGCAAGACATTTGCGGTGAATTCCTAGCGCCCCAGACAGGTAGGCCACGGAGCGGGACGCGAATGCCTTGCTAATATAGGGTATATATTGTACAACCGTTTTACACTTTTATTTATTTTTGGCATTTCAAGCCGCTTAGGTGACTATTTGTTGTACTGCGATCGTGCAGTAAGCGTCGCCCGAGTTTCCACAGTAGCTCACGTCTAGCAATTGCATTTCGTAGACGGAAAAGCGTTCGCAGATGCGTAGTCGTGCTGCTGACCGCTGTGCTTGTTCGCCCAGCGCAAAAAAGCGCTTCCGGCGCCCTAGTTTTACGCTGTACGGTAAAAATATCAGTTGATTTTATTTGCTTAGTACCTATATTGACTTCGCTGACTCTTCTCCCGCCTTCAAGAGGCCTTATATTTTCCTACTGGCGTACCAGTCAGCGAAGCGTCGCATGTGCAGCGCTTGTGTGAAGCGACCTTGACTTGGAGCTAGATACACTGTACAAACAAACCAAGTTGAGAAAGGCACATTCTTCCATTCACAAACGTGTCCTGGCTTCGTTTCAACTAAGCGAACGAATTGCGACCAAGCAATTTTTTTAAACCTCCTTGATTGCGACGACCCGCCGGCGGCCGGCGGACGAAACGCTGGGCCGACTGACTCTGTCGGCCGGGGAGCCGTGCAGTAGCGCAGCCGTGGCGCAGCCAATTGCCAGCTCATCCCCTCCTGACGTCACACGAAAACGCCACAGAAAATGGGCGAGCGTAAAGAGAGGAGGACAGCGTTTTCGAATTAGTTTTTCTACTAAATAAAATCGCGTAAACGCGCCTAGAGTGGTCGAAACATGGCCTGGGGACTCCGGACTACAATTTGCGCTAGTAATCCCGCAATGTTTACATATCACTTCAGTGTCCCTTTAACGAGTACGAATTAAACCAAATTCGAACTAACGAAAGTCACTGAAAAACAGCCAGAAATCGGATCGTGGTGCTTGAAAGCACTCGCAGAACACATTATTTATTGACGAAAATAATGAGTGAGAACTTTCTGCCTTTTTTTTTTTCATTGAAAGCGATGGCTGTCACTTCGTTTTCCAAAGCGCGAACGTGACGAAGAGCATCATCTTCGCCCTCCTCGAAGCTGCAAAATAGGCACGCGACCCCGATCGCGTCCATCCCTTGCGAAGCTTAGGGCCGCACCGGCGCCTCTTCCTCTTCGTCCCTGTCATCTTCATCGACAGGTTCCTCGCCAGTTACCCGCGCGATGATATCTTCACCACGCAGAGCGCCGCACACAACCGCACTGCTGTCCGCGTCGAAGTAGTCATTAAAGCTGATTTCTTGCAGCGCATCACGCAATGCTACGGGGATGACCTCGTGCTGGCCGGGCTGGCCGAGCAACAAGGAGCAACGAAGCGCGAACCGCTCCAGACGCGAAGCATTGAGTTACTACGCGAAAGAACTGTCGTTGCCACCAGCGAAACCGCGCATCCGGGCGCTGTCCTGCCCATGAAGCTTCGCGCCATCTATCGTTGCGCCAAGAAAGCTTTACAGCTCCAGTATAAAATATGGCGCGGTGGCGCGCAGTTCGAATTATCGATGAAGTGCCGATGCGCGTGCCAATGAACGAGTTGGTTTATCCATAGACACCTATGCAGTGCGGCCGGACCGTAAGAGTCAGTTCGAATTATCCAAAAGTTCGAATTAACGAGGTGCGAATTATCGAATAAACGTTTATTCTCTCTCTCTCTCTGTCTCTCTCTCTCACACACACACTATTTTATGGGCCCCGGTCGTAACTGGCCTTGCAGCGAATGATGCAGCGCACGCTGTAGCCCGGTATCTTCATTTTTGGGCGCTCCCACCAGCACGGCTGAACTCGGGTTCCTCGCGTCCTCCCATCTTCCCGATTGAACCCAAACACAGTGCCATCGTCTTGCACTACTTGCATTCCAGCAGGCGATAGCCTTCCCTATCCACCTACGAGAAATACGGCCGGCGCAGGGTCTAAACCGACCCCTATTACAACCACATTATCCTTACCCGCCCTCTAGGACCCCTCAAGGCAGCAGTGCAACCTCCCCTTCACGGCCTAACATTCCCGGCCACACATCTCACATCCTTCGTAAAACACCACCCTTGAGCAGTGGGAGACGGCGCTGGCCAGATCATCGTCGCCCGGGCATCAGCAAGTCCTTGTTAGCAGAGCACAGGAAGCAGCGCGGGAACGCGGCCTCCTGGACTAACTACGTTGGACACATGCCTCTACTCTCCATTTCATGCCAAAAAGTGTTTATTACACCTACTACCCTGACCCAACCTCAAATGGACCCTCTTCAACTTTCATATTCGCATGCCCACTTAGGGGGATTGGCAATAGAAAGCTTGCCTATGAACGTTTGGTACATATTACGGGACACAAAATTGGCTCAGCAGTTTTAGTTGTGGCACTATACTGTTATCTATGCAGACCGTCGATCGTTATTGGCAACTACGGAAAATGAACAAAACGATGAGCAAAGCATAGGGACACGCCGGGGGACACGCGGCTTTTAAAAGTAGCCTAATTGCCTAAAATAGCCTAAGTGGCCTGTTTTTGTACTGTTGCAATTGGGTATAACCGTTTATACTACGGTGGTGCCAGGGAGCTATTGAAAGCTCCATTTACTCGATGTCTTCCTTCATTGTGTCCTGCTCCTCATCCTCCAAGCTACCAAACCGATTAAGCGTAGGAATTTCGCTTGTACCAGACCAGCGCCGCCACGCGCGTCGCTTAGCACAAATAGCTATGCATTTAGTGGGACATTTTTTGTCCGTGATTGCATGGTGATCTGAACGGCACAGACCACACCAAAACTCGGTCTGCGGCGATGCAGCCGACTGCGTAGCTGGTGGCTCTGATGCATCGGTAGCCGGTGGTTCTGGTGCAAAGAATGGGCACGACTTGCTCATGAGCCCCTGACGAAAGCACCAATAACAGTGCACCACTCGGGCTTTGTATGGACGTGGGCGATGTACGCACCCGTTGTACAGGAAACGGTCATGTGGCTCCAGCGGGCCTCGTAGAGTAACAAGGCACTACGGCCGCAGCCCATGTACGGAACAAGGAGCACCTGGTGGGTGGGCCACCGGATGCCAGACCGGAGGTCTTCCGGATTTTCTCCTGTGTCCACGCCCGAAACGACATAGCGCCTGATGTCAGTTCCTGATGCAGGTACGCTTGTATAGACAGGCTCTTTTCAGGCGTGAGAGGAATACAATCTAGGGAGCACAATCGCTGGACAGACTCAAGAGATGGCAACCATACTGATATTGAGTTGGTGCGAATGTGGTACGCGTAGCCTGTAAATCCAGACGTTCCTAGGCAGCTGACGATAGTCCGTTGCAATGTCTTCGTTGGAAGCGAGGAAATGTTGAAGCGCTCCCGAGGCTTCATTGCAACCTGGTACGTCGAGGGGTTCGTAGCCTTACCCGTGGCACTTTGGTAACCGCCGGTCGCTCCATGAGGTGGAGGGGCAGCCGGTGACGTAGCTTCTTCACCCAACGGTGGGAGTGACGGGTGTGTGGCTGGTGTACACACCCGCTTGGCTGCAGGCGCAGTTGTGTCCGCTATCGGGCCTGCGGGTGCTGTTTCGTCCGACAGGCGCTTCGGTAGATTGGACGGGTCAGCCGGAGGTAGTGGGGGCGGTGGCGTTACCTCCATTGGTAGTGAGCCGTCGAGTGCCATGTCAGTAGCGGCGTCTGTAGCAGTGGGCTTCGCCAGCAGATTCGTGGATAGAGCTACGCCGAGTTTCTCCGACGTTTGCGACATAGGCGCACGGCACCGAACACGGCAGTGGTACGCCGACTGGGCTGCTAGGCCTAGCGACCGGTGAGCTGGATCCAACGCAGCGGACGGCCCCGAGGGGACATCCTGTTTCTTGCCGACGGACCGTGGAGGGGCCAGAGATGTCGCAGCGATGATAGAGAGCAGTTGATGCAGTCAACCAACTGAATAATACTTGTTCAGGAGAAAACAACGAGAATAGGAAGAACACGAAGCACACGCCGTCGTCGTGTGTTTCGCATCTTGGCTCAAGTGATTTCATGGTATGCAGCAAAATGTATTTCTAGCAACATATACCATATCTAATAGAACCGTGTAGCTTATCCGCGCTCTTTTTATTACATTTTGATTGCTGCGTTGAAGTTGTTTTCGTAGGATGCGTTGTTGTTATTATTATTGTTATTAATATAAGGTGAATTATTATGATTGTTATTATTATCAGCCTATTTATGTCCACAGCTGGAGGAAGGCATCTCCCATAGACTTTTGGTTCAAATGGAGGGTCCATAGGTTCATAGCATTTGTTGTTCCCGCTAGGGTAATTAAGCAGGAACTCCATAAATTATTTACATATGCGAGTTCAAACGGACTCTATTTAATTGATTGCGTTTCAATTGTGTGTTTTGCGTTTTGGCTTCAAGTGAATCCACGGCATATTCCAAAAGAAATTTGTAGCAATAAATATACAAAGCAAAAACTGTATACTTTTATAATACCTATCAAAATTTCAATAATGAAAATACAGTAATACCTCGTTAAGTCGAACTCGGATATTTCGAAAAATCTGCTAAGTCGAAATTTTCCGCGGCACCGAACCATTTCCTATACGTCCTATGTATTTGGTGCCCTTTATTTCGAAGTATTTTAGGGTCAAACTGCGGATATCTCGAAATCTTGACATTGGGGAACGAAAATTTCGCCGCCGCGTACCGTTTCACAAGATTCGCACGATGCTGCCGCGCATAAGCCCCTCGGTTTCTTTCTCGTTTAGCCGCGACTATCACAAAGCCGATGTTTTCCTTAAACGTGAAGTATGAGCCTAGAGGCATAGCGACTTCGTGGTGCGTCATGTGACGGTAGAGACATGCGCAGAGGTACAGCAGGATGTGCGCGTGACAGGAGAACTTACGGACGCCGAAATCGTTGAAATAGCCACAAAAGGACGGCGAAGACGGGGGCGATGATGACGAACCTCCTTGAGAGGTGCTGACATATGCCGAAACGTGGAATTTGCTGCGCTTGCTGCGAAATAGGGTTGAGTGCAGCGGCGGGGAAGATCGGCTAATGCAATGCGTCAACTCCGTCAAGCAGCTAGAGGATTTCCTACTATAAGCCCTAGTGCGGCCGCAAAGCAGACCAGCGTTACGCAGTTCTTTTCTGCTAAGTAAAATTGCAGTGCTACAAAACCCAGCCCGTGAACGTCTCCTGTATGTTGTTTTTCTCTTTAAAACCTTTATGAAAAGCAAGATTGAAAGCTGGTGTTTAAGAGCTGCTAAGTAGTAGCGCCTTTTGTGCAAAGAACTCGATATTTCATAAGGCAATTCACGCAACTTTGCTTATCTCGAAAATCCGCTTATCTCGAAATATTTCCCGGTTTTTACTACTTCGAGTTAACGAGGTATTACTGTACTTATAATTTATAATTTACGCTCTAATTCCGTGCTGGAAATAAAAGCTGGAAATAAAAATTTCCAGCTTTAAAGTAAAATTACACTATATTCACAAGAACGCAGTTACCGCTATAAACCGATAAATAATTAGGCAATGCAGCCTTAAACTGTGCTAATAATTTATTACAGGCTTTTCAATAATAATTTTGAAACAGGTTTACTGCAGGGCTCTTGAAATACCAAAAGAATACGCATTGCGCGAGAGTATATATGCATAAATAATTGTTTAGCGATCCTAGCTTCGGATGGCTGCTTTTGTCAGCAGAAATATATTTTGGATTAAGACGAAAGGTGGGTCGTTGCCACCGAACAATGTGATAGCACAAACAAAAACATGTATCGCCGTCTCTTAATAATAAAGGTAGATTTTATTTTAAATTGCCTTCCCCATTGATGTTTTCACAAGTCGTCTTTGTAGCAAAAATCGAATTAAGAAAGAAAGGTTCGATATTTTTCAGATAACGTTTTTTTAATAGAGATGCCAGTTTTCACTCAAAACTATCTTATGTGCGGCTGAAAGCAGAAATAAAGCTAGTACTCATTCCTACGTTTGTCCTGCGTCGGACAAACGTCAACCCAAATACTTGACGCGGGCACGTTGACGTTCCAGATCTCGCGTTTGGCTCCAGTGTGCGCGAAGGCAGGTCCTGGCTCATTTACCACCTCGTCAGATCTACAGCAGCTACTGTCTGTGTTCTGCCAATTTTACCAGCAGAGACTATGCGGACCTTCGACAGGCAAGGCACGGGACTGGACTGGACTGAACGTGCACCGGGTCGATACCTCGTTATTAGCTTGCGGCCATGCGACTAAAAATATTCAAGTTTAGTTTTACCGTAAGAATGGTACATTTATACCATAAAACTAAAAAACTCTGCCCTTTATTCGTGTCTAGTTAGCGTGCACTAGTAAACCAAAACAATGCCGTACTCAGAATAAATGGCGCAAAAATAAGTGGATACACAAAACATCATTTATCAGAACGCCCTTTTTATTATGTAGCGGGTTGCGCAACAGGAAGTAGGTCGCGCGCTCGCCATCTCAATATCTGGCACTCACTCAAGTTAACTTGCTTGTGCATGCCACTTGAATTTGGCACCAAATCCACGCCCCCCCCCCCCCCCCCCCAAAAGCTCTGCTTTTCAGTCCTCATCAAGATGGAGTATCTCAGAGAGCTTCTGCAACGCGCCGCCATGTTTTTAGTACCGCCCCCAAACACCAGGGGTGTGTAAGGCGCAGCGAGCGAATACCGCGTCTCATACCAGCCATTAGCGGCGAGTGTTTTGAGTGGCGCTTCCTGGGTCTGACGTCGGCTTAGGGACTCGCTCCGCTGTTGTCTGCAACACTCCGCTTGTGAGGGGCAGCAGCGCCTGTGCTAGAAATCGCGCGTTTTGATGCTTTAGTGCATCATAAAGCGTATTTCTAGTAATTCAGGTATCTTTACCAGCCTCTGACACATCTGAATAATTTCAAGCTGTATCCCCTACAAGTTTGCAACACACGATGAGAGAGAGAAAAACTTTCTTCAGAGCAACGGCCACAAGATCGTGTGTAACATCTCCTTTCTAGCTTATACGCGAGGTTCAGCGCTCAGAGCTCCTCGATAAGTATTCAAAACGTGTAGGCTTCCATACAGTATTTTTGGGATGCCATTATGAAGACTGAACAGTGTAATGCAACGTGCCAAGCAGAGGGCCCCTACACGCGCATTGCATTGCAGGAAATAAAGCGGCTGTCTATTTCTTTCGTTGTTGACCTGTATCAGGTTGATGTTTTTTATTTTCTTTTTTTACTGTGCCCAACGCATTGTTTTTCCGCACCGTCACAAACGTTTATTAGTAGGTTTTGGGATGCTGCGGAGGATCAGAAAGATCGTGTGGATATTTTCTTCAGGCTGTATGGCATACATTCCCTTCTTCACATATTCGCCTTCGTTATGGCTGCGTGCAAGAAGATGCACATTGTCTGCGTGCGTGTTTTATTTACATGTAAATAGAATAAGAAGGTTTGTGCTACGCCACTGCGATCGCGCTCCAGACAACGTACGTTGTCCAGAGTACTCGGAGGCGGCTTTTGTGCTCCGAATTTCTACCGTAACCATCGTTATCATAACGAGCTGACTCTCAACCCAAGCAATTATGTCATGATTATGGTGTAAAGGTGTGATATACTAGCTAACCAACGCCATAATTAGTATACGTGCATTTATTACAAGAATGGAAACCGATGAATATTTCCAAAAATCTCTTTATTGCTCGCCACCCCTTCCAGGTGTAAGAAAAAAATCATAGTCTACTCGGGATGGCGTTCTATAAATCGAAGAAAATTACTCTTACTCTCTTGTTCTGGACTGAGGACCCGGCCCACTAGTCACTTCGATTTCACTGTTAAATTAAGTTTTCCCCTCCCCCTGCTACTCCTCTTCTTGTGCGCAGTTTTCTTAGGACGCATATCTCAATATTGCGGCGATAAGGCTGTGAGAAATGTACCGAATTTCCCTCCAGGTCTGAACAAACATACTGTTACTGTATCTCTACCGTAGACGATACTCAGTTTGCTCAATAAACCTCCATACTGGTTAGAAGCCTAGTGTAAAACCAACAAACAGTTGGTTATTTGTAGCTCAACCACAGGTGTTGCGGCCCATAGTGGATGTCGGCATGCTTTCATGCTATTACAACGTAAAGTGATGAGATATAATGCTTTCTATCGTTCGGCGAGGTTGCAAGAACTGCTTTTTTTCTTTCAAATGACTACCGGGAATCGTAATGCCTTCTGCCAAATCCGACAGCCCCGAAGGCCTGGTATTTCTTATATTTTCGCTGTTGTCGGTTATTAGCAGCTGGAGGCTCCCTCCGTTCTAAAGATTTCTTAACACTGAAGCTGACGCTTACTCCGACTCTTGGCGTTCCGTACAGGGCCGTCATAGCAAAAACTGGGGCGGCGCAGGCAATGTTTCTTCCTGAGCGGCATAAAAAAACTGTACTTTAAATAGCGCCTTCAGCTGGTGTATGCGATTTATAGTGTTTTATTATAACAAAAAGTTACACACACGCAAAATCTGGTGCGAACAAGCATCACACGTCAAACGAGCACAAAGAAACAGCAGGGAGAGCGAGGCCGAGTGAAGCAAACGACAAATGCGAGAATCCCTACGCCGACGTCACGGAGGCGCGCTTCACAGCGCCGCCCGTGGTCGCGCTCACCGTCAGTAGGAACTTTCACTCCCCTGCTTGAATCTCGAAGCTCCTGTGGGTGATCACTGTTTCCACATGGATGGCAGTGGATAGTTCGAACTGCCGAGGCGGTTTGAGAGGATAGTCGTGCAGAGCATCCGTTATAGTGTATTAGTCGCGCTTGCAGGGTGGCGAACGAAAGCTTCGACCAAAACGACGAGCTCACTCTGCCTTGCTCGTCATAAGGTCATTGAAATGTCATGCCGCCGATGTCTACGGCGAAACCACAAAGATAGTGAAGGTCAACTTTGTGTCGGTCAATGATGACCTACAGCAGCTTCACCATTCAAGTATTGCGCTGGAGTGCAGGCTTCTCTGAATTTTTTCTATAGAGCTGATTACTCTGGCACTTTCATACATGTCGGCAACAAATCAGGCTCTACCAGAAGGCCTAAAAATTGCATAAAACTTGAACTTCAGCCCGCTCTGTCGTGTTTTGTGACGGCTACACCTGTATCAGCCTTGGCGGCAGTGATAACACTACTTTATTTATTGAGAAGGACAATTCCTGACTCGTACCATCGATATTTCTAGCCCAAATTGAACAGTACAAATGGAACAAAAATTAACGTGATGCGTCTCCCTGACAGGGTAACGCGACGGCACTTGCGTAGGTCCGGTGCACGCAAAGGCGAGCTCTCACTGCGCGGAAGCTGACGCATACATTCCAGCCAGTCGGCCGGCCATGGTAATATAGAGCAAAAAACAAAGAAGCGAAAGTCAAGTCGGAAACGCGAGCGTGATGCCGTAGTGAAGAAATTTTGGTAACCGCTGCTTTTCTCCCCCCTTCAAATCGCGTAAGGTTCAGTGCCCGAGGAATGTTCTGAAGGAAAAGTAGCTCCCGGCTTCAAACAAAACGGAGTAGCGTCGCGAGGTTACGCACACCTCAAGGCCGTTTCTTTCGTATAGAGGGCTAGGGACGGTGATACCAGGACGGTGGCCCTAAACAGGAAGCAGTCTCTCTGCTTCATATTTCGGTTGGCAACCTGACGCTTGTCTAATGGAGACTACCTGGAGGGCGTAAGATGGAGAGGCCTGAAGAAGTGGCCTATTTTTTGCCATAGATAAGGTGCCTGTGGTGGACTTTTAAAGCGAAACTTCATATGCCTAACAATGGCATCCGACGTCGCGCACCACCCACTGCAGGAGAGCCAATGTTACACAGTGGGTTTTACATAACGATGATGATAAGTGAAGGCACACCAAGCGCCTAAAAAAAAAAACGCTTGTCGTGGTCGGAATCCAACCCGCAGGGTCCCTAGCATCACGAAACAGATGGCTATTCGATAGCGCTATTCCTATATGGCCGAAGCAGTTCGCATTTTCGACTGTAGCAGCTCAGCCGCGGCAGCCGAGGGAGCTCGCGCCGCCGGAAGAGTGCACCGCGTCCCTGCAGATCCTGTCCCGAGCCGCGAGCTACGAGGCCCGAGTCACGCGGCTCGCAGTTGGAATCCAGACACCGAGCTGACAGCACCTAGCTCGACTCTGCCACGCAGGATCAGCACCGGCAGCATGGCTCGCCCGTCTCCGCCGCTGTTCGCCTTCTGCTAACTTCTCGGCCCACCTCAATAAATGAAGGCGTGACCTCTTTTCACGTCCCTTTCGTAATTGTTGACCCGGAAAACGAGCATGCACCACAGTTGAAGGCGTTCACGGCAACGGCATCAGCGGCATCACCAACGCTACGTCAGCGTTGCCATCACGCTCTAGGACACGTCAGCCATGGCTTTACCGCGCCGGTCTGGACTCCAAGCTAATCCGTCCAGCCGCCCAACCTCACGCTTCCGGGACTACAGGGGTTTTACGAGAAATACCTTCCTGTGTGGTTCGCGCTGCTTGAGAGCCATTTTTTCATTCGAGGAATCACCGAGGAGGCGCAGCTCAACAACATCGCCAGCAATGCTGTCCCACAGCACGTTGGGGCACAACTTAGGCTGCCGCTGCAAAGCCACGATGTGTAAAACGACTTCAAAAAGGCAGTCCTTGCTCATTTCGGCTGGACCAGCCCTTTTCATCGTCAGCGAACTTCTCCTGCCGCAAGAGCCCCAGGACCATCAACTGCCACGGCGGAGACGCCACGTTCAGTTCCGTCCTCCGCATCGGAAGAACACACTGCGGCGTCACCTGACGCCGATACGCACCTGACTGTCATGCACGCCCATGGAGCCGTCAATACCTCTGCGCAGCTCAACAGTTTCGGTGAGCTTTTTCGTGCTGTGGTTGATAAGACTGATATTTCTCGGTCCAGTCCCTACCTGCAACTACAGCCGTGTTACTCCAGAGATGTCAAGGTATGTCTGGCTCAGGCCGAAGCGTTTTTCTCCGTCAACGGCATTACCAGTGAAGTTCTTAAGTGGAAACTGGTGATTCGAGCCCTGCCAACCGATCGCCTGTCCTTCATTCGCTACAAGCTGCTGTCTGCTCCGTCAGTCCAGTACTCCCAGCAGAAGCAAGCGATCCTCTCGCGAATACGCTTTCATCAACATACCACAGCACATCGCCCGGCGATCTCATCCTCGCCTAGCACCCCAGAAGCCCTTACTACCCGTAACGACGTACCTGCGAATTCTCCATCATGTCTCGACCTCGTCATACCAGTGAGTCAGACCTGCATTCCCAAGTGTGTCTCTGCCCCATTCTCGACTGCGGCCGCGAGCGAGTTTATGCCATCTAAACTCTCACCACATGGACAAACAACCAAGCCAGGTTCGGTACCCGTCTCACAACTGGGATCCGACAACACGCCCACTGCGTCCCTCACTTTTGGCTGCGCCCCTTCACCGACGTCGGAGAAATCGCCATCAGTTCTGTGCTCCGCATCGCCTGCTGATACCATGATCACAGCGCCAACTGGTAACCACGCCCGGGAGGGTGACGACTGTGTCTGCGCTGATGCACCGGAACGTGTGACGTCCTCCACCCAAGAGAGATGCCTTTTATGTTCTGCATTTCGAATCCGAGTGATCGCAAATCACCGCAACCAGCAAGCAGCCGTCGCCAGTTCTACCTCAGCAGTCAGAGGCAGCTGGTGGGGCAGACCTTCTGGAAGGCAAGCCCTACGCCCAGAAATCAGACGCGACTATCGTGCCTGTAAGAACGATGACCAGGACTGCGCACCAGCCGCCAATCGGTCATCGTCAACAACGACCGCCGGCGCGAGGCTACAATCAGCAGTATGAACACAAAAACGCCGGACCAAACGGTACCGCTAGGACACGGCGGTCAAACAAAGGCCCTCCATTCCGAACGTCCAAAACTTGCAGTTGGAGTGAAGGTTTCCCGAGGTGCCCCGCGGCGTGTTCCCAGATCAAAAGTCTCCTACCATTCGTGCAGCAAACGCTCGGCCAGCAAACGCTCCCCCTAGAATCGTCAGAGCTTCTGTGCGACATCCCGCCAAATCAGAAGACTATACTTTCTCCCCGTCCTCGACTCGCGCTGCGCCCTCTCACTCGTCCACCACTGAGCACCCTGGGACGACCACCAGAAATAATGGCTAACCACCGGACAGCTTCCACGGCGTGATCAGGACTGGACACAACGTGTAAATAGTGTACAGCTTGCTGTTACCCTCCCTCTCAACTGGACTGAAACGAATTTGTATATAGTGTACAGTGCACATAGGACATTTGTTGTAGCCAATATTTTGTTCATTTTTGTTCGTTCTCTCGCGTCTCACCACCGCGATCAAACCCTGGAGGGGGGGTAGATGTACCAGCTCAGCCGCGGCAGCCTATAGGGAGCTCGCGCCACCGGAGGAGTGCACCACGTGCCTGCAGATCGTGTCCCGAGCCGCGAGCCACGAGGCACGAGTCACGCGGCTGGCAGTTGGAATCCAGACACCGAGCTGACAGCACCGAGCTCGACTCTGCCACGCAGAATCAGCACCGGCGCCATAGCTCGCCCGTCTCCGCCGCTGTTCGCCTTCTGCTAACTTCTCGGCCCTCCTCAATAAATGAAGGCGGGACCTCTTCTCACGCCCCCTACAGGACTATGAGGTTGCAATTGAGAATAAGCCCGCGCTTCTGCTTTTTTATCTCTGAACGATAAGTTCAAACTGAATGCAGCAAAGAGTGGAGGCAGGCGGCCAGTACCGCTGCGAAATTTTGAATTCTCAGGAGTGAGGAAGGGGAGAGAGAGAGAGAGAGAGAGAGAGAGAGAGAGAGAGAGAGAGAGAGAGAGAGAGAGAGAGAGAGAGATGTATTGTTCTTTGGGCCTCCACCCAGTGAGGAGGCATCAATACCTTTTCCTTATCGACCTAGGTAATGTACAAGCCGTCCACTTTAGGTGCGAACACGGCGCAGCGTGGCCGCGCCCGCGGAGCGCCAGCACACAAGCTGCGGCCGAGCATCGAAGCTAAGCAGCGCAGGCGCATATGGGCGTGTAGGCGGGGCTTCGTGTCGGCTGCTAGCTAGGGAGCGCGCCGTGCTTGCTTTGCTGTGAAGCACCTCTAGCTTTCAGCATGCTTGTAGCGTCTTAGCGCCCGCCACCGCATTGCGCGAAAGCGCACTTCTCTAAGTGCGCGGCGTCCTGTTGTTTCTGCTTACGACTACTGAGTGCTTCCTCTTTTCATGTCCGGGGTCGCAGTTAAATGCATGTTGTGCTGCAAACGTTTCAGAACTGGCTTGGTTTTGTTTAATGAGAGACGCTGTAGAGGAGGGCTACATAAATTTCGGCCACCAGGATTTATTTTATATGCACTGGTATTACGAGGCACATTGGTGTTTGTGCATTTTGCCTGCGAGGAATTTCGGTCACAGCGACTGGGTTTCGATGTCGCGACTTTGGTATCGATGTGTGTTGGCTTTTTTTCATATATATGAATATCGCATATCGTCGAGATGGTTCAAGTAGTCTCCCAGCTAGCAGTTCACGCACCCAGCGCAATCGTCCTACTCTCCGGCTGAGTCCTGGGCTCTAGTCTGCTACATTATAATGGATATGTCACTGCTTGCGCTGCCTACCTGGCTAGTTATTGGGAGACAGCGGCCCTTCCCTTTGTTGCCACCTGCTACGTATCCTCCTTTCTGGTACGACCCGCGCTTCCTCGCAATGGGCCAACGCCAGTAATGAAGCTGTGGTCACCAGTTCCATGCTCCACAATTGTGGAACAGCTTCTCCGTTCTTGAGGTCCACAACTTCTGCATTCTTTTCTTTTCCATCCTCACACACACTGCCTAGCCAAACGCCCCGACTTGAAAAATCACCGATATGTTCAATACATTTTGAGTGTGCCTATTAATGCAAACAACGCCTTACATAAAAAGAAATACTTGCATTGTGGACTGAACGTATTCTGATTTCTATTCCTGTTTAGGATATTTGTTGTCGATTTCCATGAGTTCGTTGATCACATTCGAAGTCGCACCGAGCAATCTGCGAGCGTCTTCGAGCTAGCCTTAGGATGTGAGACTCAGATAAAAACGATTAAGAAAGCTTGTATCCACTCAAAATACTTGAATGGCAAAATTGTTGCAGGTGAGCCTTGCCGGACACCTTAAGTTTGAATATCATTGCTTATTTGCATAGTTGCAATGCTAGTAATCGTCGTACTATGCATCAAAGAGGTCGTCGTCTTCCTGGCGGCGAGTGGTGGATGCAAGGTCATCCTCAGCATTTTATCCTCCCATAATCTCTCCGTCAAGGCTGCGGTGGCGGGATCTGCAAGTCTTCGCGGGAAGGATTCGCACACTCGTAGCCATGTCTCCAATTATCCATAATGGCTTTTAGAGAATGTGGCGGTCGCGGTGACCTCTCCCAAGCAGGGTGTATTTTAATATTTTGCATTAGACCTTCAGCATTAGCGCTGGAGTTGCTTTAGATGTTCGGTAGCGGTTGGCGCAGCGCTGGAGTTTTTTTTTTTTTTTTTTGCTAAAGCCGCTGCACTATCCCGTGTCTCGGCGGTCTCCGCAAGGCACGCGCTCATGAGCACTCGACATTTTCTTGCTTTTCGCGGTTTTTGACAGTTCTTTGTTTGTGTTAAAACCACTGCGCCTCAAGGGGACGCTCGGCGGCCACCGCGAGGCACGCGCACACGAGCGCTCGGAATTTTCTTGTTTTTTTTTTTTTCTGCGACGGCGAACTTACGGCCAGTAACAACCGCTCCGCTGTTAACAAAGCGGGCCGGTTGGCATGTCAGGTCATACGGCCATCTACTTAAGAGAGCACACGGAGAGAAGAAAGCTTTGTTTCTTGACCCGCTTTACTTTTAGGGCGCGGTAAGTCCTGAGAAACCCGCCAGGAATCGACCTAGCCCGCCACGGTGGCTCAGTGGTTAGGGCGCTTGGTTGCACTGAGCAGGGAGATCAATTTTCGATGCAAGTAGCAGGTGCTCCTTTTTAAAAGAGGCGAAATGGAAGAACGCGCGTTGGCTGCACGGTATCAGTGCACGGTAAAGAGCTTCAGGTCGTTATCCGTAGCCCTTCTCTACAGCGTCTTCGTAGCAAGAGTCGCTTTGCGGCGTTGCGCCCTATAACCCCAGAAAAACCATTACTGAAATGCCTTCAACAATACATGCATTTAACTGGGGTCGCATACCTAAAAACAGGAAGCGCTCAGTAGTCATTTGGGAAGCAAGCAATTTGGGAAAACCAGCTTTCAGAAACCAAGATTACGCCAATTTATTAATGTCGGCTTCACCTCTAAACACAAGTGCATTTCTGGAAGACATTTCTTAGGGGGCAATCTAAACAGCCTTGTAACCCGCCGCGGTGGCTCAGTGGCTAGGCGTTGCGCTGCTGAGCACGCGGTCACGGATTCGATTCCCGGCCGCGGCGCCCGCTTTTCTTATGGAGGCGAAAAGCAAAAACGCCCGTGTGTTCGAGATTTCGGCGCACGTTAAAGATCCCCCTTTGGTCAAAATTAATAAGGAGCCCTCCTCTACGGCGCACCTCATCGCCTGCGTTGCGTCGGCGCGTTAACCCCTACAATCAATTAAACCGCCTTGTATCAGAATATGAATGCCCTAGGACCTCTTTTTCAACATTTTCTTTCTATGCTCGAAACCGTTTTATTTTTTTGGCGGGGGGGGGGGGGGGGGGACGGGGGGAAGAACCTGCTCTGAAGTGAGCGTGACACGACACCCTCCGAGACGCAAGTCAAGGCCAGCACTATAGCAGCTCCGCTGTGAAAGGACCTTAGCGCTATGTCCCACTATAATTGCAAGCTGATTTCCACACCATGGTTGAGCTCCGGATACCCAGACAAAAGGGGCAATGCATAAAACACGATGGTGGCTGAGTTGTGGACGAAAAGAAAGGATTTCAAGTATAATGGATTTAAAAAATACATGCTGCAAGGAAGTGTGCTTATTTTCGTAGCGACAACAAAGAAAATATGCTCCGTTTGTCTTTATTTTTATTCCATCCTTCGAGAAGATGATTATCAAGAATTCGGAAGATGAGCGGCCCGGCGGCGCGCTGTAGAAGATGACGCACGGATGCTCCAGCCTCGCGCGCTCAGTGCGCATGTGCCGGCTGTCTCCGAATCTCCCCACTTCACGGCGCAGGCGCTTCGCGAAGCGGTGCGGCCAAGCGCTCGCCGTTTCCCTCTAGGAGTCGACCCCACTGTACAACCGAGCCCATGAGCAACTTCTAACATGTGCTCGAAATGAGTCAAGATGACCTTAAAGTGTGTTAAGGGCACTAATCAGATAACCAGTAGAATCTCGCAGGATACGAATGCCTCAAAGACTGCAAAATTGATGTGTTTTTTTTTCTTCCCATAAAGCTGCAGCATCAAGATATAAAGCGGGGATGGAAAATGTCACATGAATGCCGCCTGTGACGGGCCCAGACAGCGTTATCTTTGCCATGCAGTCTGCGGCTTCTTAGATAGTCCCGTAAGTCCAGCAATGCAGATATGGGGAAATTAAGTCAGATGAACTGGTATAACTGATTTAAACATTTGCTGGTGAGAACCACATATACACTCTAAGCTGGGTAACCCTTAATAGAGGTATACATTTTCGAATTTTTGTAACCTATAATTTATAGGGTACAAATGTAACCTATATCTTCGTAACCCTTATATACGTATACACGTAAGGGTTACTCAGTTATGGGTTACTTTGCCGCTTTCAGCATGTATACCTTTATATAAGTTACATCTACCGCCGTCCAAGGCCACACACCTGGAAGGTGTCATGTTGCGCGCCAGGCGGGCTTTCGCCGGCGCCGCTGTGGCGACGCCCTGCAGGAGCCTTTCCCGCGTGGTAAGCAAATATCGCGTTATTGGAAGACGATATGTGCAACCATGGTTTCCATTGCGCCGTCTAAACTTTTGCGTCGGGTGTCTTTTGATCTTCCCTTGAATAAACTGCCGGCCACACGTCTGGGGCTAAAAGAGAAGTTACTTTTATAATTCTGAAAATTGCGGTGCTAAAAAGCTTGAAAATGTTCTCTTAATATATATGCATTGCATTACCTGTTCGATAATCGTTACCCAGGTTGTCACCCAAAATCTTTGTGGGTATTGGCAACGCTTAAGTCTTATAAACAGGCATAACTAAATTTGATGTTTGCATCAGTTTTGTGCTGTTTAAGAAACCAGTATAAAACAAGCATGATAGGTCTTTTGGTAAATTGCGGGCATGAATTTTAGCTTTAGTTAAACAACAAATCAAGCTTTAGTGGAAACATGCACTTGATAGCATACTTCAAAAGGACGCCAAAGTTATGATAACAGCCTTAAGCCAAAAATTCTTGTCTGACAAATTAGGCCATGATTATCAAAAGAGAATTGCAGTACATGCACACATATTTGCGCATTTAACAGGAGCACATTTCCAGAAGTTTGGCATCAGTAGTTTCGAACATTCACATTTATTATTATGAAACACCTGTGGGCTATTTATTAAAAAGCAAAGCTGCGAACCATCCCAATGTAATTATCGTTCCTTAATGAGTATTAGACGAGTGCGGATTCCTGGGCGAACTGGTGTTTCCTATATTGCTTTAGACTTCCAGGTAAAACTCGGTTTATTCATATATCGTTATTAAACCTATTTAATAAATGTTGCATGAACAGCTTCACAAACACGGGCATATATACAGATTCTTTACCTCAATATTTTCAGGGATGTATGCAAAGTATTTCGAATTGTTTGGTACTGCAATTGAACATTTTCAGACGAATTCAAGTTTCAGCTACATTTATAAGATGGTTCTCAGAGGTGCACTTTCCCAGTACAGTGTTATTGTCATGGTTCCCCACAGAAAAAAAAAACGCAGAATGTGGGAAAGTGGAAAGAACATTTATTACAAAGTCACTGTTTCATACACAGTAGTGTTTATGGCTATGTTCCCTACATTCCCTGTTTCACTCAGAGTCTAATATTACACTTGAAATTCACTTGTCTTTACGAATCCATCTATACACTTCCCTCTTAGGTTCCTCTTTGCAGTTCCACCTGAGTTGTGATTCCCACGCCAAGTTATCGTTTTTTATGCAGCACTAACAAGTTTCTAGGCCGATTGCAATCGGTCTTTTGGACAAACTTTAAATGGGATCTATAATTTTCTGCATGAAAAAAGGTGCTTGAAAAAATTCAGAGATAAGCTTCGCAATTTGCGTAGTACACAAGCAGGCACAAAATCAGGGCACGCTGAAAATTTTTCGAGGTCATCTGAACAACTTGTTCCCTGCTGCCGCAGATGGACGTATATATGTGAGGGGCCGCCACTTGGATTTCTCCACCTTGAAGAGCCATCTACAGAAAATTTAAGAAAAAGAACAAAAGCCAGTGCAACCATAAGCCCCTCACACCAAACCACAGGCATGTGAAGTACGAAAAATATATTGCACCAAAATGAAGACGGAGACCAGAGAATGAAATGAAAGGCCACACCAGAGAAGGAGTGATTGACGGCCCTTCAAATACCTTCACATCCTTTCAGTAATCGTTACACAGAGTATTTTGGCCGCATTGTTCAGAACAATGCGAAGCCACTATAGTCATACCGGCCAACCTTCCCGAATTTTAATCGTGCCGTGTTCCTGTTTATCTCGCGAAATGTTTCTGCATGCTCACCCAGAACAGGCAGAAACTTTGAGCTACGAGATAAACTGACATACATTTGCAAAAGAGAAAGCAAAAACATTTCCGCTCCTTCATGTGGAATCACTAGTACACGCAACAGAGCGAACGTCGCACTAAACCCAGGAAACGTGCTTTCACGATGCTGACGCCACCTGAGTCACATTTTTTGCTGTAATTAAACATCTCCCTCCTTCACCCGCCCCCCCCTGCACTGGCAGTTTCATTTTGAACGAGGATCCCACGTGGAAGCCGAAACGTTTTTCATTTCAGTAAAGTGTTCTTCTACCGGTTGTTTCTTCCTCGGCTATTCGTAAAAAGGAATCACCAACTTACATTTTTTCTTCGTCCAAATGTGTTGTGGGAGAGGATACATCTAGCACTTCCACCGATCTTCAAGTGGCATTACCGGGAGGTCTGTACCTGTAATGACTCATAGGGTTATTTGGGTTAAAATGTAATAGGCTTTAGAGCTGGGCAGTTGGTATACATTCATAATGAAAGAACACCTCAAACTTGACAAGACGAAGAAAAGAACACAGCACAAGCCCTCACTAACAACTTGAGCTTTCTTAGAGAGCTCTTTTCAAGGAAGAGTTCTTCTTGTTGGCTCTGCAAAACCACGCATCACATAGAATAGGTAGAGTTGCTGGAAAACTACAAAGCTTCATGCTGAGGAAATCGTTATGTGAATTCATAACGTTCATGTAGTAACGAAGTGATAGAAAGAGTCACTAAACATGAAACAAAATAAGATACGAAATATAACATGATAACAGTTGAAGTAAGGCCTCGCATTTTTACAAGTGAATCGTACTTTTGTATGTGCAGGCCTGGGTGCCATCTTTACAAATAATATTTGAATGAATGTGTTTTAGTTATTGCATTTTCATGCCGTGGTTTCCACGGAAATCAGACTTCATTTCAACTTGTGTCATACGCATGGGAGTCCTGGTTGTCAGCTCAAGGAACACTGCCTGAAAGAAAAACAGTAGTGCTCATAAGTCATAGCATAGGTAGCCAGATGCAACCACACTTTTCGAACAGCCAGGAACCGATGAGGGTGCAGCATCCATTTTTACACCTGCACTTGTCTCTGTGTAATTCGTCACAGTTTATGTATCATCAGAAAACAACAACAATCAAGCAGCCTGCATGCTGGCTCATACCTACCACCATTCTGTAAAGTCGCTTTACTGCACTACACTGGTATCACGCGAGACAACCATTTGCCCTGCAATACCACGCGAATAAATAAACGACTGATTTGTGCGGATGAGAATAATAAACCCACTTAACATGATGAAAATGCCCCGCTACCTCAAAATGACTAACACCAAATTTATCCACTCAAGGAAAATAATGACAAAAGTGAATTGTTGTACATATGAAAACTTTTTATTGTGTGGTAGGGCAAACTTTCACAAAAAAAGAAGCTTGTGCTGTACAAAAGTGAGTTTAGAAATTTCGGGCAGCATATAGTGGACTACTTTTCTGCAGCACACACCTTGTGTTTATCCGGATATATTACTACAAGACCAATAAACTAGACACCATTCCGAATATACGCAGCGAGAAAAATGAATATTTCCCTACGGCTGAAACAAAATGATAATACCCAGAGAATAGCGCGATAATATAAGACTTTAATGGAAAAAATTCAAATATTCATGCAGAGCTACCTGACATTTACATGGGACAATAACTCGTCAAGTGCGCCCGATGCAGCCAACAGCGTAAACAAAATGCTCAACACATGACGAAAGGCGCGCAGAGCAGAAAGCAGGTCACGAGCGCCGTTACGTACGGGCTTTCCCGATCGTCCGCTCTAGTCTGACGCAACGAACGCAAGCCCGTGATTTCATTAGCCGTCGCGGGCAACAGAAAACGTCAAGCGAAGCAACCAGTCGGGTAACGAAAATGCCTCTCGAATGCTGCAATTTCATATTCAAAAGCCCCCAGCGAAAAGATACATCCAATGAAAACACGGAAACCGTTACATACTCACCGAGTTCGCTTTCACTGGCGCCGGGGCATTGGTACAACATGCGAAGTTGATGCTGGTCGTAGAAGAACGGGCCGTGTAGCGCTGTCAGTCACAAATGGGCTAGCCGCAGCCTCCGCGACTCACGCCGACAAATAAGTGTTGTAACAGCAATCCTCGCTTCATCTCAGGGGTATCACAGCGGTAAAAAGATTCGAGTGGCGCGAAAACGCGGCCACCGGGCTTGCGGGCGCCGCCATTTCTCTATATCCCGCCACGCAACGGAGAAATCAACGGCCGCCTGGAGAGAAGGCGCGACGAGCATCTCTTTTAGGTTACAGAACGTTTTATAGGTTACAACGTAAAGGTTACATGTGAGATTTTGTTGATGTAACCTATAAATCAATAATGTAACCTATAAAGCGCTTTTAACTTCACGCTTGTAACCCTTAGAATGACCTGGGATAAAGAAAACATGAAAATGGATCCATTGTAACCTTTATTTTATAGGTTACTTCTGTTTAGAAGTTACATTATGGGTTACAAGGATTAGAGTGTAGGAGCAATAAGGGCTGAGCAAGCATAACACTAATATTTGCGGACGTTGACCACAGTGGGTCTGATATACGTACAGCGGAAACAATTTCGTGAATTCATTGTAGGATAATAGTGATAAAATAAATGACGTGAACAAAAAAAGACCAGTTAAGAGGTGGGCAAATATTGCCCTCCGGGATTTTTTTATCGTGACCAGACGTTGTGTGTAAATTATGGAATGAAGCTGAAAGAAACCCCAACGGTCCTGGAAGAGACCACGAAGAAGTAGACAAGTTAATAGTTGGGCATTCTTGGGCACGATGCAATAGGCATTAGCCAAGGGTTAGCTGCTTCTATCTGAAAAAGGACTATCCCTAGTGATTACTGCACGCAATCCAGATAAAAGGGCTCTCAGCCCCACCTAAAAGTCATCCCGAACTCGCAGTATGCGTGCCACTTCTACCAAGCAGGCCTGGCACCAACTCAAGCCCTCAAGGCCTCAAGCTATCGTAACAATTTCCTGAAAAGGCTGAAATCACTTGAACTGAGGTCGCTTCCTTCAAGCTTCGGGGCAATCCCGCCTGTTTATTTATTTAAACGTTTATTCTCTCTCTCACTCTCTCTCACCAATATATGGGTCCGCGGTCATAACTGGCCTTGCAGGGAATGATGCAGCGCACAATGTAGCGCGCGACCTTCATTTCTGGGCACTCCCATCACCACGGCAGAACCCGGGTACCTCACCTCCTCCCCTCTTCCCGATTGAACTCACACACAGTTCCATCGTCATGCACTACTTGCATTCCAGAGGGCGTTAGCCTTCCCTATCCACCTACGAGAAATACGGCCGGCGCAGGGTCTAAACCGACCCCTATTACAACCACATTATCCTTACCCGCCCTCTAGGACCCCTCAAGGCAGCAGTGCAACCTCCCCTTCACGGCCTAACATTCCCGGCCACACAACTCACATCCTTCGTTAAGCCCCACCCTTGAGCAGTGGGAGACGGCGCTGGCCAGATCATCATCGCCGGGGCATCAGCAAGTCCTCGTGATCAGAGCACAGGAAGCAGCGCGGGAACGCGGCGACCTGGACTAACTACGTTGAACACATGCCCCTACTCTCCATTTCATGCCAATAGGTGTTTATTACGCCTACTACCCTGACCCAACCTCAAACGGATACTCTTCGCCTTTTATATTCGCATGCCCACTTAGGGGGACTGGCAATGGAAAGGTTGCCTATGAACGTTCGGTATATTTTATTATGGGACACAAAATTGGCTCGGCAGTTTTAGTTGTGGCACTATAGTGTTATCTATGCAGACCGTCGATCGGTATTGGCAACTACGGAAAATGAACAAAAAGATGACCAAAACATAGGGACAGGCAGAGGGACACGTGGCTTTTAAAAGTACCCTGCTTGTGCGGTTTCAACGAGGCGAGGCTACACCTTTTCTCTGAGGCGTGTCGTAGTGGAGAGCTACGGAATAATTTACGTCACCTGTGGTAGATGTTTAACGTAATTCGCCGAAACCTCGCCCACGGGCCTTTTCGCTTTTTGTCTCGATCAGTAAAGCAGCCACCGTGGGCGGTATAGAACCCGCGTTTTGAGCTCAGCAGCACAACGCCTTAGCCACTGAACCACCACGGTGTGTGTGTTAATAGTAGCATGATACGTACCCACACGCCTGCACATATCCACTGTGGATAATTTGAAAACGCTTTGCAACAGACAGGAATGTATGCTTAATAGAACTTGTTCGCAGAACTTGTTTTCAATTTCCACTTGAAAACAGGAATGTATGCTGCTGCGATCTCTTGCTGCAGGTGCTTGATAGCCTCACTTACTCACTCACCCAATCAATCAATCAATCAATCAATCAATCAATCAATCAATCAATCAATCAATCAATCAATCAATCAATCAATCAATCAATCAATCAATCAATCAATCAATCGATCAATCGATCAATCAATCGATCAATCAATCATACAATCACAGCGCAAGGTGGACAACAGTAACAGTGGCCCATAGTAAATCTGAACCCGTATTCTGTGTCCTCTATGAATATACTGTTAATGGAAGCAAAGGGTTGCAGGAGTCGCGCATACCCGTATAAGGTGAGGTACCCGTTGTAATCAACGCACTTGAGGCTTGCGGGCTTAACCGGATTTACCGAACAGTTTCTGGGGTTTTATAGCGAACGGCCGCTCCGACATCTTCCACTATCCACCCTACAAAAACTGCTGGTGGAAAAGGAAATCCTCCGTTGCGCCACGCGTGCTTTACTTCCACCGCGTGGAACTGACCTCTCCAGTGGCTCGCTCGTTGGGAGGAGGTCGTGCTGCGGAAGCTCCGGGTTGGGGTGGCGTTATCCCCGGCAGTTACCCACGCTTGGCGTGCCCGTTATCACGCGTCGTTTGCGGACACCTGCCCCTTGTGTGTACTTCGGTCCCAAGCACCGGTCTCTTCTTGGATTTCTCCGCGTAAGGCGTGCAGTGTTGTTCCTATGAAAGGTTTCTCTTACGGTAGGGCAATCTCTAGCAAAAAAAAGCTATACCCATGTTGCACGTACCCTTAGGGATAATCGAACAACGAATTATTGACCGCATAGTCCGCTGTTGCAGCACTTGTTGATAGGGATGCTGAATGCGCGTGTGCCAAGCAATCAATGAATTAATCACTCACGTATACAGGGCAAGCAACACGAGTGTTGACATCAGGAAATCTGTGCCCGCAGTCTGAACACTGGATGCACGTACACTCTGAAGCCTAGCATAGTGTTGCTGGGACAGAGCAGAACATACTCTCCACTGGCGTATTGGCTAACGGTTTTGAAGCCGGTACCATTGGTCTCTCTGATTTGCCAGGCCAGACCAATTCCGACTGGTTACTAAGCAGCCCATAACTGCTCTTGCAATAGAAGTTCTATGGGCAAATGCAGTAGAATGCTTCTTGGAGCAATTCTGAGCACGTAAAAAAAGAAAGAAATATACTCCGTGCTTGGTGCAGCAAAGCCGTTTTAACCGTTTATTCGAAGCATTTCAAAGCATTCCACGCGTTGCCCCAGGAACCGGAAGAGGCTTCTTGCATGTCGCTCCACCTCATCATGCTGTTTTCAGTGAAACGATATTGTCACGGAGAGAAGACAAAGGCGACACAATTGCAAGCGTTGTGCGTGGCGTTGCTGGGTGCTGTGAGGGCCGACATAATATAAATATATTGCTTCGCATTCAGCCATCCTTCCTGTCATTCGTCCTGCCGCCACGTAGCAATATCGAAGCAAAAAACTCTCATTAGACAAGGCCAGGACAAGCGGTGGACCACTCGCGTAAGATGGAGGATGAGAGAGACGGGTCTGGAAGAAAGGGAAGGCCAATAAATCGGTGGAGGGAGGAAACATGCACCGCTCCCTCTAACATCGACGATGGTTGAACGCGAAGCTTTCGCGTGGTGGATTCCTCGGCTGGCCAATCCCACAATCCGATTTTGTGCTCATCTGGAGGTACTCAGAGCCACTCTCGGGTGTGCCCTCCATAGGTCTAACTTTTCAGCCACGTATGTACGGCGCGAATCCAGTACCTGCTCCTTGGCCTTCGCTTGGACCATGTCTAAATGGAGCAATCGGATAAACGCCGGCATTGTAACACGAGGGACCCAGTTTTGATTCTGGCCACGGAAGCGTTTTTTTCTTTTACCCACCTTTCTTTCTTTTCTTCTTTGTCGACTCTAATAAAAACTTTTTTCCGCCACCACGACCCCATCAACGATCATTCATCATCGTCGTCAGGGAAGTTTGGCTTCACTGCAAGTCGTATTGGCGTACAACGGCATGACTGAGGACCCTGAAGCTACGCTTTCATGACGAAATTCGTAGGCGGTGGAGGGACTGGAGCAGCGCAAGACAGGAGCGGTTAAAAGTAGATTGGAGAGGCCTTCGTCCTGCAGCGGATCTGAGGAGGCTGTTGACGATGACGATGGGGACACTGAGTTAGGTTTGGGAAAGTTGTAGGTTGCGTTCAGGTTAGGTTAGGTTAGGTTATGTTGCAACAGCCTTTTAAGTTGCGTAATACTGGCGAAAGACCTGCCAACAGACTTTGCTGCATGGCCTACGTACGTGAAGTTAAAAGTCGGCATATATTTGTCTCGGTGGGCGACAGCACGAATTACTGCTATTTTTCCCCAGGAATTAAAGCTTTGAGGTATTTTAATAGGTAAATCGCTGACATAATACCAAACATCATGCACATTTCCCGGATTTCTCTTCTTCCAAGACCTGAAGCACCCGGCACGCCTGGCCAGTGCCGAGACGGTCGACGACGCGGAGGAGGCAGGCGGCTCTCGCCTCTGGTGAAGCTTGAACGTCAAGCCTTGCGCTGCTGCTTAGGCTTGCCCGGTTACGTCCCGATTCGGGTGTTGTACCTAGAAGCCGGAGTCCCAACGCTGAACCCGAGGTTCAAATAACTAACAGTCAATGCATTCGTAAAGTTCTTTGAGTCCCCTCTGGCCAGGCCACAGGCTGTTTTCCTCCAGCATGCCGTGTCGTTTTTGGTTCCTATTGGTCCCGTCTCCGGCGCCCAAAGGACATTTTTGCTAATTTGTTGCTTACTCCATTAAAGGCCACCCTCCTTTCAGTTCCCGCCTAGCATTTACCATCCACACTAGTAAGGATTTCGTTTGATAATTTTCCCCCCAAAACGCTTTCTCCCTCCTAACATAATCAATAAGCTTCTCCTGGCTCACCAGTCCGAATACCCATCCCACGTGGTCATTGCAACTGACGCTTCGAAAACAGACGAGAAGGTTCGGGTTGGTATGTTCTCTCTGGCATTGAACTGGTCTTTTTATTGCGATTACCAGATTTCATCCCCAATTTTTATGCAGAATTTCTTGCCCTAGTCCTTACAATCCTGAAACTTGATTCGGCTAATTCTTCCGTGATGTTACTCACCGACTTCCTGTCCGTGTGCATGGATATCTCCTCAGAAACTTTACACCCTATTCTTAAAACTTTTTATTCCTGCGTCCTCATTCACGTGCAGGAGATTCGGCTCGTTTGGCTGCCAGACCACTGGGGGTTAGCCCTCAATGAAACCGCTAACATATTTGCTAAAACAGCTTTGGCTTTAACGATCGACGAGGTTCTTCCCCCGTTTTCGTGCGTGTTGTTGGCACGTTATCGCCGATACCTGTTGAATCAAGATGCCTCCGATTATGGTCTGAACACTTCTGGCGAACTTGAACACCTCAGGAACCGCTGGAAGAGAAGTTCCTGCCAAACTCGCCTGTGCGAAGTATCGCTGACTTCTTTTCGCTGTGGTGTGCCGCCCAATAATCGGTATTTATATAGGGCAAATCTGATAACCTCGCCCTTGTGCCACTTTTGCGAAGAAATTGAATACGAAGAACATTTCTTTCTTTTTTGCCGCCGATTTTCTTACCATTGGGGAAGGCTGCTGGATATTCCCCTGCTACGTCTTGGACTGCCTTTGACTCTACCGGTGCTTTTGTCGTTTGGGGGGACTAGGCTGTACCGGTTCCTTAGGGACGTGTGCAACGCCGCTGGGAGCCTTTGCTACTGGAGTCATGGAAATAGGACTTCACCCATAACTCTTTCCACATTCCCGTCTTCCTATTTTCAAATAAAGTTTACTCTCTCTCTCTCTCTCTTACTTTGGAGACAGCTCGTCTGCAGTGTTAAAAACATTCCGGTAAACTGAGTTTTATTACAATTTTCGTACTCTTCTCTGTGTTCTTTTTTCGTGTTTTTTTCTCTCTCTCACGAGCAAATTCTTCCTTCTGCTCCATTAGTTTGCCTCGCATGATTGATTGCAATAAAAACATAACACTTCTTGGCCAATCCCGCTAAGTGGGTATGCGCCATTTTTCGGGCCACCACTACCACCACCACCGCCAGCTTGCGCGCGAAGGGGCCACGGTCAACAGCCTCCCGCTTCCCACCCTCGGGCCCTCGCCAACCCTCCCTGGCCGCCGGGCATGTTCGCCGCCCACCCGTCGAAGACGCCGGTAAGCGCGGCCGTTAACGTCGCCCGGCGCCAGCCGCGACGCTGCCGCAACGCTTAGCGCGGCGATTTTTCGCTCCTGCAGACGCGCCGCCGACGCAAAGTTCAGTCTAACCACTCGCACTCGCGATGTTTTCACGTGTTATTCCATGCGGGCATTTCGGTATTTTGAGTCCGGCGACCCCAACCCTGAACTTTTTTTTTATTCTCGATTTGTCTTTTTAGCGTCAACGCCGTTCTCAGCACTACCCCTCCACCGCCTTCCCCCCCCCCCCCCCCCCTCTGTCCACCCAACCTCATCACCCTCCGCCTTTACATTAACCTTTCTCGAGGAGTAGGGCTCAGACAGATTGGGTGGAACTGTCGCTGTACGTGTAAATTGGGAGGTATTAAAACACGCGATTTTAGGTCGGTTTTGTATACCGCTCTATCGTTTGCATAGTAAGTACACTTTGGTACTTAGTCGTGTTCGTTGTGACGCGCACACCGGCCTCCGCACCTCCCCCCCCCCCCCCCCCTCTTCCCCGCGTCCCCAAGGTCAATAGTTACTCGCCCACATTTATGCGAGTGCCGTGTTAGTACTGCACACAGCTAGAGTTTTGTAACCAATTTTTGTCAGTCGCAACGCAATTTCGGGTGTTTCTCCGTCATGGGGAGTTTCTCATGGCGGTTGAGAATGGCGCGCGATTTCTTTCGTCGGACGCGTGATGTGGAAATGTTGGTGCAAAGCGAAGCGCCATCGCAATTTTCTAGCGCTGCTCGAAGCAGACTTTGCGAGCAAAGCGGCGTGACGGTATTTAATTACGTTTACTGTAGTCATGCCGGAATAACCGTGTGCGCCGCAGTGAAGCTATATTCTCGGAAGTCTGAACGTTGCAACTCGACGAAAAACTAAATAAAACGAAATTTAGTTTCATAAGGGCCGTGTTTTTGGGGTGTAAGTTGGTTAATTTAGGTGACTTTAGGTGTACGCCTGATGAATACTGGCTGACGGACTTAACGGTAATTGCCTTGATAACGAGTTGTTGGTAGCACCATGTCCCATTTACTTAGTGTGTTCCGTTTACTTAGCTCATTCCACCTAAATTATTCTCTTTATTCTCTAAATTATTCTCTTGATAAGGTTTGATGTATATTCTTTCTTGTTTGTTTTTCAAGCGTTATGCCAATAAATCTACTATTAAACTATCTAATTTCACTAACTTGTCAGTGTATTATTTAGGTCTTAGCCCTATGGCCAGAAATACGTGCCCAGATAGTCTCGTCGCACCGGAGGCGTTGCAAAATCCCCACGCAACTTGGATGCCAACTTGGCAAAATTCAAAACGTGTACATTCATAAACAAAGAAATGAGAATATGGTAATATAAAACAGAACACGAAAAATAAAAAAATATGGATAGCGTAGATAAAATTAGGGCTCGCAGGTGAGATATTTGGAAAGACACATTTTAAATCATGGTGCCTTTCTTGCTAGTAGTGCCAGGCGACAATTTAACTTCCACGGAAAGAAATGGCGCAGTTTGTGTGTTCTGGTTTATATTTTCAGTTTCTGTACATATTCCTTCCTAGATTTAACTTTGCTCGACTTCCTGCAATATTTCACCCGTTTCGATGGCCCTGTTAAATACAGGTGAGACTGTGCCTAACTGTTCTTTCATCGGTTGTCCAACTTATTGAGGTGGTGTGAAGTTCTGGTAATACCGGCTGAAGCCTACAGCTTCATATTCGCGTGTTTCTTTATTTTGTGCATTTGTTTTCATGCATTCCATAGCAACGACATTTCACCGATTCCTACTGCATACTGGTCAATAGTAAATACAATGTATTATTGCTCCATCTATCAATTGATCGATTGCCCGTTTGGTTGGGTGGTTGGTCGATGTACTGATTTATCGGTCGACTGATTGATTTATTGATAGATTTACCAATTGATTGGTCGGTGGATAGATCGGTTGCTTCTTGGTCTATCGAGTGATTTGTTTATCCATTGATTGATTGGTCGATCGATCTATAAATTGATTACTAGATATATCAATTAATTTATTGTCGATCTGTCGATTGAATAATTGGTCGATTTTTGAATATGATTGATTGGTCAGTTGGTCGACCGATCGTTTGGGTATTTTATTGATTGGTCGAGTGACTGACTGGCCGGTCGATAGACTCGTTGATCTATTCATTGATAGACGGAATGATTGGTTGATCGAGCTATTGATGGATTCGTTGATGGATTTATGGATTGATTGATGCGTTCATTAATTAGTAGATGGTGCTATTGATTAATCAATCCATCGACTGACCGATTGATTGACATGTAAGTGATTGATCGATTGATTGATTGATTGATTGATTGATCGATCGATCGATTGATTGATTGATTGATTGATTGATTGATTGATTGATTGATTGATTGATTGATTGATTGATTGATTGATTGATTGATTGATTCTCTACTACTGAAAAATCCTGTGTTCCGCAACCAGTAAGCCCAAATCCTAAGAACTGAGGAATGAAGCGGCGGGCAAATACAATCACCGTTCCCAGAAGACGACCACCATAATCTGCTGCTCTGTGTTTTAGATAATTTTACGCGCTCGTAGCAAGGTTTCCTGGCATACGTGGAGTATCGGGGGTACCTCTGTTGATGTCTAACCTTGTTCACTCAGCAGCCCCATGTATAAGTAACCCCTCGGAGTTCATTTGTGCCACGAAACACGCGCATGCGAGATTCAAAGTGTGCTTCACAAAGTGAAGCAATCCTGCCGTGAGAGAACTGACGTCACCGTTTAAACTAAAATTGTTTCTTCCCGATCGCAATTGAAGGTTTACAAAGAGAGCGAGGCTCGAAAATGTTTTACAATTACCCACGTGGAAGCCCGCACTCTGGATGTTAAACGCCGGCGGTATAGGAACGAGGTCACGTACGATCATGGGGTAGATGGCAAGCAGCAAACAGAAAAATAAATGCTTATAGGAACTGAAAGCGGCACAACGCATAGGATACTGTATTTGGTTACAACTAAACGACAACGAAAGTCGCCTCTGCGCTCTAACCCCACAGGGGGCGGTGTCTCGGCGCGGCGCACAGCGTGCTTTGTTGCGAATATTTTCAAGATGCCACCTTAATTTTCCGGAGTTAATATGTTCTTAAATTAGCGCAGAAATGACATGTCATTGCTGTGATAGCATTGTCCCAAGCAAGTTTGCAAACCTGCTTAGGAGAACAGCAGGCGAATCACGCATTAGGCTCGAGGGCCATTCAAAGCGTGCGTGCGAGCTGAGATTCGGGTTCCGGGTGTCCAACGGTTTGTTGCACAGCGCCTTCCGTGACATGTGTGATGTCACTGCGTGCGCTATTCTACCGAGCTTTTTCTAAAAGGAGCCTGCCGTTCGCCTTATGTGGCCTGTCATGAGCACTAACGTTGATGGTGCGGTTTGAGCTCCAGCAGGTCTACTTTTTATTTTTTTATCGCAAGTTTTGTTTCTAAAGTCAATTATACTCGTTTTTTCGTTAACAATGATGATTTTGCATGTTCTTGGTAGATTTACGTTCGGCGCGCAGCCTATGCGCGCGTCTAGTTACCGTTCGGCACCACGCAAAGAGACATATCACGTGTGGCTGTGTGCAGCCAAGTGTTTCGAAATACGCGGCTCGCCGTCGCTCCTGCGGAGTGATACACTTCGCAATATATTGCCGCCCTCAGCTTGTACCAGTATACACTAGAGCCGTTCGCACCGGCTGAGTAAAGCAAAGCGCCCCACGAGGAAAGACTAACAAAGCCCGTCGACAACGTGAGGCGGAAGGAGGACGCCTGAGGCGTCCACTGGACTTGCGTACTTTCACGTTCACAACCCACGGGGGCTGCTAAATTCTCCTTATACTATATTCTCGTGTGCTAATCCATCCAGAAACTATTATTTAAGTTTGCTTTCCGACTCGAGTTTTTGGTGAGTTGAAAATTGCGGGAAAATTAACGCATTATAAGTGCAGAGCTCAGGGCCTGGTTTGCCGTCGTACCTAGACCGAGGTCACGGTATCTATAGCCACCGCATTCGCCCACGCGCCAAAACAGAGGCTTCGAAAACGTCACCGCTTCCGCTGGTCGAGATCGAAGCGGGGTCTTTCGCGTTACGAAGCCGATGTCGATCCCACTGCGCCACAGAGCCACTCGTTCCTTATTTGCAAAGTGTTGGGGTGATATTTGAGCTGCTCCGCTGCCACGGAGGCCGCCGTTACTAGGCCACAAATAAGTACACAACGATATTAAATAAAAATCACGAATTAACCCAATAATTACCAAATTCAGGAGAAAGGCGAAAACGCCCCTGTGTTGATATTTCGCGGCAAGTCAAGTATTTCCAGGTGGTCCTAATTAATCTGGAGCTCAATACGGCGCGCCTCATAGCAAGTGCTGGATTAAGGGGGGGACTATGGGGGCTGCAGCCCCGGCCCCACAGCTTCCAGGGGCCCCCTGCATCCGCGCCCCGCACGACTATTTGTAAAAAGAAATGTCGATGAGCATGTTTCGTTGAGAGGCTCGGTTGAGATCCCGGCCATCGGATCAAAGTCCGACGGCCGGGGCCTCAACATCAACTCCACACAGATGCTGACTAATCCGTGACGTTTAGGGTCGAGCCGCCGCAGCCCCAAACCTTATGGTAGACAGCACTGGCGTTCATGTCGATGCAATTACTTTATTTTGCTCATACGTTTCCTAGAAAGCTTGCCGGACTAAAAAGATGAAGGACGCTCACACTAATGTGTAAGACTTGAAAATAGCGAGGCTGAACGCAACCTCCACGACCATCACGATGGTTTGAGTCCAAGATCGGTCTTAAACGAATGAACGGAACCCGAGATTCTAAACTACGTTTTCGAAGGTGCAATGTGTACCCTATCACGTTTTTTTTTATCAAAGCTGGTGTCGTAATCCTCCCCCCGACCCACAACCGAGTGAGTAAGCCGTTTGAATGCCGGGTAACTAATGCACGGTCGTTTCCGAGTGCGTACGAAGACCAACTCCGATGATCTACCAGACACGGCTCCGACTCTTGCCGGTGTCGGTGATTTGTTTTATTTACACTGTTATTCTGAGTATATTCAAACACAGGAATCAATGAATTTCTGAACAGCTTCGATGTTTAAAGCTTTGTACACAGCTTGACGGTGCAAATGAACCCACTAAAAGAAGACCCAAGCCCTGCTACGCTCTTTTCGGTTAAGGGCGTTTCGGTTCAGTCCTTTCGTTACACATACGTTTATTTGCATGGATGTGTCCGCGCAAAAAGGGGTCCAGGCGCGAGCATAATTGACTCATTTCCGCAGAACGTTCGGTACTTTTTAAACCGAAGGCACATTCAATGTAATAATTGAACACTTGAGCACAGGCTTACTGGCTGGAAAATCTGCGTACACAGTCTTTGGCAGAAATTTCAAATTACAGCGCTTGACAAAGGCGTTCATAGCTCTCACAGCCTTGTCATTCAATGTAATTGGTTTTGGAAGCGCATCAGTGTGATCTGGACGAATTTCTTTTCACTACCTGGAGAATTGCAGTTTCCAAGACACAAGTGCGGGTGGTCGTCTCAAAACGTTGCAGCAAGAAAAATGTGTTTATCCTTATGTTTCTATTGCTCTAAAGTTATCTATTTTCGTAACACACTGTGAGACAAAACACTGCTTTCTAAAAATTGTTTTTAATTAAAAACTGGTTACGCCATACTAGTATATCCCAAAGAAGAATTGAAACCTTTAGCCATTATGTCGATCGTAAGAGAACTGCTGAAAGATATTTCTTTTGGTGACCCAGTATGTGAACTTGCGAGTGCTGCGAAAAGCTATAACAGGACGTTTTAAACTTTCTAATTATTCATGTTATATCTTAGCGCTAGATTTTCTCATTTTTTTATCAATGTACAGTGTGAAGGAAGTCGTTCTTTGTTATTTTGTCACAAGTTATTGAGTCAGACGTGACTGCTTTTCTTAAATGTATTAAATGTAAAGGTTTATTTAAAAGCAAAGTTAATGTACATAATTCGTATGGCTATTTCGATGTTCAATGGTGCCACAATACTTGTTTTTTTTTATTTTATGCGCCTATAACAAGGATTAAAGTTTTCTTTCGAAGAAAATGCTCTCCCGTTCTTTGGCCGATCATGCGTGCAAATGCGGCATTTCGATTATAGTGAATTTGTGATGGACTGGCGAATAAGCCATACTGACGTGCACATCAGGTAATAACCTTTAAATATTATTACGAATAAAAGTAAGAAATTGGTTTCCGGAAACCATTAAAATTATGTTTTTTTTTCACTGATCATCGAGCGCAACATGCGGTATTCGAATATTTGAACGTCTTAATCCAGTCATCATTGTCGTCATCATGGTCATTAGGGCCCCCACGATTAACTCAATGTGCCCTAAAGAGGTAGGTAGCCCCGGGCCCCAAAATGTCCTAATCCGCCGCTGCTCTAAGCCGGCCCAGGTGTAGCTTCGGTGCGTCACACCCCACAATCAATCCTTGAATAAATCAATCAATCAATCAATCAATCAATCAATCAAATTAATCAAAACCCGATCCAGTGTCTCTTTATGGGTGTTTTCAGGGGCTGCGCCGCCCTCATCGTGTCTCCATCTGTTGACTGCTTTCCGTATCAACCCGAGGCTGATACTGAAAGAAGTGAAGAAAGGGCGCCACAAACCCTCTGGCGAATCACTGCTCCGCACCCCACAGATTTTACGTTGAGTGGAACTGCTTTAATTTTCACAACCATGCCGACGCTCCCCTTATTTCTTTTTGACTAAGAAGCAGTGAGGTTGTCGGTCTCTGAAAAGCTGCTCCTGTCACGTGAATAGTTTGTTTGGTTAGAGAAAAGATTAGACATCTTGAGCACGAATTTTAGCGTTTTACATTCTGTTGTGACACTATCTTTGCCCGGTCCAGCAAGTATTTCGCAGCATCTGGGGAAATCTGTAAAAAACCAGCTTCCTAGAAAAAAAAACCGAAGTGGAAAAGCGCACTCCCAGTCTGAAAACCTTGCAGATGAGATTTTGCAATAGGAGTAGTAGCAGTAGCAGCAGTAGTAGTAGTAAATGTTTATTGAAAGAAAAAGAAAAGGGGTGGTCAAGCATCCCTAGTGTGGGATTCCTCTTGACCGGACTGACTCGATGGCGCGATAAACAAAACCTTCTGCCGAGCCGGGTCCGTGTTGGTCAGCTCGTTCTCCCACGGCTTCGGGGTGAGGGAAGGGGGGTGGGTTGGAGGAGCGGGGAGAAGAGTATGTGGGATGTGGTCAGCGGGGTGTCGCAGTGCTGGAATTTAGGGGGGTAGATTACGGGTACGATCTGGTGGAGAATGACGTGATTGTTAACCGTACCGGTCTGAAGGCAACGATTATGGTTGCTGGTTGGTTGGGGCGGGGAGCGTCAGAGGAGGCAGACCGGGCAGGTAAGGGTGTAGTGAGACAGGAGGGCGTTGTATTACCCGGAGGAATTTAGAGATCGGGTACGTTCGCGTTGGGTGGAGGGATCACTTGGGCATCGGTGGAGAATGCCCCATAGTGCAAAGCTGTGGCGGCGCCGTGGGCCGTTTTATTCCCCGATAGGCCGGCGTGTTCGGGAGTCCAGATGATCATGATGGCGGCCTCGTCGAGTAGACGCTGGATGAAAGGAATGTCCTGGGGTGGGGCTAGTATTGCATGGTAGGGACAGCATGCCTGCTGAGTCACAATATAGTGATGTCGGGAAGGTTTGCATGTATGATGGCTGCAAATGCGATCGCTGGAGCTTCTATCGGCTGTATATTGTTGGCGTGCGTGATGGCGGTCGTGGAGATGCGGCAGGCGTGATTGGGGTTGACCAATTGCGTGCGTCGAGTGCAGGAGTAATAGGCGACGTCAGTGTAGTGGACCTTTGGGTCATCCCCTAACATCTTCGCGAGAGCGAACCAGCCCTTCCCGACGTCCTTGATTCGAAGAGCAATGTATATGGCGCGGTACCGGGAAAACGCGGATGTGGTGCTCGAGGGTAGTTCAAGAACGTTGTGGCCTGTCTTGAATTTTTTTCAAGTGCACGTAAAGGCAAGCCGGTTTGCAATATATTCCCCCGCTGACAGCGACTGATGAATAGCGAGGGTACAGGCGTGGCAACCGAGATGCAGAAAGCGGGAGTTTCCGGTTTCGGGGTTTATTTCCCGTACTTTCGTTCCAACTTTTATGCAACGAATAATCACCGGTACGCTCGAGAAATCACGAAAGGACAAAATACGGCGCCAGAGAAACGAAACAGCTCTACAATACTACTACGAACCAAGATATGTTTTCAAAGAACTGTCTTTAGATGAACACATCCAGCAGTCAATTTTGTATAACGTCCCTAAAGAACATGCTCTTGCTTTTTTCTTGCGTACTCCAGAATTTTTGAAACCTATATACCTATGGCCAACAGCGTTGGCTATAGCGCCAGGATAGGAGGCTGATTCAACGGGAGATCAAACATGAGCGTACACGCGAATTTTTTCCCGAAACATTTCAGTTAAGCGCAAGCCAAGGAACAGTCCCAAACTGCAATCCGTTTTCCTCTATACTCGGTTACAACTTAAGAACGGCAATGGAAGTTGCCGCTGTGCTTTATCACCGAAGCAGGATGTTACTCCGCGCGTCGCAAATACTGCGTTTCTGGGACTATTTTGAACAAGTCACAAGCCGCTTCCGTGATTTTTTTTTAATTATTATGCCTATAAACTAACGCAGCGACGACAAACTAAATGAGAAAAGGCAGACATCACGAGACATCATGAGAAAAGGCAGATATAGAATCTCCTTTCAAAACGCGCGGCCGTTGATATCCGGGTCCGTCGCTTAGGCTCAGTGATGCCGTACATGAGTTATTGCCGTTCTGAGCTTGATCCCGAGTATAGCATGCGTACTTCCCGAGAAAGAAACTGCAAAGGCTGTATGCGGGACGCGCGATTTCTGGCAGATACATTGTTTTTACTTTGGGGCTTTGCGCACGGCAAGGTGTAATTGTTCTGACTAAAATTTGTTTGAAAACGAAGTCTACGCCACCATGAAAAAAAAGTTGAAAGCAAACTTTCCGTTCGGCCGCCAAGAAGAAATTGAGAAAAAAAATCGTGAAATTAGACGCGACGGTTGATTTTCGCTTATTTTGACGCTCCCTATCTCTGTATCTGCTGTAGCAAGAAATTTGTGATAGGCAATGTCGGTCACACATTTTTATAGATGTCTGTAAGATATCGCTCAACGTGAACTGCACAGTTTGAGGCTGCCACAAAAATGACGGAACCACAGCACAGGCGCAGACTTGCAACTGCAAATGTCGAATCGCGCAGTATTTTGCTGTACGTTGAAGATGCACCAAATCGCCCACCAAGTTCTTCTAATATCGCTCGTCTAGAAACAATATAAATATACGCAAAAAACATTGACTACGGTGCTTTTCTTTATTGCGTAGCTACAGCCTCACTTTTCTTCAAACTTGGGGAAACGAGACTCCTCAAGAGGGCCAACAACACTGCTGAAAATTATGTTGCATTATTTCGTTTGTATGGAAATTGTTAGCGGCTGTAATCGTGCGTTCGAGGTGTGTCTCCGTGCCGAGTGGTTCCCTGCTGCCGCTCTTTTGTGGCTTCGTCCTTTGAATAAAATTTCAGTTCGCATTCCGCGGCCACAACAGAAACGTTTCAGCCTTTTACACGCTTCTGAAAGGGAAATCTGTGTTTCAAATTTTATCTAAGATGATTATCTCAATAAGGGCTAGCACAGCTACGCCTTTGTCAAAGACCCACCGAAAAGCGCCCCGACCACTTGTCGAAAAGGAAGCACTTGTTTTAAAATGGGGCACTTGTTTAAATAATAAACTTAAAAACTTCCATTGGTGCCAACGTCGGCAAAACACCGACATTTACCAAGACACGCCTAAGAGCTCAAAGCTGGCTGGGCTATTTAGTTCTAACATAGTTCCGGTTGCAGCAAGGTTAGTGAGAGACAAAATCCTGGGGGTGTGTCTTGGCACGGAGGCATTTATTAAATGGAAACAATGCTGACGCCTGGTAATTTACTAGAAAACGTGGCTCAGATTCATAACCATTTTTCTCGTTAAGCCTCTCAGAAGATATGATCATCGGTATAAAAGAAACAATAAATAATTTTTGTCCCAACTTAAACGTTCGCACATTCAAACAGCATACCAAATGTCTTGTGTGGGGCAAATGAAAGGCCCATGTTGCTACTTGGATATGTAACTGAAGAATGGGAAGGACTGCTATGTAAAGACTACAAAACAAATGTTACACAGCTCAACCTCTTCGGTCCTTGATTACAACCGACTTGTTACCCCGCCTCAAGATAGGTTGACGCACTCGCATCTCCCGGGATGGGCGCGTCACAGCCACGGCTGGCATCTTGGTTGGCCGTGCGCAGAAGCTGGCTACTTTATTGGTTATTTCCATGGTCGGTATTCCTGTGCCCGTGGCGAAGAGAGGTGCCATTCTTTCTTGGAGCGCGCCAAACGTTCTTCGCCTCGGGAAATGAGCCCGTAGAGGAGAGGCAAGGCGCTTTTCACTACAGTCACCACTACGAGGTCAATGCACCCCTCTGTTGCACCGGCCCAGCACGGTGGCCGTTGCGGCAGCCGTCACACAAAGAAAACTGTTTTAAAGCAAAGCTTTTTACCTCTACCCCCCAAGGGTTCTTTCGCGACCGTTGGTGTCACCAGAAAACTCCAGCGAACAAATAAAATAATTTACTGGCACCTCCGGGAATCGAACCTTGAACTAATAGACCAGCAAAGCGAAAGCCCGTTGTCTTACCGATTTAGCTACGAGCCCACGCGAAGACTGGGAAGACAGGTGGTGTACTCACCAATCTTCTACGGGTTTACCCCCATTGTTCTCGCTGAATGCCACGTGAAAGCGTCACGCGACCACTCACGCCCATCTAGCGGCCCTGTGCGCACCTTGCGCATGTGCTAAGTGTTACAAAAATTAAAGGAAGCTCACACCAATGCATGGCATCTCACTTCTAGTCCGCCAATGTGCTTTATAAAGCCTGTGGCCTCCAGTATTCACGTAAACAATCACAGCTCCTTGTCGTCCGCCCTCACGCCAAACCAAGGAATACATTCAAATACTCCTTGATGGCCAGGCCTTCACTCCAAACCCCAGCATCAAGATCCTGGGCCTACATTTCCAGGCCAACACCAAGAGTGACGTCTCCTTGCAGCGCCTCAAAAACAGCATTAATCTAATCATACACATGATCAGGCGAGTTGCACCAAGAAGCAAGGCCTAAAAGAATCCGGTACCTTTCGATTAATTGAAGCTTTTGTCCTCTCGAGAGTTACTTACGACAAACCCCTATCTTCTTCTCGACAAGGAAGACATAGAGATGCTTTATATAATGATTAGAAAGGCGGTCGAGCAGGCCATTGGTCTTATCATTAGTGCGTTCGCACAGAGGCTGCTTAGCACGCACGGGGCTCCACAACACGGTGGAAGAGCTGATAGAAGGCCATCTTTCTAACCAGAAGGTCCGACTCAGAACTGCGATGGGTAACCGCATGCTTCACCAGATTGGCTGGGCAGCCCAGAATGTTACTCAGCTTGACGTACTCCCAGACTCTTAGTGACTAAAACTAAAGATGCTCCCTTTGCTTAGAAATATGAACCCCTCACATGACGAGGGTCACCGAAAAGCACGGGCTCAAGCGCTAAACACCACCCTCGGTGGGGATCATGCAGTTATCTACACAGATGCCTCCAAACATCGAGGGCAGCAATACGCCATCATCGTGGCTTCCTTCAGAACCAACCTCATTGCGTGTACCTTGCTTAGGACCCAAGAAATGACGGCAGCAGAAGAGGCAGCCATCACCTTGGCTCTCGCTCAACCAGGGGTTCGGAGGGTAGTCAACGATTCCCAGCAAGCCTGCTGGAATTACCTGTAGGGTTGGGTGTCCTGACCTGCACTGCGCGTGCTAAAAAACCACTCCCCAAGCGGTTCCATTCAGCTCATCTGGACACCCCCTCACGCTTCAATGGAGTGCAACAAATACGCCCACCCAACAAGCCTGCGATTTTACCTCCCGTTCTATGGAGCTGCACGAGGACAGTCACCCCCGTGCCACGTTCAGGGAGATAACCCAGCATTATCACCTTCTGAGACAGACCGTACCTTCGCCTTACCCTGATGTTTCGAGAGAACAACAAACTACCCTACGGCTCATACAATCCGGGCTCCTTCCCACAGCCTACGCGTCTTCACTTAATGTATCCGAATCGCTACGACGCTGAATGTAAATTTTGCTCAGAAGTAGGAACACTCCACCCCGTAATCGGGGTGTGCGACTTTAGCCCTGACCGCCCTCCTCTCTTACCATCAACTACCCAACAAGAGCAATGGGAGATGCTGCTGTCCAGGCCCTGTCTACCTATCCATGCTTCAGCGGGTGGACAAAACACAGGCTACGCGGACTGCATATGGGCACCACAGAAGGAGGAATCACTCCCCAAGGCTGCACTCTGGGCCGTTCAGAAATAACAGAAGTATTTCTTCTTCCTCCTCCTGCTTCTCTGCCGCAAATCTCGTCGCCTTCGTCAGCGGCGCAGAGACGGAGAAGACAGATCGTCTAACACCGGGTTGTAGCTTACTTTAATTTTATAAAAAAAAGTTTCCACTCTGGCGCTACACCAATACTACTCAACCAAACACCGTTCATGCTTCATGCATTGATTTAACCTTAACAAGAATATTTCTTTGAAGTAATAAATGGTGTGGTTAAGTGCATTTGACTTCTCTCTGGTTTTGCTATTCGTAGAGCGATGTGAGTGAATTTAAGTGACGTCGCATGGGTAATCGTTATGGGTGCCGTTTACAGCTTTGCTTTCCAACCACATTCACGGGGTGGATTGGCGCAATTTTTTTCATTGCCCTGCTGTTTGTTTTTGGCTAAAGAAAGTTATGGGCGCAAATGCGCTCTTTCTAGCGGGTTTTCATCACAGGCGTAGCTTTGCTAGAGCTTATTCTCTCAAATATCGCAAACAAACAAGATTAAAAATGTGAATTTCTCTTCTAGAAGGACGGAAAAGCTTGAAAAGTCTCTGGTGTGTCCGCCGAATGCGAACAACCACTTTTTTACCAAAACGCGAACCCCAAAAAGCGCGGCAGTAGCGGAGCACGCGGCAGGAAGACGCGTCTCGAACGCATACTATTAGTCGGTTACTCCGGTGCACACAACATAGTGCAATATCTTTTTCAGCAGTACTGTTGGCTTTCTTGGAGTATTGTTCACCGGGTTTAAAAAAAAAGCCTTGGCGGATTTCTGTGGCAGGAATCCGTAAAACACGAAAGGGAAATGTGCAGCAAACTTTGAAGGTGAGCATGATTTTTGCCGGTATGGGGCTGTATTGTGGCTGTGCTTGGCGAGCGACATCATCCTGGCGGGTCGGTTCGTCAAAGGTGTACTAGCGTGATTTCCGTGACCGCTATGACGTCAGCGAAATCTTGGTGCATACCGCCATAAAACCCTTTCGTGTAAAATATAAAACCGAACACGAACAACCCTACTCTACAACTTACTACTGTTTAGTACTAAAGGTTGCTTCCCCGCAAGAACACACTATGCAGGGGTGCACCCTTTACAGGCCGCTTGCTCCGTTGTACTGACGTCACCTCCGTGATGGATATCACCTTGGTGAAATTTGCGTATCCTGGAACAAAACACTTTCGTGTTAAAATAAGGACTGGGTTTTTCAACTTTTATTTTTAAAATACGCATTAAAGAAAAAAGCACAACAGTGAATTATTTATTGCCTATATTTATATTGTTTCAGGACAGCCGACATTTTAAATATGTTTTTAATAAAAATATGTGTCCCATGGCAGCGAGTTTTAGTGTAGCATTTGTTGCCAATGCTAAGAGAAAGTTACGGCCGAAAGGCGCTCTTTCTGGCGGGTCTTCAGTACAGGCGTAGCCGTGCTAGCGTTTATTCAGTGAATCATCGCAAACAAACAAGATTAAGAACGTTAAATTTTTGCGTGACGCTAGATCAACACCACGAGGAGAGTTTTAGTAGAGCGTCTGATCAGTTTTGCGTAGCGACACGCTAACGCTTACGGCGTCATGTCTTGAATAAATTGCGATACGACTCGCCCATCGGCCGATGCCACCGATCTGCCAGCAGAATTCCTGGACTTCTTACGACTATCCAAGCCAGTGCCAACAAACACTTTCCAGTTATTATTGATTGCGAAACGTCCACAACGTGATGAGCACCCTCTACAAGGGAAGCATTCACGCCTCTTGGCACTTTTGTGCAATTACACACAATGCCCTGAACCAAAAGTCCGCGTTTGACGAGCGCATTTTGTTCCACGTCAAAACAATCCAGAGGTGCCTTTAGAACGGACAGAGCGTCATGACATGCGTCGGAAGCCTAAAGCGCGATTACCGTGCTATCTATTGGCTCCTGCAAATCGTAAGCTCGGCACTCACCTTTCCCGTTTTGCTGGGTCGAACAGCAAATCACTAAACTCTGGGGCGCGAACCGAGGAAACATTTAGCCACGCACACAATACATACGCGATGCAAAGTTGAGTCGTATGCCTATATCTCGCGCATGGTAACCACAGTACACCCACAAAAGCACAACGTCGCATTTCATCGCGAAGTGAATGCGTCCACAACACAGACACACAGCTTCGGTAGCCGGCCTGGCTGCAAAGCTCGCTTCGGTTGATTGATTGATTGATTGATTGTAGGGTTTAGCATGCCGAGAAACACAGGCGATGAAGCGCAGCGTAGTTGAAGGCTCCGGATTAATTTTGGCCACCTGGGGATCTTTCGCATGCGCCGAAATCTCGTAGAGACGGGCGCTTTGGCCTTTCGCCTCCATCAGAAAAGAAATGCACAAACATGATCCATATTTATCTGCACGGTTCATCAGAAAGAAAACATTAAGAATATCTGAGAAAAATCGTCAATACACAGCTTTTACTTGCAGTGTTCTTTTATTTCTGCTATAGAAAATAATCAAATTCGTCCAAAACAATGTTTTCGCCACAAAATATAAAAAAAAGCTGGCGTGAGAGCCTCCAGCACGTGGCAGAAGCGGCATGACCCATAGTACCAAAGGTTCCCTACAGATGGTGCGGCAGTCGTGAGAACGCGCGAAAGTTGAATTCTAGCAAACCTACATTGCGCTTATCAAGAACTAGCCACAAGGGAAACAACCTGAGAAGTGGGCGGGGCATAAAAGGAAGCCAGTTACGTGGCAGCGGCGCCAGCAGAATATCGTTTTTCTACGACATTGGCAGCAAAGCGGCACATACACGGCTCTTTTTTTTGTAAAGCACTCATTTAGGGTGTTTCGTAGCAGCATATCTCTGAGAGTCGTAATTCCATAGCCGCGGGGTCGGCAATGGGCGGCCCGCTCGCCGCATGTGGCCCGCGGGGAAGTATTACACTACCCCGGCAGGTCAGAACCTCCCTCCCCTTATCATTACCTAACCACATGACGGCTTACATGGCGATTTTAACCTCAAATGGGGTTAGACAGCGACAAAGCCAGATAGCTTCCAGTTGGAATCGACCCCAATATTCACACTTAGCGAGATAACATCTTCCTTTCTTTCATTCCTTTCAACTAAAAAAGCTCACCTCTAACTCAACCCCCCTCCCCCACTTTCCCCAATCTGCTGTGCGGCCCTTGCCATGCCGGCTTTATGCAACTCGGCCCTCCACCTCGAAAAACCTTGCCTACTCCTGCCACAGCCGGTCGTCATCATATAATTTGCAGGGGTTGTGTACGACTTTGTCGGAAGTGTACGGAATACACATGCTTAAGAGTGGCCCCATACCTTAAGAATTTTCCCCCAGCGAAAAGTATTCTACATGATCTGCTACGGGAAGCCTTGTGAAGCGGCGACTATCTAACCACGTGGTGTCGTTCGTTTTTATCGTCACTATCAGTGATATCGCTAAGAGGCTAATTGCTTTTCGAAACACGGGTTTGCACACGTCATTTGGGCCTTTTTCTCTGAGCTAGTGAATACACAGCTACCCCTTAGAGCTTCGTTAATGAGTGATATCTTTTGCTTTTTAATTTTTCCATCTTTGACTTTTCAGGCGTGAGGCTTCCGATCGAGGCCGCACCGAAGCCAAGCCACAAACATGCCGGAGTTGGAAGACGACGACAAGAAAGGAAAAAAGGGCGATAAGAAAGGCGGAGGCAAGGAAGATTCTAAGAAAGGAAAAAAGGATGACAGCAAAGGCAGCAAAGGTGGAAAGGACAAGGGTGGGAAGCCCGGCAAGGAGGAAAAGGGGAAGGGTAAGTCTCCTAAGGGGGGGAAGCCTGCTCCAGAAATCGAAAAGGTGTCTCCCAGTGGCGTGTCTCTTGCCGAAGACAAGACCGAAAAATCCGAAAAGTCTGACAAGTCCAAAAAATCTGAGAAGTCCGAGAAGTCTGAATGCAGCGAGGGGGCACCAGCCAAGAAGGGTGCCATGAAGCCTTCTGATAAAGGGAAGAAGGGTATCCAGAAGATACCTCCTCCGTCCGAGACGATACTGAAGGCAATTGCCGACGAGGGCCCCGTGTATGCCGAGCGATATTACAACGACGAGTACGAGGACGACGAAGAGCAGCGCAACTACGTCGAGGTCGAGATGTTCGAGCATCGGCTCTCCAATACGGGCTTCGAAAGTCCGCGCGGTCGGGGCCGTGGACGAAGCCGTGGTGGGCCAGTCATCTCTGCTCGGGGCGGTCGCGCCGGTTCTCCGCCCCCATTGCACCACGAGTCACGGTCCGTCCACGACGAATACTACTACGAGCAGTGCGACCCAGAGGCGCAGCAGCAGCAGTGCCGTGACCAGCAGCAGTTCTACGGGCGGGAACGTGAGGACCTGCAGTATCAGCGGCAGCAGCCGCAGCAGCCTATGCGGAGGAGCGTGACTCAAGTGGACACGTACTACGACGAGAGCAGCGGCTCGCACCACTTCGAAGGTTCCTACTACGAGATCGCGGACGACGCCACGCAAGGGGGCCGTCCAGCCCTGCAGAGAGTCCAGGCAGTGCCGCGTCCTTCTTTCCCGCTCTGCCAGGAGCCCATTATAGCCGACTGTTCCTCCGTCGCCATGGCCAAGAACGCTGGGCATGCGGGCCCGGCGCCGATGCAGCGGCAGCGATCACGCTCGCGCGGTCAACTGCCTCCGGCGGGTCTCACGCAGGGACGGCTTTCTCGACCGTCCTCTCGGCAGGCGTCTCGGCAGGCCAGTGCGACGCCCATCATTGTCCCTGTGACGACCATCATCGTGGCCACGGATAACGCGGACACTCCGCCGCATGCTGGCCGCAGAAGCTCCCGTGGCCAGCGAAGCCGCGACTGGATTGATCCATAGAACCACCAAACGCCTCCTCGCAGCAGTCACCCGGGCGGCTATCAGGAAAGCGCTTTTTAACGCGGGACGTCGCGGGTATGGCGGTGCTTGTTTGTTCGAAGGCAAAAAAAATTCAGTGGTAAGATCCACTTGGCCCAGCCAAAAAGCAGCCAGAAATATTTGGAGAACTGCATTCGGAGGTGCGTTTTAAGAAACCATCAAAATTCAGGCAAAGGAAGCGCGTGGTTTTCGATATGAACGTTTTGGTGGATGAGAAATTTGCCCCTCTTTGGGGACGCCCTGCAAAATAAATTGCGTCAAGAGCCTGAATACGTGTTTCCATTATATCCAGCGCGTGACTGCCACGGTTCACTTGTGGACGTGCCATGAATGCGAAAGTGCCCGTTGAGTATGTGCAGGGCAAGATCAGAGGCCCCTGCCGCAAACGTGTTTTTAATCAACTTTCACGTATCCTTAAAAGCTAAACTGCATTAGGACTAATCGCTTTATAACGACATAGTAGTTAAAACAAATGACGGGTGTCCGCACAGTGCTCTAAGTAATCGTGCGTGCCTTCGCGACGCATATTGGTCATGTCTTTATTTCACCGAAAGCATAAGTAGGTATAACTGCTAGATGAAGCCTGGAAGACTTTTCTCAGTTAAATCGGAGTTCTTTTTGGGCTCCGTGTAATCTCACAGTAGTCGTGAGTGTTAACTGTGAATAAGCCACACGGAAGTTTCCGAACAAGCTCGCAGGCCTAACATTAGCTGAATACTACCTCACAATGAAACCTAACTTAGCCAACCTCTCCGAACCTAACCTAACCTAATCTGACCTAACCAAATATAACCAAATATAGACCTAACTAAATATAACCCTTCCCAACGACACAGAATCCAACCTATATTAAACCTCATCCAACCAATTCTATGAGTCCTGCGCCACAATCTCTTGATATAATAACCAGAATAAAAAAAACAGGAAAATCGCGATTAGCCAAAACTCACAAAAACTAAGGTGAAGTGGAACCTGGAACACCTAGTCTCAAAGCAAGGGAGTTAAAACAGCACCACAGGAGCAGCTGTAGGAATGGGTTTTCACGGAGTTGGTCCTAGAGGACCTCCGGTCGCCATGATTAGCCAATCAGGGGAGACGGCCGTGAGAACTTTCTCGGGGGTAATTCTCCCAGTTGGCGTGCTAATCCTCACTTCGTAACAACAGGAGGGCTCCAAACCAACCGGTCGGCGGTGAAAGGAATTTTGCATAGCTGCGCTCTCCCCATTAGAGCGTTATCATAAATTCTACAAATCAAAGAATCAAAGAAAGAAAAAAATATTGCCTTCCCATACTCGTGCAGTACACCAGAACACATGGCTCAGGGTTCTGGCAACGAGGCTCTGTGAGGCAAAAAGCGGAAATTCCGGTGTCGATATTTGAGTGCATTCGGAGGATGTTCAGGACGTCAAAATTAATCTGGGGCTCTCTAATACGACGGGCATCATAGCCGAGGCCTATATTCGGCGTGTAATAATTTTGAATGTAGACACACAATTCGCCAGCTCATAATAGACTATTAGTAGAAAAAATTTGGAGGTGCGCACAATAAATGCCGACTTGTTCACTCAGAAGAAAGATCCGTTTCCTCATTTAATGGGGTGAGAGCTTTTTGCATTGTAATTGTTCATTGCAATCTTTTATGGCAGATTGCAATATGCCACGTTGTTTTCGTTGTTAACGCGGCGGGACAGGAAATGGCGGTTCTGGCTACTTACAACCTTAACCAAGCTGCTGAGAAAGTTGCGGTTGCCCTGGCTGTCACGACAAGCATGTACTTCATCAAAAGATTGTTTGCAAGCGGTATGTTAAAGGTATCAACGGGCGCGCATCACTACACCAGCACTGAAACTTCTCGAAGCAATTGCAGATATACCTAAGAGACATATCGTCTCGGTTCCTGGGTGTCAATCCCTCGACGGTAATGAGGCGGCTCACGCCGCTGCCCGCGCGTACACACACCCGACCGCTACTCCATAGGGGGGACGTTCTCCGCTGCCATCAAAATGGACCCACGTCCCCGCTATTCAGACGTCCTGGCTCGTTATAGGCTTGGCAGAAGAAAATTCCCGCCACGTCATCCACGGTTAACCAGACAAGAAGACTCCACACTCCGGCGATTGCAGACTAATTCCCGTCACCACAGCACCCTGGTTTATTCTGTTTACTCCACTCCGTATCCTTTCCTCTGCAATTTCAGCCATATGCCCGGCCCCCTGTGCCCTATAGGTATGGGAGGGCCGACTAACTCCAAACTACCCCTGTCCCCTTCCCATTTTTAATCAGTGGATGGCTTGTCTGGCCGATAGGACCTTGAATCCCAGCAAGACGTGGTTAAGAGGGCCTGAACGGTAAGGCGCAGCCTGGGTATCCCGGAATAGGGATTGCCTCCACCGGGCGAGGGTCCTGATGTCAGCCCTTACTGATCATCAATAAATGTTTATTCTCGCTGTTACCGCACATAAGTATAAGCATAAGCATAACTACTACAGTCTATTTGCGTCTCTTCGCTTTCATTTTTTACAGCGTTTGTTTCGCCACAGAGCATAGATAAGGGATATGAGTTGATGAAAAATGTTGATTAGATGTACATAAAAATGTTCGCTTCGCGGATGAAGTCTAGGAGGCGACGATAACGATGCCCATATATCCATGCGTTGTATGCGCATGCGTCTTCTACGCGAAGGCCCGTCGCAGCAAGATGCCGCAGTCTTGTAGGACGCAACGCGAGGCAAGACAGAAAGTGGTGTGTGCATTGCATCGCTGCGGTGGCTAACTAGACAAGCGGGGTTTGTAAAACAATCTCGGAAGTGAGGCCATTGGCGGGCCACGGCGGGAGTTAAGGCCACCTCTACCCGGATCCTCCTAAGCGCAACCTCCTCGGCAAGGGAAACACCCAGGGGGAGGATAGAAGCACACGCTGGAATCATCCAGCTCTAGCGGGGAAGTCGTAAATGGAACGGAGGCTACTTGCCGGGCTGCTACGTCTGCTTTGCAGTGGGCTGTCAGTAGGTCACGCGAAACCCATTGAAGGTGTTGTCGCGGTCTCGAGCAGTATAGCCCAAGTGCGCTTGTAATTCTGCTCTCATTATTTGTCGCGCCACGTGTGAGATGGCTACACCAGCACTGCGAGCGATATGGGGTACTAATACTAGCGTTTGAGCAGCCTGAGCTGGCAAAGCTGTCACGGTTCCTCACTGGCGTATCAACACCAGGACTTTGATTGTTGGGCTCTCTTGCCGTGGTTGCCCGGCCAGGTGAAGGCGGATGGGACAACCAGACAGCTTTCGGCGGCCCCAGTGGTTTTCAACAGATATGTATGTTGTTTTACTTATTCAAAACTGAAGGTCCACCGAAGATGCAAAGGATGCGTGACATCTAAAGCTGATTGTTGGCAACTCGCTTGAGTTTCTAGGTAATGAGAAATGCTCCACACGGTGATGTCATCGGCGTGAATGAGAAATTTAACATACAGTGGATCGTGAAGGCGCCATGCCAGTTGAATCAAGGCCATATTGAAGAAGGTCGAACCAAATACCGATCCTTGTGACACACCAAGTAGAGGAACAAAGGGCAGAGCAGCTTCTTCGTGAAGGCATATGGCAAATGTCCTGTGTTGAACGAATGACTGGACGAACTGCCGCACCCGCATGGCTAAGGTGGAGCATATCAATTGAGTCCAGGATAGCAGCGTGGCTGAATGAGCTTTTTGGATGTCGATTGCTAGGATGGGTTGTACATCATGACTGCGGGTAGGCGCCAATGTTGACGCTGCTAGAACACCAAGCCCATTCTCCGTGCTACGTGATTGGCGGAGAAAGCGAATTTTTGGGGGGCGGTAATACCCATGCTGTTAAGTCACCCCGACAATCGAGTGGTAAGCATTTTCTCTACAAGCTTGCAAGTCAGCGCCGTAAATGAAATTGGCTGAAGGTTTTCTAGTATCATTGCTGGCTAGCCAGGTTTTGGTATAGGAACGACATGCGTGCTATCCAGTTGCCAGGAACGACTCCAGTAAGCCATGCCTCGTTGACTATATCGAGGAGCTTTGCGACCACATCATTGTTTAAATTCTTTGAGGCTTTGTAGGGAATAGCGTCTGGGTCACGCCGAGTTTTTCAGATACACAGTTTATCGCCGGAAGCAATCCTGTCATCGTAAAAGCCGTGCCAATACCCTCGACGTCAGAAGGCAATGGAGGCTTGTCCACATCTTCAGGGAGGAATCTTTGGCAATGCAGCAGATTTCAGGTAGGCGGCACATCATAGAACGAAAAAAACACTCTGGCCGCTTCCTTGGCGAAATCTTCGGTATCTGGACTAGCGGCAAGGCAAGCGTGAGCAGCCGAATCCGGAGGTCGCCGTCTACGTTCCACGCCCGGAATGTTCGCCAGATATAGGCATTGGAGGACTTCTGGGAAAACCCTTCACACTATAGGTGCCACTGGCGACGCGACAGGACCTTTGCGCATCGGCGTGCCTACGGCGTGAGGAACTGCAACTACGCGCGGGCATGTGGGGAAGAAGGATAACGAGAGGCTTCCAGATCTGCTTGCCTGCGAGCAGCCCACAGATTAAGCCGGCGCAGGCCGGTCCACGTCCACCCATGCGGTAGTGGTGGCACAATTGAGTGCAGTTCGTATCCTGTAGACAAGGTCTGTTGTAGTCTCCACAGACTGGGCAGCCAACCCAGACCGAAAGCTGTCCCAACTCACGACACAGCACTTGCGACGCAGTCGGCGGGCCCGCGACGGGTGGGATGTTGGAATGGTGATCACTCCCCCAGCAATTGGGCTCTAGGTGCCATAAACTGTGCGTGGTGTCAACCACCAGTTAAGGTCCGGTGCATAAGACACCCCGCGATAATAGGGCACCAGGCGTATCGCTGCGTTGGGGTGGTTCTGCAGCACGAAAGACGCGCCCGCAGACGCGTCCCGCACTATCCTGCCACGGGGACTTCATGCGGGGTAACCCCACTCGGAATGAGGCGCACTAAAGTCCCCACCCAACAAAATCTGGCATCCTGCGTATTGCTTGCGGATAGCCAATAGCCAGCCCAAATTATTTTGAGAGTGACAGCCAGCTGCTGGCCGCACGTAGGAATAAACCACAATCTTTGTTGCCCTTGTAAAATGGACTTCCTCGGCCACTACCTCCTGATAAGAGTTGCACCCCTGCTCCAATTAAGAGTTGAATTGGCGGCTAGCACGCCGCCACCAAAAAGGCCACCTTGCCCGGAGGCGTGGCAGCGTGCACACGGTGATCGACCATACGAGAGGGCACATGGCCACTGAAACCCAAAATATCAGGCTGAGCGTTTGTTGCTTGAAGAAGCACCGCCCAGACGTGCAGCTTGTAGTTGAGGTACGAGGCTTTAGCTCGCCAATCTTGGATGCAGGCCCTGCAGTTCCACTGTAAGACGCCAGATACAGGTGTAGTTGGAGGGGTGATTAGGAGCACAAGCGCTGTAGGAGTAGTGATGTCAGGTAGGATAGCTGGTTAACCACAAAACACAAGAGCGACGAGGTCGAGTTGTCGCTTTGGTTCTTTCGTCGTTCGGTGCGAATGGCCTAAACAGGCTCTTTTACTGCGACATGGTGCTTGCGTCTTTCTGTTCGCTTTCATTTTTTTAGCGCAAATTACTTCACAATGCAGACTGGCACACGCCACATCTTCCACAGAATCACACTTATGGAAGGCTGGTTATATGTTATATTCAAGTTTCATCACGTCCGCGTGTAGGGCTTCAAACACTATTTTGTAAGTTTAATGTACACAATTCCTAGTTTTATGAAGCTAACGTATCTAGCCCCTCGAAATGGTTGAGAAGAGGTTAGTCAACTAACCCCTAAATAGGTATCTGACACGCAGATAGGTACAACAATAAAACAAGGCGGTGTCTACAGTGCCGTTCGACGGTACTATAAGCAGTCGACTATATCGGCTTTCACTGCTGTTTTGTAAAGGAAAATGCCGCAAGTGGCACTGCTTTGTTCTACCGGACGTAAAGCAAGGTAACCTATTAAACACATGAAAAAGCTAAACAAAGAAAAGCAATCAATTAAAACAGCAAAAAACAAACCTAGGCCATGCAAATCTTGGTTAAATTTAGAGGTGAAAAAAAAAGAGGCAAAAGCTGGTCTCGAACCACTGTCCTCAGCATCATAATGCTAACACGGAACTGCTACACTGCACCGACGTTTTTTTTTTTTATTTCCTGTCATTGATACAACATATTAGATTTCAACCTTGTAAATATACACACATACAAAAGGCGGAGTTGCCAGCCGCTAAAGGGCTTACTTTGTCAATTAAAATGCGCTCACGTCGATCAGTTGCTCTATTTGGCCTGGTGGAATTTATTGGCCTCAAAAAATGGGCCAATGCTCTCTTTGAAATACTCCCTTGCACATCCTGCATCAACATCACCCTACAACCTTGCTGCACGTGAGCGCCATAAACTATGGGGACCCAGTGCCATGACTAAATCGTAAGGCACTCCATGCTCATTGTCTATTGCAAGAAAACGCATACCGTGAGGATCTAGAAGGAAGATCTATGTATAATGCCCTCTGTAGCACATCCCAAAAATATACTCCCTCCGAACAAGGTACAAATACATGATCTATCGTCTCGGATGATACACAACTAAAACAATCCGTCTCCCACGATCAAAATAACCCTCTTTCTTGCATGAACATTCGTACTAATAATGTTCCTGTATGTAACCTAAACACAAACGACTTCACCCCTGGTTGAATCTGCATTCTTAAAAGCACATTAAGCACATTAAGCACATCGCTACCGGGCCTTCCACTGCGCATGGCTCTGTACATCGGCACATGCAACACAACATCGAAAATATCGTGATAAAATTTTTGTCGCGTAGCCATACTTACTCTTTGCTTACTTACTATACTTGCTTATTTACATACTTACATACTATACTTACTACGTAGCCGTACTACTCTTTGGAAAACCTTGCGGTTAGAAATTTCACGCTGGACACAACCTCCTTAAAATACCCAAAGATACCCCCCGTTATGTATTCAGTCGTAATAACAAAATCGGGGAGAACCCTGCCTAGCCTTAATTGACACACTGTATATAAAAAGCCGTCACTTAGTTCTCTTAACAAAAGAAATTTATTTACTAGTTGTCACCCTCATAAATGCGCTAGGCTCACGCCTCAATCTTTCATACTTCTAAAAAATTGGCCGCGTATATGCTCCTTTCGTCGCAAATGTCGACGAAAGACCATAGTCGTACGGGACCACTGCCAAGTAAATTCCTCCCTTCTCTTTCTCGCTCACCTCTTACCCTGGTCCTCTCCTGTCTCGCTCCTTCCAAGATAAACTCGCTAGAGGTTTGCTCAAGTCAATTTAAATTTACCGCGTTCCACTGTTCCAGGCCGCGTGCCTCGATGCCTGCGCTCCCATACAGGCGGAGACGCGCGTGAATCGAGGTACCCTACTACAACGTTTACGGCAAAGTTCATGACGTTTCTATAGGGATTTTGGAGATATTTAAAGCTGCCCACTGTGGTCTCCAGTTTACATATGAACTTCCTGTCAATGACTGCTTGAAATGTTTAGATCGTAGCCTCAAAAAACGTTTTCAACACACTTGCTGGTCCTATCGCACCCGGCCAGAAAAAGGCTTACTCCCTTTCGACATTGCCCATACAAAGCTAATCAAGCGTGGAATTGCTGTTTCGTGTCTTTCGAACGCGGTCAAAAAATGATGCCCCGACCGTACACGGAAAGGCTTTGCTTCCAAGTCAACCGGCTAAAGAAAAGTGCTTATCGAGACATGTATCTAGATTATGTTGCACACAAAAATTAACGCCAGTCCACCCTGTGAATGTGGTTGGAAAGCAAAGCTGTAAACGGCACCCAGAACGATTACCCATGCGGCATCACTTAAATTTACTTACGCCGGTGTACAAAAAGTGAAACCAGAGAGAAGTGAAATGCAATTAACCACACCCTGTATTACTTCCAAGAGATATTCTTGGTAAGGTTAGATTATTGCATGATGCATGAACGGTGGTTGGTTGATTTGTATTGGTGTAGCACATGAGTGGAAAGTCTTTTTTTATAAAATTAAATCTCGAACTCGGTCTTAGACGACCTCACTTCTCCGTCCCTGCCGTCGCTGGCGTAGGCGACGAGATCGGGAGCGAAGAAAGAAGAGTAGAAGGAGTAGGAGAAGGAGGAGATAGAGGAGGAAATACTTCTATTCAGATTTCTGAACGGCCCAGAGTGCGTCCCAGGGGAGTGGTTCCTTCTTCACTGTACCCCATATTCAGTACGCGCCGCCTGTGGTCTGTCTACCAGCTGAAGCTGGGTAGGCAGAGAGGAGTTAGACAGCAGCCTCTCCCATTGATCTTGTTCGGTAGTTGACGGAAAAAAAGGAGTGTGCTGAGGGCTAAAGTCGCACACCCCGATTGTGTGGCAAAGTGTTCCTATTTCTAAGCAAAGTTTACATTCAGCGTCGTAGCAATTCGGGTAAATTAGGAGAAGACGTGGCGGGTGTGGGAAGGAGCCGGATTGCATGACACGTTGGGTAGTTTCTTATTGTATGGAAAGGTCAGGGCCAATGTAGGGTCTGTCTCAGAAGGCGATAATGCTGGGTTATGTCACTGAACAAGACAAATGGGTGATTGTCCTCGCACACCTCGTTAGCACGGGGGGGGTAAAAGTGCACGCTTCGTGGGCGTATCCGTTTCCCTCCATGTAAGCGTGAGCGGGTGTCCAGATGAGCTGAATGGAATCATTTGGTGAGTGGTTTTTCACACCCGCAGTGCAGTTCGGGACACGAAACCCGACTGTTAATTCCCGTAGGCTTGCAGGGAATCGGTGACTAGCTTCATCATCATTATCAGCCTATCTACGCCCACTGCAGGGCAAAGGCCTCTCCCATTATTCTCCAATTAGCTCGGTCCTGTGCCAACTGTGACCAATTTATCGCCGCAAACTTCTTAATCTCATCGGCCTATCTAACTTTCTGCCGCCCCCTGCAACGCTTGCCTTCTCTAGGGATCCACTCTGTTAACCTTAACGACCAGCGCTTATCTTGCCTTGGCATTACATGCTCTGCCCACGTCTATTTATTCTTCTTAATCTCTACTAATATGTCCTTAACACGTGTTTGTTCCCGGACCCACTCCGCTCTATTCTTGGCCCCTAATGTTACACCTATCATTTTACGCTCCATTGCCCGCTGAGCCGTTCTCAATTTAAGTTGAACTCTCTTAGAGAGCCTCCAAGTTTCTGCCCAGTAGGTGAGTACCGGTAAGATGCAGCTGTCTCACACTTTCTTCTTCAGCGACAATGGTAGGCCGCTATTCATTATCTGAGAATGCCTGCCATATGCACCCCACCGCATTCTGATCCTTCTAATTATCTTTGCCTCATGGTTGAGATCTGGGGTCACAACTTGTCTAAAGTAGATATATTCGCTTACCACTTTCACTACCTCGCCACCTATCTAAACCGCTTTGCTGTCCCGAGGTTATTGATCATTACTTTAGTTTTCTGCGTAATAATTTTCAGGCCCACGGTTCCACTCTGTTCGTCCAGTGCGGAAAGCATGCTTTGCAATTCTGTCCCCCGAGTTACTTAGCAAGGCAATGTAATCAGCAAATTTGAGGTTACTGAGGTATTCTCCATTAACACTTACTCCCACCTGTTCCCAATCCAACGTTCTGAATACTTCTTGTAAACATGCTGTGAATAACATTGAAGAGATTTTGTCTCCTTGTCTGACACCCTTCCTTATAGGTATTTTACTGCTCTCCTTATGGTGGATGATGGTAGCTTTGGACCCATTGTAGATATCATCTAGTATTCTATTATAATGCTCATCTACCCCCTGGTTCCGTAATGCCTGAATGACTGCTAGGCCTTAGACCGTGTCAAATGCTTTCTCATAATCTATGAAGGCTATATATAGGGGTTCAGTATACTCAGCGCAGTTCTCTATCACCTGATTGATCGTGTGAATATGGTCCATTGTTGAATAGCCTTTACGGAACCCTGTTTCTTCTTTAGGTTGACTGAAATCTAAGGTTGCAGAAATTCTGTTAGCAATTACCTTGGTAAGTACCTTGTAGACGACTGACAGTAAGCTGATCGGCCTGTAATTTTTCAAGTGCTTCATGTCGCCTTTCTTATGGATTACGATGATGTTCGCATTCTTCCAAGATTCCTGTACCATTGCGGTTGTTAGGCATTGGGTATACAGGTTTGCCACTTTTTCAACTACAATTTCTCCGTCATCGTTCAAGAGGTCTGCTGTTATCTGATCCTCACCAGGTGCTTTGCCCCCTTTCATTTCTTTCAAAGCCTTCCTTACTTCTTCGGTCGTTACTGGTGGGATGTCTATCTCCTCTCAGCTACTGTCTCGTTCGGCATTATCCTGGATGTCCCGGCTACTGTACAGATCCCTGTAGAACTCCTCGGCCACTGTGACTATTTTATCCCTATTTGTGATGACATTGCCTTGCTTATTTTTAAGTGCATACATCTGATTTTTCCACACGCCAAGACGCCTCTTCACAGCTTTCAGGCTACCTCCGTTCTTTACAGCGTATTCGATCCTGTCCATAATATACTTTCGTATGTCAGCTGTCTTACGCTTATTGATTAACTTCGAAAGCTCCGCTAGTTCTATTCCGTCAGCTGCGGTAGAGATTGTCATGGTTTGCCGTTTCCTAATTAGATCTTTCGTCTCCTGTGAAAGTTTGCCACTATCCTGTCTAGCCATAGTGCCCCCGACTTCTACTGCACACTCCGTGATAATACGTGTAAGGTTGTCGCTGGCTTCCTGTGTCGTAAGCTCGGCTTCCTCGTTAAGAGCTGAATATCGGTTCTGCAGCGCCATCCTGAATTCTTCTACTTTACGTCTTACTGTTAGCTCATTTATCGGCTTCTTTCGTACTAGTTTGTTGCCGTCCCTCCTCAAATCTAGCCTAATTCCAGATCCTACCATACGGTGGTCACTGCACCTTACCCTTCCGAGTACTTCCACATCCTGTATGACGCCAGGGCTATCGCATTATATGCAGACTATTTCATTTTTATGCCCCCCATTCGGGCTCCTCCAGGTCCACTTCCGATTCTCCCGTTTACAGAAGAAGGTATTCATTATGCGTAGGTTATTCCGTTCTGCAAACTCACTAGTAGGTCCCCCCTGCCATTTCTACAGCCCAGACCATACTTCCCAAATGCCTTGTCTCCAGCCTGATTCTTGCCTACGTTATCATTGAAGTCCCCTATAACTACGGTATACTGTGTTTTTACTTTAGCCATTGCCGATTCCACATCTTCATAGAAGCGTTCCACTACTTGGTCGTCGTGGCTGGATGTGGGCGCATAGCACTGCACCACCTTGAGCGTGTACCTCTTATTGAGCCTAATTACAAGACATGCTGCCCTTTCGTTAGTGCTATAATATTCTTCTATGTTGGCACCTAGGCTTTTATTGACTAGAAATCCCACTCCCAGTTCTCTTCTGTTCTCTAGGCCCCGGTAACATAAGACGTGTCCATTTTTCAGCACCGTAAAGGATTCGCCTGCTCTCCTAACCTCGCTAAGCCCTATTACATCCCATTTAATGCCCTCTAATTCCTCGAACAACACCTCGAGACTGGCTTCGCTAGATAAGCTTCACGCGTTAAACGTTGCGAGGAACACGAAAGCAGGCAGTGCTACTACGCCAACTACAAACACAGTCAGTTATCACGCCGGCGCTCGCGCGTCACGTGTGCCCGGACGTGTACGCCAGTGACGTGTGTAGTGTGTGCGGGCAACATCGCGCAACTCTGGCCCACATCCTGTGGGACTGTGCAGTGCACCCCGTGGAAGCTGCCGACCTCTACGGCCGGCTGCCGGACACCATAACGAGTGCCGCATATTCGATGGACCTGGCCGCACAAACTCTAGCCGTCCAGCAGCTCGAGGCTGCTCTCGCCAGGCAGAAGCGGAGCGAGTCGCAGACGGGGGGGAAAGGGACGAACTCCCGAGTACCTTTCGCGCCCCGCTCCCGCCGATGCCGGCGGGGCCTAGTCCCGAAGACGTCGTGAACGTGGTGGGGATGTGGAGGCTCTGCGCATTCCGACCTCCCACTCCCTGCTAGCCATAAATAAAGTATTTCTCTCTCTCTCTTCAGATTCCATTGGCGGCCTGTCCGGATCCAGGGATTCTTCGTACCCTCTGCTGCGTCACAGGTCTGACCGCCACCGTGGTCAGTTGCTTCGCAGCCGCTGGGGATTGAGGGCCGAGGGTTAATTGGCGTATTCATGGGGGGTTGTGGCCGTTACTACACGAGGGTGGCCAATCCTGCTCTGGTAAGGGAGTGCATTACAAGCAATGGTCGCCGGGGTCAGGCCGCACCCCAAGCCCCTTTGTGCAATTCCATCAATACACGGTTTTTTGTTTAATCCGGTGGGAATTGTCCGGCACCGGGATTCGAACCACGGTCCTTCTGCACGCGAAGCGGATGTTCTACCTCTACGCCATCGCTGCGTGACTAGCTTACGAACCCCTGGTTGAGTGAGAGGCAAGGCGCTGGCTGCCTCTTCTGCTGCTGTCATGTCTTGGGTCTTGAGTGAGGCACAAGCAAGGAGGTTGATTCTCGAGGTAGCCACGATGATGGCGTAGTGCTGCCCCCGATGTTGGGAGGCGTCTGTGTAGATAACTGCTTTAACCCCACCCAGGGTGGTATTCAGCGCTTGAGCCCGTGCTTGTCGCCGACCCTCGTCGTTTGAGGGGTTCATATTTCTATGCAAAGGGACCATCTTCGGTTCTTGTCGCCAAAAGTCCAGGAGTACATCCAGCGGCGTGCCATTCTGTGCTGCCCAGCCAATCTGGTGAAAGATGCGGCGTTCCGCCGCAGCAGAAGATGGCCCTCTATCAGCTCTAGAAGATGGCCCTCTATCAGCTCTTTCACCGTGTTGTGGAGGCCCGTGCTATGTAGCCTCTCTGTGGACGCACACATGGGAAGACCAATGGCCTCAATGGCTGAACCGCCTTTTTAATCATTATATAAAGCATGTTTATGTCTTCCTTGGCGAGAAGAAGACAGGAGGTTGACGTAAGTGATTCTTGAGAGGCAAAAGCTTGAACTAATCGAAAGGTATCAGATTCCTTGAGGCCTCGCTTCTTGGTGGCAACTCGCTTTATCATGTGTATGATTTTATTGATGCTGTGTTAGAGGCCCTGCAAGGATACGTCACTCTTGATGTTGGCCTGATGATGTAGGCCCAGGATCTTGATCCTGGGGCTAGGAGTGATAGTCTGGCCATCTAGGAGTGTTTGAATCTGTTCCTTAAGGTGTGTTTTGGCGTTAGGGTGGACGACACGGAGCTGAGATTTTTTACACGAACATTGATACTCACAGATGTTAGCATATTGGCGTACTAGAAGTGAGATGCCATGGGTTGGTGTGAGCTCCCTTTAATCGCTATTGCGTGGCATTCAGCGAGTATGCAGGCGTTAAACGCGTAGATGTGCTTGGTGAGTGCACCACATGTCTTCCCTATCTCCGCAGTGGCTCGTAGCTGAATCGGCAAGAAGGCGCTCTGGCTTCGTTACTCTATTAGTTCCCGGTTAGATTCCTGGCGGCGCCAGCACATTCTTTTATTTTTTCGCGGGAGTTTTCTATTGACAACAACGGTCGCGAAAGAACGCTTGGGGGTATAGTTAAAAACATTTGCTCTAAAAGGCTTTATGACTTCTCACACGCAGGATTCTGAGGCTGCAGGAATTTAACATGGTTATTCAGTACAATTCTGGAAAGCAGCATTGCGATTCTCGCTTCTCTCGCCAGCCCGCATTCAGCCTGCAGATGGAGAACACAATTCATTTGTGTGTACGGTACGGGGCAGGCGACAACCATTGCAGAGCAACTGCGCCACGGCCTATAATTACGGCTTCTTATTGATTTCTTGGAGTGACACACTTCAACTGCGCCTAGACTATTCTCAAGAGGACTGTACTCCTTTTGCTTTATTAATAACGTGTTATACAATAAAAACTTTAGCCCAAATGGCAGAAGCCTTTAGCTTGTATTTCCAACTCTCCTGCGAGAAGTCTTGCACGCCTCCCTCAAAGACCCCTCGGCCAGTCACCTTGGCTACACTGGAACATTAGCAAGGGTCCAACAAAATTATTACTAGCCTAGACTCTCCACCGTTGTCAGGCAAAACGTCCGTACCTGTAAGAATTGCCACCGACGCAAATAGCCACTGAACCGGCCTGCCGGCTTGCTCCAGCCCATTCAAATACGTTCGAAGCCATTCGAACAAGCTGCGATTGACCTGCTTGGCCGCTTTTCAACGTCCTCGCAAGGTAGCAAGCGGAGTATCCCGGCTACAGATTATCTCACGCTGCAGGCGGAAGCAAAAAGCTGACGCACCGGGAACAGCAGAAGAAGTAGCCCAATTTTTGTTGAAAACATCGTGCTTCGACACGTTGCCCCTGCTTGCGTATATCACAGACAGAGACACAGCTTTTACCGCCAAGTTGTTAAACACCATCATGACCCTGAGTGGCACATCCCACCGACAAACGACCCCGTACCACCCTCAAAAGAACGGGCTTAAGGAGTGAATGAATGAAGCAATTGCTCACATGCTAAGGATGTACGTCGATGCCAAACCCAAGGCCTGAGACATCGTTTTTCTTTACGTCACGTTCACCTATACGTCACCGCACCTGCCTTCGACTTCACCCAGCGTGCAAAATAAGCACGGCAGGTGGCGGGTCAAAGGATACGCTACTCATAGAGTTTCTTAGTAAGTATACTATAGAGGAAACTGCGCGTTGTAAGCCATGTCGTCGGGAAGGGGGGGGGTTCATGGTAAGACCCCCTTTTTTGATTTGGCTTGGCATGACAATTGTATGTTTAAGCGATTTTTGGGATTTGCTTTCTTCACTATGCATTAACACGTTTACTAGCTACAAGGAAGCCGAAATCCTCCCGCTTATGTGGTAGCCGTGCTCAGTAAAACAGCAGGCAATGCGTGATCACTGAGCGTGATTACTCGAAGGACGCATGACTCTGAGCGGTAGTATGCCGCCGCGAAATTTGTAGCCGACGAAAAGAAGAAACAAAACGCACTTCAACGAAGACAAGATACGACAGATACAGGCGCGTGTATGCGTCCTATCTTGTCATCGTCCACGACTGTTTAACGCGACGTTTTCTTTTTTCTGGTTAAACTAGCTGACGGTCGGTGCACCGGTTCACCACGAAGGCAAAGTTTTCATAGGCACGCTATAATAACTTTCCAAACAAACTTTCAAACAACTTATTATTTGAAATAAAGGTAAAATATTATTAGAGTCTTTAATGAGTTTCCCCCACCAAATATTAACACTGTTCGTAACTACACCCTTGGCCTGCGGAATAGCAGGCACAACCATTCCGGCAAAACTACGCTTTACTTCCTTTTTCCATAGTTTAAAACAGCCTGTTTTTATTTTCCACATACATAATTGCACACTATTCGTCGCGTTTTGTGGCACTTTGTTTAAATTTGCGGTCACTAAAACGTTTCAATCCAAGCCAATGATGAAACTAAGGCGAGCGCGATGTATAATGGCGGCCCATGACGACACAGACGGCCTTGACGTGAGCCGCATAGACGCTAGCGCCAGATTCCTCTCTAGTGTATATAGTAAGAAACTCTATGATGCTACTATAGTTGGTGACAGGGTAAGAATGCAGCTCCGCCCACAAGCGTTGTTTGGCCGCTAGCTGACTCTCCGCGGTTAGAAAAAATAGTTCTTTATATTGCAGCTGTTTATACCCATGATTACCAATATGAGCGGCTGACAGTATAACCATCTGATTTTAATGTCGTTTATATATGTTTCATTCCGAAGAATGAATGATTTTCACAGGAAAAAGAAAAAGTCGTCCTCATTGAAGACTGGCTCAGGAGAAAAAAAATTACTCACTAAAACAAAGGTTATTCTTGATAGAAACTATTTCCGGTGTATTTTATGCTTAAATCAAAGCTATCTGTGATTGTTTTACTGTTAGACAACAGAAATAAACATTTAAACATCGCGCACATGATTTTTCGGGTCTGAATTGTTCGAATTTCGACCGCTGCACGTCGCTTAGCCGTCGTCTGCTTGGAGAAACATAATCAATGGTCGTCGTTATATTTTGTCGGGCTCGTCGCAGTTCGACTATTTCTTCACTTCGCGTGTGCAATCATTGTCAAGAAATGTAGTCGGTACAATATCTTCCACAGCCATCATCACCGCTAAATCAAGCGTCGTAAACGCAGGGCGGAAGAAAGGGGCGGTTCGTCGCCGCAATGGCTGGATGCAGTGCACGGACTGTGTAAGCCCAGGGTGAAAAGGAAACCAGCGGCGAAAATTCATCGGTGTCTTTCAGAAATCGGCCGCGATATCAACGGGCCACGCATTGTTCTATGCGACTGTTTCGAACGTAGTGACGCACTGCAAACACCTATCGCGGCGACGCACGCAACCGTGGAGGTCGCGATGCCGCATAAGGTGTCCTGCCTTGCGAAATCAGCTGTAGGTGCGAAGAAACAAGCGTTATTTTATTCCGCTTAAACGAGACAACACCGTATGGCGCGAGCAGAGAACTGCGGGATGTGAAACGTTACAAGACTAAGCATTTCTACTTCACGAGACACGCGAGTGGCAAGACGCTCTACGTCAGTTGGTTAGACTGACAGTATACAGTGTCATGCTTTCAATCCAGGCGACCATTTCCGAGGTGTTTCCCGGCGATGTAATAAAAGATCTGCCGGCGTTTCTTGAGTGTCATATCACCACCCCGCAGTTTACAGTGGAATGATAACGCAGAGAACCCCAACTGACGGTGAAAATTGATAGAAAAACACCCTTAAGCACTAGCAGCCGCCTAAAAAAATTACTGTTGCGAGCTTTTATGGAAAAAAACGAATAGTGACCTACAAATGCATCCGTCCGAAGTTCGTTTCCAAGTTGTGCTACATTCAACTTTCATTGGCTTTACACTGATGTGCAGCAGCCTACCGTGAATATATTTTTATTGTTGATGAGGCTTTTGAAATAGCATACATAAAGAAAATATTCGGTTCAACATGTAGTTGCTTTGCAGCCATTTCATGTCAAGCTTTTGTGGAAGCATTTTAATTTCTGATAATCTTCCCGAAGCCAATAATCTTCCCCTATGTACACCAAACAGTGACGTCGAACACTGACTGCCCCATACGAAACCTGAACGAACAGCTATACAAGTGCACTCAATTCTTACTGCACCTATTTAGACAACCGCACTCAACAGGCCCAATGATATATGAGTATGAACGTGAGATCTAAGTGAATTATTTAAAAATGTGCCGACATCTCCATGTAAGCATTTCCATTTTATCCACTTCTGCAACCAATCAGAGCACCAAACTGGAACAGGGAGAAGAAATATTTAATTCTCACTGCCCCTTGTCAACGTGTCATGGGCTACTGCACAAGTATTTTCTATTCTTACCACACTTTCCAGCCAGCAGCAGCAAAGTGGCACCCTGAAAGCCTGACAGTGGATCCATTTTGATTTGCTGCACCAGTGTTTTCAATGCCTAATGCAGCTTTAAAGCCAAAAGCAACAGTGTGTACGCGAAAAGCAGAGACGTCACAGCGTGAAGGTGTGGCATGAATTCATTCTAACGTACTACATAAGCATCTTCAACTCTCACCACAACTTCATGGCCAGAAACTACAATGTGTGTGCGAGAGAAGCAGCGATTTCATAGCCTGAAAGTGTGGCACGAATTTATTCTAACGTACTATGCAAGTGTCTCCAACCCTCACCACAACTTCTTGGCTAGAAGCTACAATGTGTGTGTAAAAAGCAGCGACATCACAGCTTGAAGGCCTGGCATAAACACGTTCCAACGTATTTTATTAGAGCTTTCACTTCTTACCATAGCTTTCTAGTCAGAAGGAACAGTTCAACCTTGCAAAGGAGTTACATAGCATCTTGAAGAAGTGACGTAAAATCGTTGCGACCTGCTGAGTAAGTTTTCCAATTTTTACTGCATCTGAACCAGCTGGAACCAACAGTGCGCACAGAAAGCAGCGACATGACACTCTGGAGGCCTGACGTTTAACCATTTTGATATGCCGCATCACTGCTTTCTATTATTCTTGCAGCTGTATAACCAGAATCAACAGTGCATGCTTGAAAAGTATGAACATAGCATTCTGAAGGGGTGACATACCTCATTTCTACCTGACACACAAGTATTAGCAATTATTGCTGCAGCTCTTCAACCTGAACCACCTTCAGTCACTGTCTGAAGGCTCTCCACAGTTGCTGGAACAATAAAAACATCTAAAAGTGGGAAGCGGTGTTGAATCTAAATTAAAGTATGCTCCATGATAAGACGCTCAAACATGTCCTCCACTCTGTATAATAACAGTCTATCATGACAGAGACACTGGAAATCTTGATGTCTGCCAATACACGTAACCCCTTTGTTGAAACTTAAACTGCACAAGCACCAAAATGCGATCATTAAACTACAGCCATCACTATGAAACACAGCTGCAACAGCCAAATTTTTATAACTCATAAAGCCCATCACACAAACTGCATGAAAATAAAGGGAAGACAAACTATTGGTAATTCCTACTAAACGCATTCAGCTATTTCAAAACAACTTTAACAGCTCACGACACTTAATGAGAAATTCCACACTGCACACGAAATACGCAGCCTCAGTACATGCATAGTCAGTTTCTCTGATGCCACTTAGTGTAGCGATGGAAGCATACGCACCATAAGCTTAGCAGGCATAATAAAAAGCAGCGCGCGTGTGTATTTTTGGCAATGTATAAAAAACTACGTGATCATGTTGCGGGGCCACACATTTCCGGCTTCCTTCAACGACGTGGTTCAAATTTCAAAATCCAGCAATCATGCACTTTCGATGTTTATTTAGCCCTCTTATACGTTTCAAAAATGCTACTGATGATTACGACCAACCAATGAGTCAAGAAACGAAACGCAACCACATTTGATTACCTCAACAATACTCGCACTCGTTCATACTTTTGTATGTTCTATAACGTGCCCATTGGCACAAACAGAACGCCATAGGCACCCGTCTCTCGCAGGAAGGCAGGTTCATACCGATTTTCTGAAAGCTACCCAACCCAGTCTCGGATAATTGTGCACGAACGTTTACTTCTTCGCGAGTCCCTGCAATAATGGTTTAATCATACCTGTTTACGCCAGGGGGAAAAAAACGCCACACCGCTGCTCCGTTCGTACCCCGGCAGGCTAAAGCAATGCGCGAATCGGCAAGGAAAGATACCTCACATTGTAAGATTTGGCAATCGTCTTAATAACGTGTTCGGCTGTACGAGCGGCCGTATCCGGCCAAAAAACACGCCGCACACGTTTGCACGATCCGCGTCGGGCCGGACGGACACCACGTAGGCCTGCGCTCAACATCGGGCGCAGCCTACGCTCACAGCAACAAACGAAAACGCTTGCAACTTGTCACCGCTACTGCCGTAACGAAAGCAAATCGCATTATTTCTTCACAAAGGTTGCGTTACACCGACACAATTTCCACAATCACACCAGCAACAGATGCAGCTTCGACGCTATCCCGTTCTCAGATCGAGTTCGTTGACGACGTTCCGAGTACGTAAAGCAGCCCACCAGTGCCGCCACGATTTCCTCACGTACGTACAAACCACGACGCGGCAAGACACACACGGGACAGGTGACGATAAGCGGCTTCCTGATGCACTAATCACATTCGTAACACAAATCGCCTACAGAGCTGTTGGTTCTCGGCAACCTCGTTGTCGCTCGACAGCGCACCAGCGGTGGGGAAGCGAGCGCGGCCATATTGGAAGTAGTTCTCCTTTCAAACGTACGTCGCAGGCGTCACACAAATGGCGAGATGCCATTGGTTGCGGATGAACACAAAATCCCTTTGATCTTGAAAAGCCGCTGCAGAGTTAAGCTGTCACCAACTATAGGGTGCATCGATGCGCGCCCGCTCCGCTGAGGGTGAGGACAACCGCGTCGTGTGCTAGCGCGACCGCCATTTTCTAGCATCCGCTGGACGCGGGACGCGCGTTTGCTGCGTGACGCTCCTTGATAGTGCTGGTCTCGCTAACAGTGTGGGCTTAATTTGGCTATACTTTTGATATACAATTCTTTTCTAGGGTAGATGAACAGAATAGTAAGGTTTTCGTGAAGGATTCTCTATTTTGAGATGATTAGCACGGGTATGGTGAATGCCTTTCTTTTTTTTACGATAGGCGACACGGCGGGCAACTTCTCGCCGTCGTTGTCATACTGGTGCCTTGAACTGGCTGTCGTTGCGTTTACATATACGCATAGTAGAAAGTAGGTAAAGTACACGAAGGAAGGGAATTCCTACATATTCAAGTACGAATTTCCCGCACGCTTACGGCGAGTGAAAATATTATGCGGTACTTGCACATATAGGAGTGCCTGGCGGAAAACTGTGTGCTGCATGCACTGTGCAGTATAAACATGATTGATTGATTGATTGATGAGGTTTTACGCGCCTACGCTACATAAGCGATGAGACGCGCTGTAGCGGAGGGCTCAGGATTAATTTTGACCACCTAGCGATCTTTAAACTGTGCCGAAATGTGGAACACAAGGGCGTTTTCTTTTTTCGTCTCCATCAGAAAAGCGGCCGCCGCGGCCCAGAATCGAACCAGCGTCCTTGGTATGCAATCTAAACATACACGGAAGGAAGAATAATCATTTAACACCTTGAAGCAAAAATACCCTATGTACAAAATGACGACGAACATACTCCACTGCCGTTACATAATACATTATGTACAAAATGATACAAACACACTTCACTGCAGTTATAATACCGGTAATTATGATTACATTCGAATGTTTTCGAACTTGCTCTTTGAGGTTTTGAATTGCGTTCTTAGCATGTGTGTGATGTCATTGAAGTATGGTGTATCTTCTTTCCAGGTCTGCCAACTGCTTTTTGAACTCAGCACAATCCCTTTGTGTCTCACTAGCTGTGAGAGTTTCATTTGCCGTGTTTGGAATTCCGACACTCAAAGCTTCGACACCTGGGCCGTTGAGTTGGAGGTTTTCCGATGACGTCTCTTGTGGTACTGTGTGAGTATACTCGGGGAGCATTTCCGTTGTCTCTGATATGCGTGAGGCTTCGATGCCAGTCACCTTCGATGTGGGCTCAGGCTGCGTTCTGTCTCTGGGTGGCTTTCGTTGCTTTGGAGCAACTGGGAGCATAAAGATATGCGAATCAATGATCAAATTAAGCAGTAAGTTCATGGAGAGCACGGTAATCAAGGGAACGGGAAATGAAGACAAAGGACAAAGCGGAAACACTGCAGGGCAAGCGTCTCAGCATTTACACTTGTAATAATTAACCAGGTCTTGCGATTGTGCCTTTTCCTGTAGAAATGGATTATGTGGATGCGTAAGGTAAGTTTGCTGCCTTGGCTGATCGACGTTACAATTGAATAGGTGGAAGTGACTCCCGATAAGAGAAGGAGAAGCAGCATCGATACATATACATACTTACATGCATGCATGCATAACGTGTTAAAGTCGAAATAAGTGAAGCATGCCAGACCGACGGCTCAAATGCCACTGGCACGCTTCCCAGTGGCCACCACCGATTTGTTAAGTAATGTACGCACTTTTACAAAACCACGCAGTGAATCAAAGGGTAAACGCCTACCTGTGATTGGGAAAGGCGTTGGCACCGCATTTTGTTCAGCTTCTTCTATCCATCTGCCCGGTTTTGTTCAAGGCAGGATCCTTCAAAGAGAGCCTGCACGATAAATTGTCAATATAGGTGCCTTTTTCTCACAAAAAATAAGAATAAGCGACGTGAAATCAAGCAAATCGAACAAACTGGAATCCACACGTATCGGCTCACATCTGCCCATGATTCACAAAATAGAGATGTAATTGTCACATTTCTTTTTACCTCCATGCGCTACTTTTATTGCACGATAAGTGAGAATATATGTTTTAAATATCATAATCTTTACGCACAAAATTTACAACAAGACTTAAGATAAGACAACGCGGTAAAACACGAGCATAACGCGTCGCATGCAGTTTTCGCTTCGGGATATATCGTTCACACTGCCAAAAATGGGCTTTTGCTAAAGTAAGCGTGATACGCTGCGATGACGCTTCGTGACTGAGAGAAGTTCCGCACCTTCTTACAACGAGCGCCTTATTACGTGGCAAAAACTGATATGACTGGAGGTGCAAAGCGCCACACGTTTTATATTTTATATCGGCCCCCCGCTTTAAGAGGCCACGTTCGTTTGCATCAATCAAATATAAAAAGGCCGCAAAAGCATGATGAAACCTCCAACATAAGCACATAAATCAGTAAATCTGGTATGTAGAAACAGCCGCACATACAAGCTGACAATAGCCCCAAATGAATTTCGCACCGCTGAGAAGCCGGGTACTTACACTCCATATGCAGGAGTGGTTCGTCGGCTGCCACTTGTCCCGCTTCATTTTCACCGCCCACAGAAGGCGCCTTTTTGGGTCTCTAGGAAACGAAAACATCCTCCAGACATTTTTAGCGCTGTTAGAATACTGGGAAATGCAGCACCCAGACATTCTGCAAAGACACTTCGTGAAGAGCGCCGCTTTTCGCGCGCCTAGTGCGGGAGTCAGCGGGTGCGGGATGCAAGAAAATGGAGGCGGCGCCTCCCGAGAACAGGTCTTGGTTGCGGCGACCCCTTCCAAGAGTGGCGCCTCCCTCAGCGTAGCGGGCGCGCATCGAGGCACCCTATACGCAACAACAGTCCTTTGAAGCAGCACGTTAGAATATCCGGCGTAGACACGTGGAGTTTGTGGATGGTGGCAGTCTGGATATGGACGCGAGTTCGTAGAAAGGGCGTATCGGAAAACCTTCTCCAGCGATTTTTCTAGCCCTATACAGTGCCAAGAAAGTGCCTCAAGAAGTTGTTCCATCATGCCTTTATTCTGCAATACGCCGCCGGCAGCAAACTCAGTTAGTGCAAGTGGTACGTACAAAGCCGTATATCTCCCAATGACGACTTCCTAATCTATGCCGACTCGAAGCATCGGGATGATACTTTCTTGGGAGGGGGGGGTGTTGAGGAAAGAAGACGAGCTTGGGACTATCACCATCAGTGGTGGAGGACGGTGGGAATAAAAGGCGTTCTGAGCGGCGTCATGGCCCGGGGCCCAGTTCCTCAACATTTGGTGCCGTGAAACTCGGGAGGAACGACCCAGTGGACTGCCTGACGGCGCAGCACGTCTCCTAGGCTCGCGAGGCCTGGGAAACTCCTGGTTGGGATACTTCGGGATTCCCTCATCTCGGAGGCCTTGCCCTTGGGAGGCGCCCGCCATGGCCGGCTGCTCGACGCTCCACACCACCCACACTGAACCCGGAGACAACCCATGAGCAGACCTGACCTGATGCGGAGCAGTCTTCGAGGACGCTAGGCCTGGGGTCCCCTGGAAGCTACTCAATTCTGCGAGCCTCGTCATCGAACCCTGTCTGCCACTCGTGCTCGTGCCTAAGACACCCAGTCGCCTGCGCTCGCGCCGTCTGCCATGGAGGAGCTCCGCCGCCACCGTGACACTGTGAGGGAAGCCGTCACAAGGGGCGTAGCTGCCATTCAATTGCTACTTCAGGATCCCCTCTCATCGACCGGCCAGATCCGCTCGCACCTGCACGCCGTCTACAGCAGGTACGAGGAGTTGAAGTCCCTCGATAAACGCATATATGACGAGACCATTGATGTGGACGACCTTGAGGCCGATTTATTCGATAGCTACGAGTACGACGAAAAGGTCGTCACGATCCGTACACTGGTGTGCTTCGCCAGACCCTCCGCTGTTCCTCCGCCAATTGCTGCTCGGAGCACCGGAGCGCCCAGCGATTACTCCGCCGTCATCAGGCACGGCAAGACCGCTGCGCCCTCCGGTGACTGCGGGATGACCGCGGAGGCTGACAAGGTGGCGAACGTTCCCGCGGCGTGTGAGCCGTGCGTTTCTGACCGTCGGAACGTCCTCACAACCACCGACGAGTCTGATCCTCCAGAGAATCCAGCGGAGAGCACGACCGATTCTATTGAGGCACAACTGAGTGCACCCGGCCGTCCGCCCAGCAGTGACTGCGTCATCGTCCAGGACGGCCACGGAACTGACCTCTCCGAGGACCCCATGACCACGATGTACGGTGATGCCGACCCGTCCAGCGTGATGCTCCTCGACGCTTCAGACAGCGCTGCCGCTCGTCGGGGTTCCTTGCTGAGAGAGCACATGGTTGTTAAGTGTCGCAAGTGCGCGCCGTTCCCACTTGTACGACGATGGCCGTGTTGCTCCCGGCGCTGGCTTCTTCGGTGGCATCTCCGCTGGAGTCAGCGCTTCCTGGTATCCCCGACTCTGATCGGCGCACCGGCCTTCCGAGTTGGATCGCACGAACCGTCAGGTGACCCTGGATGAAGCGAGATCGTGAACGGCAACCGGGGAGCTTCAACTGCCACGCTTGGCGTCCCCCAAAGAAGCTCCAGGAAGCCACACCATCCGCTGCCACGATCATCGCTCCTGAGGCATGGGGTTGCAGTTCGCGATCGCGTTGTGTGCACACGACGAGCGGTCACGTCCGAGCAGCTACCATTCCTGCCGCCCGGCACTGGCTACGTGCGTGCCTGCCGCGGGCACAGGACTGGGTTCGTCAGTCTGAGGCTACAGCCCGAGCAGGGTGAGTTCCTCTACGATCCTGACGGCTACGGCGAACCTGGAGAACAGGACGGCTACCGACGCACCGGGTGTCAACTTAATGCCAGCAATGACCTGCTTGCTCATCAGCGCTTCCTCGCCATCAGCCACTCCACAATGTTCACTGAGGATGGCGAAGAGGAGCCCGCAGCCGCAAAGGAAGCTTGCAGGAGCAAGCTGGACCAAGTGTCCAAAAGTACTATGCACTCTTACCGACGAAAACAGCCTCTGAATCACGAGGAATGTCAGTCAACCTGGTGTTGCAAAGAACCTCGACCCAAGATCGCCCGCTATCTAACTCCTACCCCGGAACCGAGTGTTGTTGGATTTTCCTTTCCAGCGCTAAACGAAACCGGTACAAGGAAGCTACATCACTCCTGAAAGCACCGGTGGAAAAGGAAGCCACTCACGACCTGAGACCGACCGGCTCAACGAATCACAACCAGGATGCTGAACTGGCTGTTATTTATAGTTGTGATATTTCCTGCGTGGGACCTGTGCATGTGTGTGGTCACCAAGCGGGAGTGTGTTGAGGAAAGAAGACGAGCTTGGGACTATCACCATCAGTGGTGGAGGACGGTGGGAATAAAACGCGTTCTGAGCGGCGTCATGGCCCGGGGCCCAGTTCCTCAACATTTGTGTGTTGTGGATAATGAATAAAAGAGGCAGGGCTGCACGGGCACGTGGGTACGGGCATAGCTCGCGCCTCGTGCTCGGGGCAGTTGGTTCGTGATCAGCGCAGCGAAAGGGCGACCGGCTGTCTGGCTCCTTTCTTACGTCGCGATCCGCGACATTCTGGTGCCGCGAAACCCGGGAGCAGACCCACGAGCAGGCCTGAATTGACGCGGCGCAGACAGCGATGACGCAAGGCCTGGGATTCCCAGGAGGCTGCGCCATTCCGTCGGCGTTGTCATCGAATGCTGTCCGCCACCGCTGCTCGTGCCGAGGACACCGGGTCGCCTGATTTTGGCGAGTCTCCTGCTATGCACAAGGTCCGCCGCCACCGTGGGGCGGTTCGGGCCGCAATAACCAAGGGGATTGCCACCATTGAATCGCTGCTTCTGGATCTGGCCACGCCTGCCGTTGCTTTTCAAGGACCTCTGAACCTCGACAACATGAGGTATGAGGAGATGAAGGCTCTCGACCAGAAGATTCAGGAGGGCCTCAGCGAGGAGGACTTCGAGGCGGATCTGGTTGCCTTGTGGGATTACGATGCTAAGGTGGTGGACATTCGGGCGCGCGTCGAGTTTGCCACAAGGCCCGCTGATACCCCACACACCGTCGCTTGGGGTTCGGGAACGGGAGATCGCCCGGACGACGCCTCGAGCTCCACCCTGCGTCAGCCGGCGGTCTCTCCCGTTATCACCAGCGCGCGCTTCGCCGCGCTGCCCAAGCTGCACATCCCGACCTTTTCGGGCGACCGACGGAGCTGGCAAGCGTTTTGGGACCATTTCGATGCCATCATTCACAGCAATCCCGCCTTGGCTCGCATCGAGAAATTCAAGTATCTAACATCGTACTTGACGGGCAAGGCGAAGGCGGCAATCGAAGGGATCCGACTCGCGGAGGCCAACTATGACGTGGCGATAGGCACCCTCACCGCCCGATTTGGCCGGACCGACCTGCTCGTTGAGGACCATATCGACAGCTTGCTCGCTTTGGCCCCTGTGCGGAGCTCTTCAGAGGTCGGAAAACTCCGAGACCTCTACGACCAGATATCCTTCCATGTAAACGCTCTGAAGAGTCTGGAAGTGGCGGCGACGGAGTACGCGGTGGTCCTCCATCGTGTACTGATGAAGGCCCTGCCACCCGACCTCGGGATCCTGTACCGGCAGAGGGCTAAGGAGGCATCCTCGTCGGACGGAGCAGCCAGCTCGTCCGGAAGTGCGAGGCAAGTGAGCGAGAGAGCCAGCTCGTCGGAAAGGGCGAAGAAAGTGGACGAAATACTGGACTTCCTGCGCATTCAGGTAGAAGTCCGCGAGGAAGGCCACTTCGACATTCCCAGGGTTCCAGAGTGGCGCCCTCACGAAAAGCGCGAGGCCCCAACTTCCGATTCGGGCCTTCCATCGGCTGCGGCCTTGCCAGCGGGTTCTTCGCTGCCTCCGACGAGGGCGGAATCACGGTCACAACCATCACAGCGGCAGTGCCCTCTATGTGCGGCAGACCACCGTATAGCAGAGTGAACGGTACTGATGTCGCCTCAAGAAAAGCGCCGCAAATTACGAACCGGGGGACGCTGCTTCCGTTGCGGCCCGAAGGGTCACTTTGCCCGGTGCTGCAGACTGTCGAGGTCGTTGGTTTGCGTCCGTTGCTCCAAAGGGCATCTCACAGTTCTATGAGACATAGCACACCCGCCGCAGGCAACTGCGAATGGACGAGTTAAAATGGCCGGAGGGGGTCAGGTCACCGCGCCGAACGACGGACAGGCAACTCCTAGCGTCACGTCCGCATCGTCCGGAGACTGCAGCGCGGCGCGGATCTACTGCAAACCGGGAGGGCGTGGGCGATTGGAGCCAGCCACAAGCTGATAGTCCGCATACTGTTGGATTCCGGCAGTCAGCGCACGTTTATTCGGCGTGACCTGTCACGTACACTGCGTTGCTCAGTTCGAGGTGTTGAGGACTTGTCGCTCGTTACCTTTGGAGACTTCCGTCCGAGGTCATCCGTGCGATGCAATCGCGTCCCAATCACTCTGAAGAGTCAGCACGGCGGGAGACGCATCACCATCGAGGCTTTCGAGGTCCCCGAAATTGGCGCGGTGACAAGTCCACCTGTAAACGCAGAAGTCCTGAGTAAGATGGCAGGGCGCAACCTGACTGCTGCAGACGTTCGGCTGACGGACACCCACATGGAGGATCGAGTCAGCATCCTCATTGGCTCCGATTCGTACTGGAAGGTGTCGTCGGGAAGAATATCACGCCTTACCCCTCACCTCACGGCAGCCGAAACAATCTTCGGGTGGACTGTCCAGGGAGCCGACCTTGACAACGGCAGCCATGGCGCATCCGAACCGTCCTGCGCAATGTTCATCACTCACGCGGACCCATCGGGAAGCAACCCCGAGGAGGAGATGGACCCGTCAGATCTGTGGCGCTTTGAAGCCATTGGCATCAAGGAAACGGCAGAAGGGCCTGGACTAGACGCCGAGGCCACGAAGCAGTTTGAACGGGAAATCCGCAAGCAGGACGGGCGCTACGAAGTCCCACTCCTGATTCAAGAGCCAGAACTGGAGGCCCACCATGACAACTATGCACTTGCGGAGCAGCGATTGCGCATGCAGCTCAGGCGTTTCCGCAGCCGACCGGACTTGTTGTCACAGTATGACAAGACAATACGTGATTATTTTACGGAGGGCCATGCGGAGCGAGTACCCGCTCAAGGAACGCGCAGAACGCCAAATACATATTACATGCCGCATCATGGAGTGGTCCGACAAGATGCAGTCACGACTAAACTTCGGGTCGTCTTCGACGCCTCGTCGCACGCAGCGGGCCATCCTTCGCCATTAGCTGCTGGGAGCACCGGAGCACAAAACCATTACTCCGCCGTCATCCGGCACGGCAACACCGTGGTACCCTCCGGTGAGAGCAGGATAGCCGCGGAGGCTGACAAGGTGGCGAACATTCCCGCTGCGTGTGAGCCGTGCGTTTCTGACCATTGGAACGTCCTTACAGCTGTCGACGAGTCTGACCCGCCAGTGAGGCCAGCGGAGAGCACGACAGATTCCACTGAAGCACAAGTGGGTGTACCCAGCCGCCCGCCCTGCGGTGACTGCGTCGTCGTTCAGGACGGCCACGGAACTGACCTCTCCAAGGACTCCATGGCCACGATGTACGGTGATGCGAACCCGTCCAGCGTGATGCTCCTTGGCGCTTCTGACATCGCTGCCGCTCGGAGGAGCGCCTTGCTGAGAGAGCATGTGGTTGTTAAGTGTCGCGAGCGGGCGCCGTTCCCACTTGTACGACGGTGGCCGTATCGCTCCGGGCGCTGGCTTCTCCGTTGGAATCTCAGCAGGCGTCAGCGCTTCCTGGTATCCCCGACTCTGATCGGCGCACCGGCCTTCCGAGTTGGATCTCACGAGCCGTCAGGCGACCCTTGTTGCGGCGAGCTCGTGAACGGCAACCGGGCAGCTTCAACTGCCGCGCTTGGCGGCCCCCTGGGAAGCTCCTGGAAGCCACACCATCCGCTGCCACGATCACCGTTCCGGACGCACGGTTGCGCAGCTCATGATCAGGATCCGTGCAGCTCACGACAAGGAGTGATCACTGGTGTCCACCTACCAGCCACGCCGCACTGTACTGGCGACGCACATGCCTGCAAGGGGTACACGACTGCGCCCGTTAACCGAAGACTGGGCCGCAAGTACGTGGTATTTCCCTATGATCCTGGTGGCTACGGATGGCTAGGGGGTGACCAGACGGGACACAGAGTTCCCGGACATCGTTCGTGTGGTCTACGTTTGGTGAGCGTGCTCGCGGTTGGCTACTGCGTGGTCATCCTGGCACTTCGGATGCCGTACGAATTCCCGTACGATCGTGGTGGCGGCGGCGAACCGGGAGGCGACAAGGACGGCGACAGAGACACCGGGTATCATCTTGCTGCAAGCCATGACCAGAAGTACCTCGTTGCTCCGTTGCCATCAGCCACACCAAGATCACCCAATTAGGATGATGAAGGGATGTTTGTAGGCAGGATCAAAAGAATCTGGCCGCCGCAAGTTGAGTAAGATGATAGTGACGGATCTGTTCCCGTGGTGCAATGGGATAAGGATGACTAGGCGACAGGTTATGGACCCCTTGGTCTGCGTTTCCGTCCTGCCTGCCGTTTGCCGGCGCATCCTCATTGTGTCGGCGGACACAGGGTGCAGGCATGTTCACGATAGTCTCTACAAGTACCTTTCCTTCCCTGTGACTCGTTCCGTTTCTCCCCTGCTGAAATTCGCAGTGCGCCTCTGACTGCCTTTTTCAGCCATCGTTTATGGGTACATTTGTTCTCCCTTTGGAAGCCACATGCGCACCTTGGCGGCGGGGGAGTGTGTTGTGGATAATGAATAAAAGAGGCAGGGCTTCACGGGCACGCGGGTACGGGCATAGCTCGCGCCTCGTGCTCGGGGCAGTTGGTTCGTGATCAGCGCAGCGAAAGGGCGACCGGCTGTCTGGCTCCTTTCTTACGCCGCGATCCGCGACAGTGGGGAGGGGAAATGTCGCGTGTTCTCCTGCCCTACACAACAGGTTTGATGACGACGACGAGGAAGGGAATGCCCCCAGCCACATCTCTTCGGCGCGTGCTGGATGACGAAGACGGCAACGAGGAGAGTGTCTCGGACGGTGGTGCGCGAGAGCACGTGCAGCGAGCTGGGCGAGCAAGAACGCCAGTCTAGCGCGTGTGTTGCCGGAGCTAGGAACTGCTTGGCTCAGTTGTTGGAGGCGCAAGTTCGCCTTACAAAGTTTTCTTCAACCCTTTCACTCACCCGGACTATTTCACCTTCATTCTCTTTACGCCAGAGCATGCATCTATTCTCCTTTCACGCTTGCACAGAGCGACGCTCCGACAGGTTGTCACTAACGGACATTCCGTTTAACCGGAATAGGGTGATCAGACCATCTGCACTTTCCAAACTGCTTCCGATAATAGCTGAAGGCATCCATGCTACTTGGTTTACAAAGACTGCGTGAACTGGCACCCTGCCTACGCCTGTAGTACCGCGTAATTGTCAAGAAGGCCCTAAGTGTTCCTAATATAAAAAGCCCCTCCTTTCCGATAATTAGCCTCTTGCACCTCGAGATATCTAGTTCTACACAACTTTGCGACATTTTTCGTAAGTTAGCCAACTGCTTAACTGCTCCTCAAGGGGCTTATAAGTGCGTCTTCCCCTTAAAGATACACAGAAAGGGCTTTCCACCCACTTTATCGGTGATCTCACGGCCACACCCCGGAGCCTAGTTTCCGCGTTTACAAGGTCCCCAAGGAGCCCAATTTGCAAAAATGGTATTGAACTTGCAGGGAGTTGTTATTGGAAAAATGGATTAAAGCCTGTGATAAGGAACTAAAACGTGTTCAACGCCATTTTTTGAAATCTGGTATGTTATCTACGTAGTTTTGGCCTGCGCAGTTACCAAAATTCTTGTCAAGGATATTTGCACCGTAGTTAAATAAGCCCATAATTTCTGTCTGTGCTCTACCTCAACGGCCCGCGTATTAACTACTGGCACCACACACCAAATATGTTTTTAGATGCCGGACAGGTTATCAATGTTCAGTTATTTTCAATACTACGCATGAGTGCTAGTGTTAGATGAAATTCACACCTTGAAGCAATTTGAGTGCTTTGCCGTAAAACAAAACGGGGTGTTTTGTTATGCCAATAGGGGGATGCAGCGCCTTAGCCGTCTATTTGAATACATTAAAGCAGTCTTTCGTATTTCTATTCATTTCTCCATTGTTGTGCTGGACTTCGGTACGGCTGCCACGAAATAGGCCAAAGGCACTGAATGCCGCAATCACACAGGAGTGTTAAAGTACGCGTGTCCTTCTCGTTATACTCCTGACAAAAAAAGCCGCCCGCCCGCATCTTCCCACGGGGGAAACTCGAGTAAATGCGTTGCATAGGGGTGATTGTATTGCGTGAACGTTGCGTAATTGGGTAGTTTGTGTTTACCGTTCGGATATGGGGAGGGTTTCGTCTTTATTATTCTTATTTAATGTTTCGTGATAATTGGGTCAGAGGAAGGACAGGTGAAGGTATTGTGGTCATTATTATTTCTTTTATTCGTTGGTGCTGTCGTTGTATTGAACCGAGAGAACGACTGCTTTATGGTCGCTAAAGTGGACTGTCAAGGGATCTTTGAGCAGCGGTCGTGCGTTGGAGTAACTGGTGAAGACGAGGCCGATGCAACTGCCGTGGATGGTGTGGGTTGCTTGTTGTTGTTGTTGTTGTTGGAGGTGGTGGAGACGCAGTGCAGGCCGTGGCGGGTCCCCATGTACTCGACCAACCACTCGTCCTTGCGTATGTGAACGACGGAGCTCCGTGGTGGGACACGAGGAACGCGGATCGAGCATCAACCAAGGATCGCAGTTGACTGAATTCCGAGCGCGCGCTCCGCCGCTTATATACACAGCGCGCGCAGTAGAGGGGGAGGAGTACAGGAGAGGGACGCGCATGCGCACACTTCTGTACACAAGCATACGACCTTTCCATGCCCCCCCCCCCCCCCCCCCCCCGCGCGCCGTTATCACGCAGCTGGCACGCCGCTAGCACGCTGCTACCACGTGTACACCTGCCGCTGTTGCTGCTGAGCGCGACGGAGCGTACGGGCGTGGTCTCCGCGTGGCCTCCGCGCACGGGCGTGGCCTCCGCGAGCGCGCACACACGCGCGCTCCCTGCCGCACCGCCCCAGCTGTTGTTGAGAGCGACGAGGCGCACGGGGTAGCTACGGCGCATGCGCGCGCAGACTCGCTCCCCCCGCACCGCCGCAGCTGTTGCTGACAGCGAGAAGGGTACGGGATAGAGACGCGCACCTGCGGAGTGAGCGTCTGGACGACGCCGCCATCAACGACGGAGGACCAGGCAAGCCTAAGAAATGCTCCGCATTTAAAAGTAGCGCTTATTTTTGTAACATACTCTAACTTTCATTGATTTTTTTCCCCGGCTATCTAAACCGCTTAGAAAAAACAATCTGACTTACCAGCATCTTTTTATAACAAAACCGCACCTCCTACAAGGTGATACACTGTTCACCATAGGTAATGCCAGAAAAACATATGTAGAAGGATCGTATAGCTGCATATATCTTTGACGGGCCACCATAAAGCGTAACTCAAAAGCATAAGACAGTTACATCGACTCGACTTGAAAAGCGCCACCTTTATGTTGTTTTAGCGTAGGACGATGAATATATCAAAGGGTTATACGCACAATTTTATCGCACGTTGATATAGCCGACTTTCCCGAATTAAATCTTTACAGCGCTCCTGAACGTTCTTGCAATGTAAACACGAAAATCAATTAACGTATATAGTCAAATGTAAACAATTACGAAAACTGAAAATTTACGACGTTGACTGCACGAAGCAGCTTTCAGTTTTCTGTTTGGGACTACTTGAAATTGTTTTGAACAGGAAATGATTTTTTTAATCTGCATGCATGGCTGTACATAGTTCTGTTGAAGCAATATCTATGTCTATATCACCCAATTTTCAATTTAATATGTCCAAATTATGGACTTTTATTGGAAGGAAAGCGTACACACATTACCTAAGAAAAAATTCAATTGCAAAAAAATGTGGACTCAGGGCAATTGGCCCTTTTTTACGGTTCGGTGTTAGGTTACACGGTGCATTGTGTATAGAATTTCACATATTCAATTGTTCGTGCACATGTAACTAGGTATAAAACCACTTATCACCCTCGATCTCAGATGCGTTTGGGCTGCGAAACGCGGCGCGTACACACAGGAGCGCACGTTTGCTGATAAAAAGGTGGGGTTACGATCCCACGCATGTTTCGTTGTTGTAAAGCAGAACTCCTGGTCCGCAGATCTTCTTGTTTTCTTGAATGCATTCCTCAGAAGGATTGTCGACAGAATCACTGCTCAGCCAAAGAATGCACACTGAAAAAAGCACATGGGTTATGCATTGAATTACACAAGTTCTGAAGTGCACATAAATTTTGCTGCTTGTAATAAGATATAGTTGCCATAGCCTTAAGGTTCTGCAGAAAAGGAAACATCAACGCCGGATTCTATGGGGTCCGATAGTTGATCACCGTCTCCAGCCCTCCCGAAAGTTCATCGGACCTTCGTAATGATCACCGACATTGAGCACCCCATCCAGCCGTCTTCCACGCGGGGTATTTCATGCTATTTTGCAACACAATTATAAGAGTTACCAGCAAAACCTCGCGGTTCCTTTTCGGACTGTCAGTTGCTTCTTTCTGGTTGTTGTCCAAAGCGCTTTAAAGGAGGGAATTTTTGTGTATTGCATTGTATGTTTTCTAACTTGTGCTGCGTTCACCTTTATTGTGTGTGCCCTGCCCAGATATTTCTTATTCGCTTACTAATATTTTGCCTAGCCCTGATATGAAGATTTCTGTCGTTCTGGAGCTCCCGTATTCCCTCTGCGCTAAAGCTTGCGAAACCAGGGCATCGAATCCCAAACAGATGTGTCATCTCTTATCGATGGAAAACTTCGTCACCTCCCATGAGTACATAGAACAGTAGGCATGACACTTCTCCTGCATTCTTGGCCTTCCGGTCTTTATGAGGACATTTAGGCAGCAGGCGGAAGAGGGGAAGGCATTTGGCTTCAACTCTGCACTTATTCGCGGCTTTGGCGCTTTTCATCTCTTCTTGGCTTCTTCATCTTTTTGACGGGAAAAGTATTCTTGGCCAAGGTTTTTATGGGACGAAATATGCTAACGCGGTCGCAGAGACCTGGAGAGCGCTTAGCCTATCGGGGAAGAGAGGAGATTCCAAACACGCATGCCGCATGTTAACCAAATTTTTCAGCGTGACGCTTATGAAGAGTAAGCTTTTCTAAACTATAATTTTGTCGGCAATGTTTATGCTTTTCCACATTGTTGAGAAAAAAAAAGCATAAAGGATGTAGACATTATCACCTGAGTGATACTTGCATTGTTCATTTATTTCAAGTACGTGGCTCTTGATATTTGCTATGGTAAATACGAAAGAAGCTGTGAAAGAACAAAAAGTGCTTGCGGCGCCCTCTTGTTGCAGTGTTCGAAGTTCAAAGTAACAAACCGTTTTAGGAGATGGCCCAAGCAGGGGAACACGGCCAAATGAATCGGTGCCAGCAGGACTCGGTCTGCTAGATTAGACAAGTTCTATGAAGCTCAGGCTTGCGATTGTAGAACACCAGCTTCGCATTTACATCGGGTTTTGCCGAATTAAGTCAATGAATTTCCACTACCTGTTTTTGCTGTCTCTCTTCCTCGGTGCAAACGGATTCGGCATTAGGAGTCTTAATAACGCCAGTCACTTGAAATATTTGTGTTTCTCGCTGTTTGGCTTTCACTACATTCAGCCGCCCAGCCAGAGGTTTAAAGATGCCTGATCAAAAAATATATAGGGGTCGTCATCTACAAACGACTAAAACTGGTGAAACGCGTCGTACACAGCATGAGTGTTCCGCGGAAAAAAAAGTCATTTTTAAGGCAAAGCATCAGTGCATAAGTGATACCAGAACAATTTCTTCAAATAAAGATATACATGGGATGGGGTTTCATGTAGGAATGAAAATAATTCAGTATTCAGTAAATGCATTTCCCGCTGATTGTCATCAAGAATCTGAATCTCAACCAACTAGTCTAACCTGCCATCCTACATCAATGAAAAAGAAAGTCTTAAAAGAGGCGTCAAAGTGAAGGAAAAAACGATAACGATGAAATGCAGATGCTTCATATAGTTGCTTCAGAAAATTAAAAGAAAATTTCTCAACTGCAATGAGGTAGCGATTTGGGCGAGTTGGAGTGCCCTTATGATGGTCAGTGGAGACGAAAACCAGACAAGAAGACTAAGGACGACTCAAGCGCTGTCTAGAAACTGAACTTCTATTAGAAAAAATACGTATTACATAGGAAAAAAAGTGAGATACAAACCACAAACGGCTCAAAAATATTTAGTCACGCAACCACCTAAATACCCGACTTGTCTAGGAACATAACTTCATCCTCCGCAAGCGAAATTGACGGATGGCTCACGCACGTGTCACCGCTCTTTATACTTTTATAAGCTTCGGCTATTTCCCGCGTTTGCTGGCTCTTGCGTCTCATCAACACGATTGTTCGAATAAATTGCAGAGCGCTGCCGCACTCTTTGCAGTGATGGGACAAGTGTGAGGATGGCACAATTGCTAAACTTGTATCTGCAATTTCAGAAGGAGCATGTTTGCTAGTCATATTCTCCCCGATCTGTAAAACCCTTGTTAAATTTTCATTCCGCATATTCCAAATATTGTAAAAAACCAGTTGGCCACTTCGTGTGTCGGCTCAGCGCTGAAGGAGTGATGTGCTCATGCTGTGCACGAACGTTTTTCGCGCTAAATTGCCAGATTAGAAGCCGCAGGTTTCCCACGCTTGGCTCTTGCGTCCGTGTCGCAATGACTGCTAAATCGACGGAAGCAGGAACAAGTCTCTGTCCAGGATGCAGTGGAAACGCTCCCGGATAGGCGAAGAAAAAATCGCTGTTATTCCGTATCTGCATTCTCTCTCGCACCGCATGAAAAAGATAGCCAGCCAATGTAACGTCAATGTCGTCTTTCGTGCAGGCAAGAAGCTGGCGAGCATGTGTGCCGGTGTTGACAGAAGGTTGCACGAAGGAGAAGCAGCTAGGGGAGGGGGGGGGGTGACAAGTGAACCATAAAGCACGAAAAACGATGCTCTTCTGGAGTCGTGTACTCTATTCCGCTGCTTCCCTGCGGTGGCAAGTAGATCGGCCAGACGGGACGATGCCTAAACGTCCACCTAACAGAACATGCCACTTCACTGAAAGGCGTGCCATCCTCGCACTTGTCCCGTCACTGCAAAGAGTGCGGCTGTGCTCCGCAGTTTAATCGGACAATGGTGATGATGAGAAGCAAGAGCCAGTGAACGCGGGAAACAGTCGAAGCTTAGAAGATTATAAAGAGTGGTGTCACGTGCTTGAGCCATACGTCAATTTCGCTTACGGTTGATGAGGTTGTGTTCCTAGACAAGCCGGGTGTTTAAGAGGTTGCGTGAATTAAGATTTTTGAGCCGTTTGTGGTTTTTATCTCACTTTCTTTCCAATATAATACGTGTCTGTTTTAATAAAAGTTGAGTTGCTGGACAGCGCTTGGGTCGTCCTTACTCTTCTTGTCCGGTTTTCGTCTGCGCTGACCATCATTAATTTCCCAATATATAGCACGCGAGCAGTGCGAGCACGGGATACTTTAATGCAAGCCTACAAACTTCCATTTTGAGTCAGCATATTACTAATGAGGTTAGAGAAAAACCACGTGAAGAATATAGCAGACACACAAGTGGGCATTTCGCTGTCCGGTAGGCTGAACACAGTCGTGTTTTGCCGAAATCTGTTGTGGACCATCTAGGTACGCGACCTTTGGTTTCGACATTTCCCTGCAGTTGATTTGTTCTCTCGGTCAGTAGCCCTTAGCAGCGTCTGCCGTTGTACTGCAAGCAGGTGTGATACAATTCCTGGTCGGTTGACTGATCTTTAAAATACTAAGGTAACCAAGAGTGCTTGCATTCTCAGTCGTAAAGTGCATCAACGTGCAACTGGAAGTAAAAAGAGGGTGTCAGGGAAATGCCTATATTTTCCCTTCTTAGAGCGTGCTTCAATCGAACATACTTGCTTCATTATCAGACAGCAAGATTGTTAACGTCCTAAACGACCTAGTTTCTAATGTAGCGAATCGTGACGCCTCCTTGACCACGCCTTGAAAAGATTTGCTTTTCCTGGGCAGTTTGCTTCAATTGAAGAACTTTTTTTCTGTGACTGGCACACACCTCTAACCTCCAACTTGCTTGTGGTGTGCGATCTTTTATGCAGGGCATTTGTCTTCGGGAAGCTAGAGGAACGTACTTACACAGCATAATTTTGTGATGTTTCTGTTCCGGATAAACCTGTGTGGCGTAAGCGATTCCAGAACATTATTTGGTTTTACCCAATGAGACCGTTTAAGCAACGAGTCGGGTGCTGAACGCAATTTCTGAAAGCAGTGGCGCTTTCAAGGTCACGTGGTAGATCATAAAACAAATTTATTTCCGAAGAATAAGAGTAACATATGTGCCCAATTCAAAATAAAGTGACGAGGCATCAGTCACGGCAGGTGGCTGTCAAGATAAGGGTATCAAGTTTGAAATAGTCGCAAAATCAGACCTTATATACGCACTACAGAAAGAGTTGCTATGGGGAAACTGCAGCAACTAATATACTTCCTGGGCACTACATTTTACCCGGCATAACAAAAGAGCTCTATAAATATTAAGGACGGGTTTCGAATAGAATTTGCCATTAGAGAGCTCCCGTTTTTGCGATTCTTTGGGTGGTAGTAATTCGGCATAGCAGATGATATATTTGTTGTAAATTGTGATCGAGTGTCGACCAGAATTTATGAGGCTGTTCGGATTTGTCTGCAAATGATGCTCTAGCGAATTGCTTGAAAGATTGTTGGGTGACACTGTTTTGAAACCGCTTCAGCTGAAAAGAATACATGATTTCCCCAAAGCACACTCCTGCCAACGCAGCTGCTGTGAATTAGGAGTATCGTAGCCCAACTGCTTCCACCACTCTTTTCGGTGGCAAATGTAAACATACCAAATACAAGCAGGTAAAAACATTGTTTACCACATTGCGTACACAATATTGTGGCGTAATACAGCTGACCTATGCGAAATTATGCGTGCACTTAATACTTGATTGAGGCAGTCCTACCACGGATCTTTGTACCATGAACAGAGAGGTCTCTAATTTTCAACAGTACACAGTTGCTGTATTTTTCAAATTGTGCTAGATGTAATGAAAGATGTGAAAATGTCTTATAACTCTACGTTTCTTCCTTTATATCTTACCGCTTTGGGCACCCCTTCGCTTCAGGATAAGACAGGTCTTGCCGTCTGTGAACCGTATGGTAGCAATCCAAATTTTTTTCGGATCTGAAAAGCTGAGTTGACTGTAGCTTGATCATTCCTTTTTCTTAGTTTATAGTGCAATAAAACGTAATAATGTCTGGGAGCTTTTGCGAAGCTCAGTACGCATAATTTGCGTCAAGTATGAGTAATGCCGGACTGAAACAAGTGTTGAACAATTATTTTCTTATTAGTAACACTGTAAACATAAAAGCGCGTGAAATATTAAACCATTACACTATACTTTGATTCCAAGATATAATAAGGGAAAGAAATGACTAAGCAAGTGGTTAGCGCCTTTTTCGCGTTTCTGCAATGATCAAGGCATATACAGTAGACTCTCCACAAACGGAACTTCAAGGGACCGAAAAAGTTAGTTCCGTTTAACAGGTTTACTGAGATAGATGTGCAAAGGTGCAAATTTATGTGCGTGCACACTCGTAAGGGCATTTCATGAAACTCTAAGCACTAGAAGGTGAATGTAGCGTGTAGTTTTTGAAAAAGCAAGAAAACTACAAGAAGCTTAGGCGGAGCATTCACAAAGTTGATTTGGCAACAATGAGTCGCTGGGCACTACAAAATGCATCAAATATTTTTGTTTGAGTCCTTGCAGCTGCATTTTCATGGGGGCTAGAGGCCGGAACTTCGCGAGTGCTTACGAGCCACCGAGTGCTTACGAGCCACCGAATTAGAAGCCACGAGCCACGGAATGGCAAGAACGAGGCGGCAGGAGCTGAGCCCTGTAACCTCGGCGTCTTGAATCGAGACCAAACGACTGGAACAAGAACTGCGATGTTGCATTCGTTGCGTTAACCCGGCTAACCACTTACGAGACGAGGCTTACGAGGCCAACGAGGCTAAAAAAACACGGACGAAGAAAAAACAAAAACCAAACAGCCGGAACCGAAAAATCTGATTCTCATGCCGAGGGGTATCACAAGAAGTTCTGATTCTAGTTCAGTTTACACGGTGATGCAGAAATTTTAGTTCCGATTACCGGAAGTTTTTTTACGTTAGCTGAATACAAAACCAACCAACTTACTGGCTACTGTTTTATTTAAGCGGCAATTCTGTTTAAGCGATTTCCGTTTATCGAGATTTCACTAGAACCTGTTGACTACACCTTAATTACGCATTATATACTGGTATTTATTTGGAGGTACTGTAAGGGTGCTCTTGTGAAGTTGTAAGTGTGCTAGTTCAAAGTCTGTGCAATGAACTTGTGATCTGTTTGGGCTATTGATGTAAATAATGTTACTTATAAATTTAAAGCCATTGCTGTAACCAAATACTTCAAACAGGTTCCTAAGTGCACCTACTTTCCAGAAAAAATTTCACTACATGCCGTGTCAGTGGGTGTAATTACGCTAGTCTGTGGTGGATACAAACACAAGCATTGAAATTTTCAGGCGCAGTTAGAACCGCAAGGGGAAACCGCATCATTCTGCATTCATAAAAGAGGGAACTATAAAAAGTGAGGACTTGCAATAGAACACTTTGGCTAGGAAGTAGCAGTGCAGTTAGCGGGGGGTTTTGGTAGCAGTCAAAGCAGTAGAGTATTTTGGTGCGGTATTTCACGCGAGCGCACGCCTTCTACAAGTCTCAGCTTTTGGTTAGAAACAACCGCGGCTCATAGAATCGCAACGGCCGGTCATTTGGACGCTGAGAACTGAAAGTCACGCTGGACACGGGGACTGTCAAGGCAAGAGCGCAGAACATACATTGCAAAAGGCTCCCATTGTGCCTCTACCTTGGTTCTCGAGCCTCCGCATTGGCGGTCTCGGAGGTGACGTGATACAGAACCGAAACGCCTGTCTTCTCTCTGTTCGGGCTATGGTTTATCAAGTTTTTCTTCCCTTTGGGTTATTTTGTCCGCTCTGGAGGTGATGTAGCCTAAAGCGTAGGCAACAGGTGCGTTTTCTTTGGTGTGCAGTTGGATTCCAGCCGCATGTGCGCGGTGTGAATTTTATTTTATTTTATTTACAAATACTGCTGTCTCACAGTTCGAGACATTGCGGGAGTGTAAGCAAGTGGTTATCCATGATTATCCATGGGTGTACCTACCGCTGTTTGAGTTAACCGGTTATTTTTACATAAATTTGTCTGAAACTTGCCCGCACAAAACGATCATTTTGAATTATCCATACATGTGAACACTGAAACTGAAGTTAACAACCTTCCACTTTACAGTGATGTTTACCGTGCGCTTTTAAAATGCAACTATAGGTTGTGCAAAGACGAAAGCATTCGCATATTTATTCTAAAAGTTTTAGGCGTGTAGAGAAGGTCTTAAAATGCTGTTTTTGAAGGCGATGAAAGGTTTTTGCAGTTTGAAAAATGAAGACTCTCTTGGGGCGTTTAAACACGAACAATTTCATCTCTTTGTACGCCCGTTTCTCGTTCGATCGATTGAGCCGTCTGGCCCTTAATTTTGAGAGTTTCCAAAAGGGAGGTTTATACACTTAAAACATCTGCAAACTGCTACATTTAGAGGCAATATTTCTACTTGAAAACAATTTTGAAGAAACAAAAAACATTGGCATATTTGAGGCAAAACATCAATACTCAAGCGACGTTTTAGTGATACTTCCATTTAAAATTGAGGTTGCTAGATTGTAGTGATAGCAAAAAAACGTCTTGAAAAAATGTATGACCCAAAAGTACGAAAAGGGTTCGAACGCGACACAAGCCATGCTCCGGCATTCCAAGAAATCCAACAACAACGAAAGTTTCCAGTAAGCGTGCGAGGAGCGGTACTCGTTAAAACTGGAGTAGTTTGCGCAAACCTCTGCTGTATTTATTGTTACAGGAGTGAGATGGAAGAGGAAGGCCGTGAGACGTGAGCGGAAAAGAAAAAAAAGGCATTTACGTTCCAGGGTAGGCAGACGACTATCTCCTTGCGACGTCATTCGCAGCGTATAATAAGATACGCGACACATTTTTATCCGCTTATTATTGCGGTTCTGGATTAGAAACACCTTTGAACTTTATTAGTCGTTTTTGGGTGTGCTGATTGCTAGTAATTTTTGCTTGTGTTTTTAATTAGGTAATACCATGAGGATGCAGTATTGAGTTCATCCATTTCAACACTGCATTTTCTGTTTTAATTTATGTTGTGCCATGGATGATGGTTGCCATATTTGGCAACCAATTTCAAAATTGTCATATTCGTCAATATTTAAATTGTGAGACTTTTATTTTCTTGACTTCTTTTAAATTATTTGCCCGTGTTTTCGTTCGTTTGAATACGATCAAACTATTGCACCAAACTAGCAAACTTCGTCTGTTACGCATTTCGTTAAGATGCCAGAACACTGCATTGGGGTATTAGCGGAACAATTTACGCACAAAAATAAACACCCCAGCCGGTGTTTCAGACGAACAAGGAGAGGCTGCACAGTTCGTGTCAATTATATTCATTTACTTACAGGAGAGTGAGTAACTCCCGTGTGTTTGAGATTTATGGGCACGTTAATGATACCCAAATGGTCAAAATTAACCCAGAGGGCCCTACCACGGCACGCCTCAAAGTCTGTTTAGCCTCCGCACGTTAAACCTACTAATCACTGACTCACTCAATCAATCAATTATTCCGCAGCGCGAGTTGAAATTACTACGCTGTGGATTGTGATTGGTGTTGTTCCCCTGGTTTGTGCATGCGCAAGAGCGCCTCTGTAGAACTTGCTTTTATATACGAAATGATTTTAGATGGAAAGTTCTACTGGTATACATCTGTCAAGTTCAAACACAGTGTATATGAACCTGATAAAGAGGAAACGTATGACAGCACTACCGTCGGCATCTGTTGGTGCTGATGCTGACACAATTGATGCCATTTATTCCCTAATTATAGCACTAAACAATCACTTCACCCTTGTTGGGGCCGTCTGTTGCGATCATCAAAAATTCTATAAAACTAAACAATTATAAAAGAGGCTACTAGGTACGCCCCTGAGAAATCACAGCCAACTCTCTAGACGCTTGCTCGGTGTGTGACGTGTTTTGAAATTTTGATCTCTAAAATATTCGGATTATCTGGCTATCAAGATGAACATTTTATTCTTACCTGGGGAGCTCACAACTTGTGCTTTTGTGGGCAATAATATCGATTTTATATAATCATCAAAAGTTCTGCAAGAAAATAGGCAAGAAATAGGCTGAGGGTGTTTGCAAATCGATCCATTTGTCCATTTTGCACACTAGGAAGCACGGAGTATCATTGATGGCCATAATCCTGTTTCGTACTCACCCTGTAACTCATTATTACCTTGTCCCTTCATACGAATGTGCGAGTACTTTTGTGGCTGACGTTATTTTCAAGCTAAGGATTCTACGTGTAGGGCATGGAGCGTGTATACGACAGTCTTGATCTGCCACAAAAGCAGTGTAGTTGCAAAATATTGACGACGTCCCGGCAAGATATTACATAATTTAAGGAATACATAACTCGATGATATGGAATATCTTGAGGAACATACAAAAACTTTTTGTCGGATGTTCGAACTTTTATATCTTGGCAATTACAATTGTGCGGTAAAGTCCTCTGTGTGGGGTGGAATGGGTAAAGTTTATAGAAAAGCAAGGGCGATATTGCGGCGTTCTGTGGGGGCTAGGTGGCCTCAGTTCACGACACCTTCTTGCTTGCTGGCAAGATCGGAAATCTCCATTAGCATTTGCTGAACGGCTACAGCTGAGGAGGTCAGCAGTATTGCCCACTGCTGTGATGTAATGTTAGCCAGCCAGGGGAAAGTTGTACACTGAAATCTCGATATCACGAACTCCATGGGACCGCGGAAAATTGCTCGTTGTTCTGAAAGGTCGTTGTAACGAAAATCGCACTGGAAACAAATAGCATTTCAATGCCTAAAACGTCGTACCTGTATAGCAGTGCATCCTTGGGGTCATGTTTCACAAAAAATCCACAAGTGATCATGAAACAATGCACGTCTATTTAAAGTAGATGGCAATTTTCGTCTGGGGAGTGCAGCACAAGCTTCCTAGCACGAAGGACTACCACTGTACCACATTCCTGTGGAATAACTCAGTGTCCATTGGGTTTTCCCCCTGAAATGTGCCAAGTTTTCTTATGCTGTCCAGCACATCCGCAGTCGTCACGTGCTCGTCAGTCTTCGAGTGCTGCCGCAGTACCCTCAGAGGCATCATCGTTCATGCCGTCCAACCTGCCTTCTTCATCTTGAACGCTCACGCTCTGGAGAATTCCCTCCGTCGTCAGCTCCGCTGATGTCCGTGAAGATCCAGCAAGCCACCCGAGCAGCGGCGGAACGTAGAAAAAAAATTCCCCGCATTTCCCCGAGGGGAAGAATGTGCGAATGCACGAGTTGAATTTGCGCGGTTCGGTAATGTTCGCGAAAAGAGAGATCACACACACACACACACAACTACAAAGAAAGAAAGATGCATTTATTCACAGACACCTATTTGTGTTGTCGTTGTACTTGATTGCTAGAGCGGAACTCAGCTTTGAAATTTCGTGTCAGTACTCCTTTAAGCGGGTGCATTAGCCATTCTCACGCCCGATTCCTGGCCAATCCCCCACGTGGGTATGTGCCATGCACAGACGCCTATTTGTGTTGTCGTTGTACTTGATTGCTAGAGCGGGTCTCAGCTTTGAAAGTTCGTGTCAGTACTCCTTTAAGCGGGTGCATTAGCCCTTCTCACGCCCGATTCCTGGCCAATCCCCCACGTGGGTATGTGCCATGTCAGCGGCCAGGCAGCGCGCGCCCATCTCCCCCCGTTGCCAAGGAAGGCGAGGAGCGCGCGCACCCGCTGCTGTTGCTATGCGGACGGCGGCGGAATGCGGACGGCGGCGGACGCTTCAGGCTCGCTTAAGAAGTGCATTCGCACTTAAAACTTGGGATGCGGCGCGAATAGCGCGGGCGCAGCTTCCTGTACAGAGGAGGCCAGCCATGCTTTGTCTTTTTTCTGCTCCTCACCTTCATTTTTCTCTCTCTAGCATAGGCTCGCATATTCCGCGGAGCAAGTTGCAAGACGTCCCCTACTGCGCTGCGCTTTGCAGTCTCGTCTGCTAGCATACGGCTCCGCTTTCCGCGATTGTGTAACGTAAAATTAAGAATAACCGGCCTTGCAAATGCGAGTTTGTAGTACTGAGGCGTTGTTAACATGGCGCGGAACTAAATAAAATGATCGTTATTTTGAAAAGATCGCTATTATAAAGTACGTAGTAGTGAAATTATTTTACATTAAAACTATAAGCAGTCGGCGTGAGATTTTGTAAATGGTCATTGATCTGAAAAGTTCTTCACTGTAGGGTTCGTTGCCCCGAGAATTGACTGCAGTACGCTGACATGCAGATATTCTCCGACGGTGTGTGCCGAATTGTGGGTAGTACACACATTTAACGGTGTATTGCGGGTAAAAAGAGCGTGAAGAAAGGTGTTAGGGGCATTGCTACAAAATATGCCATTTTAGATGCGACTGCATCTCATTCACTCGCCTTGTCCCTCCCATACGGCGTTGTTGTCCGTCCACACCCCTCCCCCATTCTCCTCGCCACGCGAGCTGCGCTCTCCGCCGCTCACCCCCTCTCCTGTCTGATAGCGAACACTCTCTCGCGAGGGGCATTGGATTGAATTCGATTGGCTTGGCTTGGCTTGGCTTGGATTGAATTTAGATTTGATTGGATTAAAGTGGATTGTGTTGGATTGTGTTGCGTCATACCCGCGCCACGTTGCGTCATAGCCGCGGTCGTTCCACCATCGGCGTTCCGATTTCGGGCACGTGCATACTTGATCTTCGCTGCAAATTGCATGGTGGTCCCGTTACTTCACCATCCACTACCCGTACACTTCAGCGACCACAAGGCCATCATCGTTAACGTTACGCCGCGTGTTAAATAAAGAATACATCATACGCGTTCCTCACACGTTTCACGCAATTAGAGAATCAACCCAACGAAAACACCAAGTGAACCCCAAGATGCGTCGCATCTCCACAGGGTTCCCCTCGCATGAAGGTGGGGTAATTTTTATTTAGAATGCACCTAAGCGGATGCCTTTATTATCACGGGTTTTAATATAGGATTCTGCTTTCCATATACAATTAAGGCTACTTAGGCCAACGAATTCGAAGAAAAAGTAATAAATAATTGAGCCCTATTAGCCTCGGCAATGTTTGTATGTTTCATTCAATAACACCAAAACATTGGTACCAGAACGCTTGCGAAACGGCATAAAATATGTCACGGTATGCGTCCCCTTGCCCCGGACAATTGCAGAGTGTAAAGTGTACAGTTTAATAACCCCTAATAAGCGCAACGAATAGAGAGAAAGAATGCTAGGTATAAAATGTCAACCATGTACAATTAAGTGTTCGTGTGAACTTCTTGAAATCAACCCTACCAATGAGGTGCTTGACATTTGTGGCCTATACAAATATATTTAGGGTGACCGAAAGGTCCTTTTGAATTTAGTATTCTAGCATTCGCATACAAATGAAGCATGCCAAGCTGGCTGCATGCGGGATACCGTTTCAAAGTCCAAACAAACACAAACCACGCTACTGGTTGTATACATAACACCGCGGTCAGCTTTCGTTGAAACATATACGTACGTTCCGGCGTCATCGCCAGCTTTCAAGTACCAGGTATAGGTGGCGGTTCCTCGTTCTCCGTCGAACTGCGTCAGTTGTACAGTCGTGCATTGCAGATTTTTGCCGAGGTACGTAGACTTTGTTGAATATAGGGCTGTAATATTGGGGAAATTTTGAATTGTCTGTGGAAGAGAGAGAGAAAAAATAATTGAAACAAAATGATGTATTCTCTAAACAGTTACTTAAGTGTACGAATATTTCGAGCGAAGCTGTGTATGGATATTTCGAGAGAAGCTGCCAGAAACCGTATACATTGAATCAACACCGGAAGCTCGCACTTCAAAAGCATGGGGCTTTTTTCTTATGATGTTTACTGTTTGAGCAATATGGCGACGAAGTTATCTCTAGTGTATACCGCGTATTTTGACTGTAAAACGACAAACAGAGAACGACTGGTTCGTGTGAACAACGGTGACGTCAAGTGGACCTGGAAACGGATGCGCTGCTTTTAGGTGCTCATGACCTTAGCAGCGAAGAGCCAGCTTATGGTCACCCGACAAGGTTATCGCTACTCATCACAGCGTAAAATCTGGGATGCTGTTGCGGTAGGGACAATTAAGGCATCAAATAGGATGGAATTGGATGGACCTGAAAAACGCGCCGACACTAATGGAGCACAAAAGCAGTGACTGCCAGACAGTGGCGTTGCTGACGCAAGCAAAATGAACTACTGATAGCATTAAACCGCAAATAAGAGTAAGAAGAATGAGCGAAGAACGCGCGAGAAGTACATCGTCGCGGGGGTTTAAAACCAGAGCACAAAGCGGGCATAACAGTCTCAAAACTACGAGACAGAGGTATGACATGATTTGATATTCCAAAATATCTATCGGTGGATCTTAAGTCAAATTTTGAAATAAAATCTTAGCGCCCCATACTCGTACTACGTTAGATGAGCGCGAATGAAGTGGGGTGACTTTGTGGACATGAAATGTATTGCAAGCTGCGCGCTTACCCAGCACGCTTCGTTTATGCTGAAAATATTTGACCTGGTCATATGTTTCGGCACAGCGGGTATTAAAACCTAGCGATAGTGGATGCTGATGTTTGTGCATCAAAAAACGTTTGAATAACAATAGTGGCAAAGTCTCTATTGTGCTCAAATATAACGGCATCAGTATAAATGTTTAGAGTACACTGAATGAAATCAGCTCGTTTTTTACTTTGCTGCTGCTGATAGTTTTTAGAATATTCGTCCTTTTATACACGTAGACATTTCGTAAGTTGCACCTTACCTATTTTTCTCAAACAAAACACACATTAACTCTGAGAAGTGATGCCTCTGTTGCGAACCGCTATCGGCCTTTCGTCATACATAGAGTTCCTAATGGGTGATGGTTGTGGTTGTGCAAAGATTTCTTTCGAAGCGAAACGCCCCGCGCTTCCAGTATTTTGATGCTTAAGGGGCGCTCATCTTGATCACGGAAAACACATCGCATGTGGTGTTGTATTGTGTGTTGTATTATATTCCATCGTATCGTATGTTCTTTTTTTACGCAATCGCTTTCTTAACAGCGGTTGATATTCTCAGAACCTTATACTGTGGGACTGCTCTGTTTCGATGAAGTGCAGGTGCCGAAGACTAAGCAAAAGCTTGGCTTAAGCTATAGTTCTAACAGTCGACTGGGTTCATTTCGCCAAAATAATCTGTCAAGCTAATCAAGGAATTTTGCTTAGTCAGGTTGCGCTTTTCACCAGAAGCCGCGGATAAGCTACGTTTGCGATTTGGAATTCTGAGCGCCGTCCCCAATGCATAGTGGCGGAGGTGGGCATGGCTAGGCTTCCTCGTCTTCCTGTAGTGACACGTGCGACAATGTGTCGAAAATAGGCTAGGAAGCGCTAAAGTGTTCTGGAGTGGCGCGGGGGACCTCGCGGTGTTGTCACGAGGTTCAGTGTGGCACACGGGATGCACATCATCTCTGGGATACATCCGACACGGAAAACTTTGCAGAGCTCCACAATGCACATCTCACGTAGTCAGCATCTCTCAGTCCGAATGTCCTAAAATATCAGGAGGCCATAGGTGTTTTGGTGTCGCGCTGCCAACCACACAGGTCTTCGCGACACTGCTCCGGGCGGCTCTCAGGGGTTCCAGTGTTCAACACCTTCTGTGGGGCCTATGGTTAGTCAGCGCAATAACACTGGTGTGCGCTGTTCTTGGAAGGATAGAAACTCCTTCTGTAGAACGACTTTGCTGCGAATCCCAGACGTTGTAAACAAACAAAATAAAGCGCGAGACACGTGGACGACTGGTGCGTGCGATTAGCATGCGGCTGATCGTTAGGACGGTCGCCACGACTAGTCGTACGCGTGAATTTGAGACACATGCCCCAAAGCGGGCGTGGGGTGCGTCGTCGGTGTCGTTCCGCCCACTGATTTCGCTCCATGGTTGCATCCCTGTTTCGACGCATTCTGGCTGATTTAGAAAAGTGCATGAGAAATCTGAGCGGAAAATGAAAATATTTATCAACCTAAGTAAAAGGAATATTGCTATTACGTTACACATTCCATTTTATATGTTCGGTAAACCACTCTGGGCATGTTAAGCACCGACGATTTCAATCGTCCGTGCTGTTGGTACCGCTGGCAACATGTGTCTACCAGGTATGGTGTCTGGAAGGGGAAGTGTGACGGGCGCTATATGCGCGCCATGCTTGGGTGTTGCACGAAACGCGATGAAGACCTTGCCAGTCCGCTAGGGGCGCTGCACGAGGGAGGGGAGCGGCCTCGGAAGGGTCGTCGCATGCGTCGTCGGCGTTGTGTTCACCTTTCAGCCGAGCGTGTTGTGCTGGGGATGTTGCCTGTTTTGTATGCGTACCGTATTCATCGTACGTTTTGCGTTTTCCTTGTCGATTGACATTGTCAGGAATGTAGCGAAACCTTCAAGCACATCACTCCGCCGAACCCACGGACGGCAAGCTTGTATTGGTGCTTTAGGAGGCGTTTACAATGTTTTTCTCGTAGGATAAAACTTCATGCGTTCAGCATGCATGATTTCGTCGCTTCTTTAAGCTGCCTAACATTCGACCAAGCCTGTTGTCAGGCTCACTGTAAGGCCCTGAATAAGGAAAGAGTTGCGCAGAGACAGCGGCAAAAGCATTTGATTGATTGCGGGGTTTAAGCGCCGACGCTAGGCGATGACGCGCGCCGTAGTAGAGGGCTCCGGATTAATTTTGACCACCTAGGGATCCTTAACGTGCGCCGAAATCTCGAACGCACGGGCTTTTTTGCTTTGGGCGCCTCCGTCAGAAAAGCGGCCCCCGCGGCCGGGAGGCAAAAGCATTTGAAGCTTCGGAGATGTTGCGCTTTCAAATTGACGCACTCTACATGCTTTTTTGAAGTGTATGCAAGAAATAAACTGGAACATGCCATTGAAATTGTGCTTGTGTGTACTTATTTTGCAGGTGTATACTGATTCCCAACGAACTTGGTGTGATGTTATGAGGTTTCGGAGACTCGAGACGAGGTACTCAGAGGTACAGATCAGAGACTGCAGCACGGGGTTTCATAACTATGCGAGGAAGAACATTTATGACTGACAATAAAGATGCCGGGAGGCGCAACACAAACGGATACAGAGTACGGTTGAAATGTTCAGGTGGCGGAAATGATGCGGACAACGGAAAAGTCAAATTCGTAACCGATAAACAAAGTGGAATGGGTGCAGTCCTACGATTCAACAAGTCTCGCGGTGGTTGCAGAGGCGAAGTGGAGACATCTGTGTTGACAGGTGAAGCAGCGGATGCACAGAGCTGCGGCACGATGCTTCCTCGGCCTCTTGTGGAGGGTGCGGACGTGGTGCCTGACTGTCCGGTCGACAGACGCAGGACACCGTGGTTCTGGCCGTCCGGTCGACAGGCCGCAGAACCTTACGACTTGATCACTAACAGCGAGTGCGCTGCGCTGCCCTCCGATTTTCAACGTATTCTTTCTCCTCCTCCACTTTGCTCTTCGTCATCACGATACCATTCAACCATCATTGTCTTTGTTGCGCCGCACACCTCTAATGGATTGTCCATATTCTTTTGATTTTTACACCCTATCACATCACAATACTCCCCCCTCAAAGAAAGTTACTGGGGCACAGCCACACACACTTTCAAAAATAAAAGTAAAAAGAACAAGACCACACTCTAAGTAGTATCTCGGAGTCTCGTCACAGTCATTTTTAACTACTAAAACTCGCACTAAAGTTCACAGGTTCATCCTGAAGGGAAGCATCAGAGAAGAGCATACAAGTCCGAAGTCAGGAAAGGGGTCGTGCCGTTGGAAGCCGATTGTTTGAGCACATCTTCCTTTCTCCAGTACTTCCAAAGGAGCTGACCCGGAAGTTTCACATGTCGTGCCCTCATCCGTGACTTGTCTGTCTTTGGGCTACCGTGTGCTCCTGGGACACATTTGTGGCCATAATAAATTCTCTGTTCACCCGGACTGTTTGTTGGCCCTTCCGAATCCGGTTTCTTCTGAGATGAAAGCGGTTGGCGGCCGAAACTCCTGAAAGTTCTCACTTGGCGTCGTTTAGGTCTCGGCTGTCTTGGAACCGTTCGTTCTCTTACACGGACGGAGCGCGTCTCACGTCGATTCAGCATGCCAGCCTTGCGCTTGAGTACCCTCCGCTTCAAGAAGAAAGGTATGCGCAACTTCCTCCTGGTGCGTTTTAGGCTCTGCTGTACTTCACGGCTCTCGGGGTTGGTGGAACCCGTGGTGAAGGAAGGCCTCTTCTCTTTTTTGGGGTTGTGTTTGGCTTCCCGCATTTTCCTCCCCTCTGGAGAAAGTTCGGGCTCCGTCCGGGGCTGGCTGCATTGAATGTCAGAGCACTCAGTTTTGGAAGCTTCAGGTCCTTTGTCAACTGAGAACAACGGCGTGTCTGTTTGAGTGATCGCTGCGCCTATAGCTGCAGCTTCTTTCACCGCAATGCCTGATGATTCGGAGTCATCAACATTCAGAGATCTGCTTACTGTACACCTAGCTTGGACCTCTTGAGGGACTATTTTCCTTTCGAACTTCAAACTGGGTCTCTCATTAGGCAGTATTTTGCCACCCTGATGGAGGCCTCCTCCAAACGTTCCTTCAAAAGAACTTTCGTCCCTTTCTGGCCTGGGAAGACGTACTTTACTGCCTGCTTCGCGAACATCTTCCAACTTGTTATGTCCTGCAACCATGTTCGTAACCAGAGAGGCTTCAGCCACCTTTCTCTTATACAAGTTTTTGAGAATTGCTAACTGGCGGTTCAGCTCTGCAATGTGTTTTTCGTGGGCATCCTTCAACGCCTGCATTTCAGCTTCACGCTGTGCTTTAAACCTTTCCTTTTCCTCTTCACGCTGTGATTTCAATCTCGAACGCTCACTCTCGACATGCGAAGTTCCGGCCCTTTGAGTCCCAGTCGGACTCCATCAGCAATAAGCTTTTCCAGTTCGTCGAGCCCCATGTTAACAATCACAACCCTGTACATCCTTTCCACTTGTGTGAGCCTGACTCTCCAAGTTGTTATGGGAGAGTCCTGTCGCGGACGCCACTTTGTGATGTTATGAGGTTTCGGAGACTCGAGACGAGGTATTCAGAGGTACAGATCAGAGACTGCAGCACGGGGTTTCGTAACTATGCGAGGAAGAACATTTATGACTGACAATAAAGATGCCGGGAGGCGCAACACAAACGGATACAGAGTACGGTTCAAATGTTCAGGTGGCGGAAATGATGCGGACAACGGAAAAGTCAAATTCGTAACCGATAAACAAAGTGGAATGGGTGCAGTCCTACGATTCAACAAGTCTCGCGGTGGTTGCAGAGGCGAAGTGGAGACATCTGTGTTGACAGGTGAAGCAGCGGATGCAGAGAGCTGCGGCACGATGCTTCCTCGGCTTCTTGTGGAGGGTGCGGACGTGGTGCCTAACTGTCCGGTCGACAGACGCAGGACACCGTGGTTCTGGCCGTCCGGTCGACAGGCCGCAGAACCTTACGACTTGATCACTAACAGCGAGTGCGCTGCGCTGCCCTCCGATTCTCAACATCTTCTTTCTCCTCCTCCGCTTTCCTCTCCGTCATCAAGATACCATTCCACCATCATTGTCTGTGTTGCGCCGCACACCTCTAATGGATTGTCCATAGTCTTTTGATTTTTACACCCTATCACATCACACTTGGAATTATTCCCCCGACATTTGCTATTGTAAACATTGCAAATTTTCTTGGATGTCAGACAATTCGTTTTAAAGAATGTACATCAGTGACAAACGAAACGCGATCAAGACAGGTGAAATACGAAAATCAAAGTTCAATCATAGGCTGGGAAATGTTTATACTATCCCAGGTTATTTCGCTTTGAAGGCGCAAAGACTGCCCTTTAGAAGTGTTATTCAACATCGCTTGTATTCCTCCTCCAGAAGCTACTATGTTTACATTTCTTTGTGTACATGTCTATTGTCTTGTTCACGTTTGAAAGTGCAGTGCTGAGTTGGGCACGTTGGTGTCCGTTCACTACGAAAAATAGCGCGGAAGGAAGACCGACAGCACGACCAATGCCTCCGAGGCATTGGCACGACGCAGACAAGATAGCGCTTGTCTAAGTTATGGGGCCCGTCTTCCTTTTGTACTATTTTCCTCATTCAGTATGCGATTTATGTTCCAAGCTTGTCCGCATTCGCACGAAAACTGCCTTTGCAACGATATGGCAATACTGGCGGCAGTTACCAATGAACTTGGATCACTATCTCGGCGCAGCATTGTTAGTGAATGACTGCATCGAACAGACAGCCGTTCTAGCACTGGACAATGAAATGAGCTCGTCTGCTTAGGTGCCGAAAAACGCGAAAGAACCAGCGTAGCAACGAAGCCGTCTGCACGCAACATGTGTCCGCACCAGTTCCAAATTACATCGTCCTGTTAGTCGTTTCTTCAATTGAGGAACTGCTTGCACCCTTTTTGCGTAGCATATTTAAGGACACAAATCAAATTTACGCCTATCAAGGGCGATTTCTGAAGAAACGCAATGCCAGCCGCCGGCGCTCCGTACTTTCGGTGTCCGCGCTTCGGCGCTAGCGCTGGCTCCCCTCCTCCATTGTGGCGTCACCTAGGAGCTGTAATCGCTGATCTGTGCAGCCTCTCGCTTCCGCCCGTCACACTTCCCCTTCCAGATACCGTTTACCAGGTGTCTGTATTGTCGGCGGAGAGCGTGCAAGTCGGAGGAGACCGCGCAAGCACGCACCGCGCTGTTCCATTTGAAATACTCGCTATTGTCAGTAGCGGCACCAGGAGGCTTCAAAAGAATGTTTCAACTTTCACAGTGATCTTATTAGACGACACCTTCGGGATCTCATTGGCTGCGGCCGCAGGATGATCACACCAGCCTCTCTGCGCACGGGCTCCCCCTCCACTGCACCCAACGCCGGATTTCAAGGCGAAAGCCCTAAATATCCCGATCTACGAAAATGCGTGATTGTTGTTGTTTTCCGGGGAAGAAAATGGATGGCACACTACAGAGTAAATAAAAAACATATGTATTATCTGCTTTAATTTGGACCCGGGTATGCACAGAAACATATTAGTGCTTTACCAATGCTGATATTCCGACACGTTGCCAGCGTGGAGCAGAAGTTGTCGTTGTTGTTCCCGTCTTCGGGGAACATACAAAGTTGTGGAATTGGGCAAGTATCGGGAGCTTTGGGGTGAAGTGTGCGCTTCACCGAACTCACAAAACTATAAACTGGGCACGCCAAAAACTCTCGAATAGGGAGCACAGTGTAACACCAGAAAGTTACGTAACGTACCTGGAGCAGATCTCCAACAGCCGCCATAATCCTGAATGAATCAAGGCAACCTGTTGGGTGTGCCAGTCTACTTGCTGACGTAATTCGCAACGTAGGCCAAAAAGCGGGAGCGAAGAAATAGGTGCACACACGGATAAGCAGAAAACAAGCTCGCTCAAGTATCTCGCAAAAGACAATGAAAATAAAGCGATAAAAGTTTACAACTACTACGCAGGCGTAAACAAGTTATTATTAGTTGTCGCCACGATTTTGTCTTCAAAGGATGTAAGCATATTTCAGTCACCCGATGAATGGTTTTACGTCATGTGGCACATATAGATTGCAGCTTAAAAACACAGTGACGTGTACCACCTCACCACCAATGACGACAAGGTCAAGATTAGCTGGAATCAAAATATTTGCAGTTGTTCGCCATGTAGCAGTCTTAGTGTCCTTCACGCTGTTCTATAGAACTGCGTGAAGATAACAGAACCAAAATTAGTCTGAATGGGAGTCTTTTGGCTCAAATACCTCTTTGAAACTCCTAACTGCTCGCGGCTTACTCCCACGTTCCGTAGTATGATGGTGGGGTAAAAACTACCTGTTAATTCCCGTGGCCAAGAGCCGTTGTAAATAGGCGCATTTACCACGATTGTACCTAATCCGAAACGCAGTATCCGGCTTTGAATACCACACTGGTGCTGTGGGAATATGAAAAACTCTCTCGCTTTCGCTTCCTCCTCTTCCGCCACGCAATCCACTACACCTCCATACAAGATGGATGCCAGTTGGTGTCGTGTTAGTTCTAGCGTCGCCAAAATGTTTTTGCAATGTGAACTTGCGGCTCAACGAGTGAATTCCAGTCGCTCCCTGCCCACTGAAGCGCGTTTCGAAAATTGTAGAACCAACATCGACTAGGTGCGACGCACTGCAACGCCTCCTCCCTCGCACTATAACAGGTGGAGCCACCTGATTGCAATAGCAGTATTTAAAATACTGCAATTTCGTATTTTAAGTTAAAGCCAAACCCACCTCTCTCTAATACCTCCAAGTTCTGTGGTATTCGTAATAATTAAATAGGAAATGAAATAATTCCGACAAAAAACGCTTTTTTTTCGAAAGACCAATATGAGGTAAATGGATTAATTAAACTACAGAAAAAAAAACCTCCGTCGCATGCCCCCGCGCGAGGGACACGAGTAAATGCAGAGCATTGGGGGTGGTCACGTGGCGTAGGTTGTGGTAGTTGGCGGTGGTACTTGTAGTTGTTGTTGTCGTACGGGTGCGTCGACGGCGCTTGAAGGCCAAGTACGACGAAATGCATGAGGCGTTGGAGAACGGGGAGTTCGAGCTTGCACGAGTTCCTGCGCGCCTTCGACGTGCGGTCCGGGGAGGAGTACTCGGAGATTCTGCGGGCTGGCGCGTCGCGTCCGTCCGTGCTTCACGCGGGGACCACCGCCGAGAAGCGCCTGAACGCTTGCAACCCGTGGATCGGAAGGGTTCTCGACTCCAACATGGACCTGCAGATCGTCCTCGACCACTACGCGTGCTCGGCGTACCTCGTGGACTACGTCAACAAGGCCGACCACGGCATCTTCTTCTCGTAACGCGGGGTCCGCCGCTCGCCGCTGACGTTTCGAAGCCGTGTCTCGCTCTCGATTCGATGGATCCGCAGCTCGACGCTGACGACTGGCGGCGGCCTCTCGTTCTCGACGCTCGCGATCGGCCGCTCGACGCTGACGCTTCGCCGCTGCCTTAGCGCGCGCAGTAGAGAGAGAGGAGGTAGCACCTGCTGCTGCAACGCCTCTTTCAGCGCCGGAGCACGCGCATGCGCGCCCGCACCTGTTCTTGAGAGCGAGGAGGAGCGGGGGAGGGGCGCACGTGCTGGCTGGCTGCGGACGCCGATCGCCAACGGACGGGTGATATTGTGAGTTAAAGAAATGCTCTGCATTTAAAACGTGAACTGGTGACGCGATAATAAGCATTTTATTCCTTCAAGACTTGCCTTCGAGCCGACGGAGTACGCCAGTGAACGAACGTGAGCCTTAATGCAGTGACTGCAAACGGAGAGCGAGAGTGGCTCGTTAAAAACAACGCGGTTGCGCCTCTGTGAGCCGGTTCAACGTAAGCATTGCACATTTTTTTTTATTGGAACGAATATTTTGTGCTACCTATGGTATATGCAGTAATAGATTAAACTTTGTTTGCCGCGTCACTCTCCCGGCGATTCTCCGCCTGTCGAGGCGAGCGTTGTGCGTGAGAGAGGGCGCCATGCCCGGACGTAATTGGGGAGACCGAACAAGCAATGCGGATATCACCTGTCTCAGCTTCAGTGTTTCTTTGCACGGGTGGCGAGCAGAACAACAACACGGTCAAAAAGTGAACTAGTAATTCCAGTGAGGTTTTGTTACGTTGAAGCTGGACTTGGCTGAGCGAGCGCCGCTGATCTGATTTTCTTGATAAGTTCTAGCAGTGCCCGCCGCGCCTCGTACGTGGTGGATGACGACCGCATGCACCTGCCCGCCGCACTAGTTTAACTAAAGAACGAGAGTTGGTGTGCCGTGCGAGGAGACCGTAGGAAGAGATCCTTGCGCTAGGCGGGTGAAAATAAAACCAGGAGGTGCTATTTGCAGGAGCATTCTTGTAGGGTCCTAGGGTCGACATACGTCTGTTTGGTTTGGGAGCGTAGAAAAGTTTGTTCATTCAGCGGACGCGTTATGACGACGGGAATATTTTCGCAACTTTAGGGGAGGAGGCAGGGGGAAGGGAAGGGGGTAAAACCTAAAGCCCGCTACCACAACACTAGACAAAAGGCGATGAGGAAGATGGACTAGCATTTCGAGAAGTTGGTTGCAACAAAGGTCGCCTTCCGTATAGAAAATTTCGTCTTGACCAGCTAGTGAGCGGAGGTGTCTCGGATGAAAGCGCAATTTTGCATAGCTTTCAATAAAAATTCAGATATCGTGTAAAGTTCTTTTATATTTGGGGTTTTATTGCCCTCTTAAGTCAAATTGAACAACTGTGAATATGGTCGAATAAAGCATCCAGCGATTGTAGTATAAGATAAAAGTATTTTCGGACAGCGCGGGGATCGGAAAAAAGTGAAATTAATTCACTTGACAAAGCCCGAGCCCCGGTTGCAGAAAGCAACGGGCATCCGAAAGTACATCTTTCAATAGAAAATCGTTTTTGTGGCATCATTATATAGTTTTTCAGAAATAATTCTGCTGCAACGAAGAAATTTTTAATAAAACACTGTTTGCCTTGAGCACAAAGTGACAAGCGCCGCGTCATTACAAAGCTATTTTTTTTTCAGGACGAGTGTACAACATGGGCTCCTATTTGATGACGTAGATTTAAAGAGTTGTGCTTTCCATGTTATGCCGGCGCTCCGGTGGCTTCGAGGGCAGCATGCCAGGAGGCGGCGGCAAAGTCAGTGTTTGGGAAGCAAGCGAACAGGGAACTACGAACGCCTGGCTGACTTAACTGCTTGCAAATGGCTTACATTTCTTTTTTCGTTGAAGAGAGTTGTAGTAGATAACGTTGCATTCTAAATGTACGTGTTTTGTTTATTTAGACTTTTATATTGTGTGGTTAGGTACGTGTCCAGAACCATTTTTGTGTATTCAATTGCTTTGCAAAAGTGTCTGTGTGGAGGAAACAAAGCTTTCACGTTTGGCCTTGAAATGTTCGAAAAAACAAGAAATTACGCTAAATGCGGTTCTTCGACAGTCTTAAAACAATACAAAATACGTGCTATGAGCCTAATAACTCCCAAATACCATCATAAATTCTCTTAGAGCGTTTCTATAGAACACCTACCGTAAAATCCCGAGAGATAGCCCACCTAAGATCGAGAGCAAATCGAGTGAAATAATGACGTGGGCTAACTTTCGGTGTGCAGTAAAAAAAGATGAGAAATGTAACGCAGCCAAAGAGCGAACAAGCGTCTACTGCCAATGCTCCCCTGCATAACTCCCATTTTAGTGCCAGTAAATGTGTACTTCTATGTACCACTAAACAAACCCGGGAAATACTGGGAGCAAGGTTATACTCCCACTGGAAGGAGGATCGGATACTCCGACTTGTGAGTGTTATGCGGCAACACATTTGCACCCATTTCTTCTTATTTGTGTTTTGTGTGTAGCGTATCGTAGAATAGCTTAGTGGGTTCCGGAACCTTTATTCTTTGCACGTAATTTATGGGATTGCTACGCTGAAACAATATTATAAAACATAAAAGGCGTAAAAGAGCCGTTTGCGTAGTTTACAACAATGAACCTTCAATAAAAACAAGCCTGCCTTCATAATAAAAATGATCTCTGCGCAATGCTTAAAACTTTCATACTTTGAACTTACGTTTACAGACCAGACGCCAGGTGCATTTTTTTCTTCTCCTTTCCGGTGGGTTACTCACCCGTAGAAACAGTAAATCCCCCACGAAGTCGAGACAACAACAACTTAGGATATCGGTTTTGTTCATCTACTACGCATCTTCGAGAATTATGTGACGAATTTTACAAACCAACTGCTCGGGCTATCTTCGGCAAGCCCGTTAAAGTAAAAGGAAAACAGGCGAAGGTTTTTTAATCAGGGCGAAGCGTGCAGTACCCGTACAAAATATAGGACTCCCGTTTTAAACGAAGGGAGAGTATAAAGACAAGATCCTTTGTTTTACCTGGCGGTGACCTTCATACAGGTAAATGACTGTATCTGAAGAATTGCTAAAGTCTCTAGAGAGGAAAATAAGTGCTTTAAAGAGAAGAGAAAAGCATGTACCTTCAGGAAATCAGCATTTCCACATTTGTAGACCGCTGCTCCGAAAATCGCCGAGAATAGTATGAAGTACGGGGAGTTTTTAAGAGGAAATGCCATACCTGCCCTGGGCGCACTGCAGTTTCCAAAAGCTGTTGACTGTCGGTGGAACATCTGCAGAGTCCGCTCGTTATATAGCACGCTATGAGTGAGGTACTATCGGCGTCAAATGAAACACGAACACGAAAATATAAACCAGAACACACAAATAGCGCGATTTCTGTCCATGCAAGACGAAATGACGCGTGGATTAGTTACAAAAACAAAGTTGGAAAAAGTTAATTTCCAAGCAAGCCATAATATAAACATTACTTTTTCATTTTTGTACGTTCTGTTTCATATTATCGTGTTCGCGTATCATCTGACGCCGACAGTACATGCTTGCACGACACGTGCCGAGGCCAGAGGTCTGTTTATTTCAGGACGACTGCGGATGTGACTTCTCCAATGTCAAACTGTTTGAAGTTTAAAAAAAATTCGATTGCCCTGTAAAAAAATCGTTTTTGTTTGTGAACTACCCAGGCGGCACAGAAAGTGTGCCCTAAGACCGGCCCGTCTATGGCCGCTTTCTGGCATGTCCGGCCAGCGTCCAGGTTCTGGCAGCCACTGATCATGCGTTGAACGGCCAGCATTCGGCAACCAGCGCTTCGGTATTTTTCCGTCCGCCCGTGTACGGACGCACAACGGCAGCTAACCGGCTGCCAGATATTCAGTTCTCTTACGGCTGCCGATGTTGAGAAAGAGAACGGCCGAAGTACGGCCTTAGGGCATCCGTTTTTTCTTCGGGAAGCGGTAATCGGCCGAAGCACGGCAAGCGACCGGCCACAGAATATGCGTATTCTTGCGGCAGTTGGTGTTCAAAGGAGACCGGCCGGAGCACGGCTGCCGTGCATTCGTTGTTTCAACGGTGAACCGCGCGTCCGGCGGTAGAATCCCAGGCGGCACAGAAGGTGTGCCCCAAGACCGGCCCGTCTATGGCCGCTTTCTGGCATGTCCGGCCAGCATCTAGGTTCTGGCAGCCACTGATCATGCATTGAATGACCAACATTCGGCAACCAGCGCTTCGGCATTTTTCCGTCCGCCCGTGTCCGGACGCACAAGGGCAGCTAACCGGCTGCCAGATATTCAGTTCTCTTACGGCTGCCGATGTTGAGAAAGAGAACGGCCGAAGTACGGCCTTAGGGCATCCGTTTTTTCTTAGGGAAGCGGTAATCGGCCGAAGCACGGCAGGCGACCGGCCACAGAATATGCGTATTCTTGCGGCAGTTGGTGTTCGGAAGGAGACCGGCCGGAGCGCGGCTGCCGTGCATTCGTTGTTTCAACGGTGAACCGCGCGTCCGGCGGACGTACGGCCCCAGAATATACGTTTTGCATTCGGTTAGCTGTCCTCGGCCGAATTACGGCAAGCGAATGGCAACAGAATATTTGGCAACCGGTGTTCAAGAGGAGACCGGCCTACGTAAGGTATCTGGTTATACGTCCTTTTTTCGGCAAACGGCATACAGCCGAACAACGGCTCGCGCCTGGGCGCCGACAATTCATGCACAGACGTGTTTGGAAGGAGACCGACCGGTTTTTTCCTGGGGGGACAAAAAGCCGTTAGGGAGCCGAACGACGGGGACGCGTTTTTCATCCGCTCCGTGTTTCTACGTTTTAAATGAACGAACATCGTTTGTCAAACAGTAATGAGTGTTCTCGGTGAACAGGCAAGGTGTATGGACTCACTGGACATTAGCAGGGAACCTTTTAGGCCATCGAAATGTCATTTATTGCCACAAGAAGACTGTGCCACACCGACGGGTGAGCTAAGCCTCGCCAGTCATCGCCGCTACCACGCTTCTGCCGCCGGCTTCGTCGACGCATCATCTCGAGGCTATTCGCCCGCTCAAGAAATGGAGAGCATTGGAGACATCGATCCGCCAGAGATGTTAGATCCGAGATGGAGATGGTTCACCAAAATAACTGGCCTTCAAGGGCGTCGAGCAAGCGGCAACCACGCAGGAGCTAAACTGCCACCATGTCAAGGACTCCCCACCAAAGAAAGGCAAGTGGGAGCAAAAGCGCAAGTTATTCTGCTTACAATTAAACTGCGACAAGCAATGTTGCACTATGTTGTTGGTGATAAACGTAGAAGAGACTCGCTCGTGCATTGGTAGGATCAACTTCATGCCCTGCACTATGTTACTTCAGGGGATTTTATGACTGCCTATTTAGAAAAAAAAATTATTTTAAATTTGCGATAACAACAGAGCCTTGTCTCTGACGAAGCCTAGTTGTTAATTTAGTTCTGATGTTTGAAGGTGAGCTTAGCTACTCTTGGGATATGACTCATTTGGGTAAACATAATCGCCAGCATCCTAGCAAACACGGATTTTGTCAGGATTTTCTTGCTCAACGCAGATTGTTGAGTTCACGCACGATTTGGCTCTTGAAATAGATAAGCTTAAAGTGGCTGACTGTATATTCTTGGACTGCAGAAAAGCAAATGATGGTGTTGCATATCACCCTCTGCGTAGTACATTTCATCCTATGAACTGAATGAATCGGTTTTTGCATTGTTATTACTATTGGTCCTATAGCTTTGTTCAAAAGTACTGTGTAGTTAACCGGACTATAGCGAATGAACGTGATTCCGTATACCTGCAGCTTTATTCGCATTTAATAACATCCTGGTGTGCTGATTCAGAAACGTTTTTGGATGTTAAACAGTCTGTTAACGGCATCTTTGCAAGAAAACCTTCATTCCAATTGGATACGTTTACCGTAAATTATGCTGCTGTGACAACGGCCGAGGAATATAAATACCTAGGAGTTTATTTAGGGAGTGGTTAGAGGTTAAATAGGCAGGTGCACACCGTAAAAGTTGCAGCTGCATATGTTTTTGGCTTCCTGACACGAAATTTCAGTGAACCTCCATCTAACTGAAAAGAACAACCGTATTTAACTCATGTGGGCTCAATCTTGGAGTACGCATGTGTTTTCGTGGATCCCTACGCCAAAAGCTCGTTGATACGCTCGAAAACATACAGAATATGTCAGTGCGATTCGTATTAGGTAATTGGCACGCGCAACTTAGCCTGAGAGAAAGTAAAAATAAACTGAAATGGCAGGACATGAAAGATCACAGACGAAACCATAGGTTTAACTTTTTTCGTAATATCTATCATTCGAAAACTGTTGTAGAAGGGGAGAAGTATGTCCAAGCGCCATTCTACATATCGCAAAGTGGGACCGCTAGCTTAAAGCAAATTATTAACTTTGCTTTAAAGGTGACGCCTTGCGCGATTCATTTTATTTTACATCGATACTGCAGTGTAATTATCTTCGACGTATGATTGTATTAACTGTTTATATTGACGATTTTCAGCGCGCTTTGTAGAATTATTTTGTTATTTTGTCTCATATTTAATGCTTAGTGTTATGTATCTCCCTTCTGTAATGCATGCAAAGGCAAGCAGGCATCAAATAAATAAATAAATTAATTAATAAATAAATAATAAATAAATAAATAAATAAAACAATGTATAAATAAATGAATAAAACAATGAATAAATAAATCAATAAAAATAACTAAATAAATAAATAAATAAATAAATTAAATTCCAGAGGGGCAAGTTTTCCTCCGACGGGTTGAGAACCTTACGCATTCAACCTTGACCAATAAAATATTTATTGCCCTATTCGTTGCAAAACTAATCAAGGCAACAAAAATAAAAACCAAGACAATCAATTATTCACATTAAAAATTTTAAAATATTGGGTTGACGCCGTGCGCAACATTATTTCCCGATTATTTTGGTTATTTTTTTCTCTAGTGAAATTGCTCATCGTCGTGTTACATCGTGTTACGACGAGCTTACATCGACCCTTCATTGCAGGAGCGCGCCCGGAAAATTGCAGGAATTGCAGGAGGAGGAAAATTGGAGGAGCGCACCCGGCTTTCTCTCCCTCCCCCAGTCACCCCCCCCCCTTGTTTCCCCGTGTCCTGCAGGTGCCAATGGGGTATTTACAATATTAGTTTTCCACTGGAGTGCACGTTTACCTTAGTCATTAGAAACTTCGCTTGAATCCAGATAGCACTTTTCCGACGGTTCTGTTTCTGTTTCTGTGTTTGCCGGAGAAGCAAAAGTGCGGCAAAGCTCCTTCACATTCACGTTTTCATTTTGGTGGTAACTATAACATATTACTTCGGTGTACACGTATTTATCTCCTTTGAGCGCTGTAATGGAGGTACGATGTACCTATGTAATATTGTTAATGTGGTATTATAATGTGACAGTGTGATGATTGATGTCGCCGGGCCGGATAGTGCGCCAGGAGACGGCGGTGAAAGAGAGGAAGACGACGAGCGGGGAGCACGAGAGGGGGGTGTGCCGGCAGTGACCGGGGACGGGACAGCGCAAGGATTCCTCTCGGGAGGCGGTTCGAGGGCAGGCCAGGAGCGTTCGCGCGCCGTGCTCCGAGAATCGTCCCGGGAGCTGTTCCGGGACTCCTCTGCTGCAACGAGGGGTGCCTGTTCCCGCTGGAGAGATCCCGATGCGTGATCCGGGCCGAGGTTCGGGGCGAGACCTAGAGAGGCCAGGCACGAGCGCGGGCATCGGCGTTCCGACCTGGGGCCTCTGAGTCTTAAAAGGCGGCACCGAGAAAGTGTACCGCCACGTCTCCGGACCACCGGCACCCTACACGGGGAGCGCTCAACAAGTACTACCGACGTCATTCCACCCAGCGTCGAATAGACTAGACGTGAGCGTATCGCCTCCTTTGTTTTCCCCTCCGCTCGAACTTTACTTCGGACTTGTGTTAGTTTCTTTTCGCGTCCGCGTTGCGAGTGTGCTTCATTGTGTTACCGTTATCGTTCCTAGTGCGTTTCTCTAGCGTTTGTGTGTCCGCCAAAGAATGTTTTTCAACATGTGCTGAACCCATGGCATCACTTGTCGTTGATCATCCTCCGCGAGCCACACGCCCGCCTGCTTAACACGCGGCCTCATAGACAGGTCTGCGTGTTACCCCCAGCTAAAGAATAGAGGGATACAAGTGCTCAACGGGCAAAAAAACTGACGAGCCTTAAGAAATGCTCAGATGTTGAATGCAGCCTGTGTCTAAAGTGATGGAAGTGGGTACTAAATTTTACGATTGTATCAAGAGGGCACTATCGGCAACTAATGGGCCCCTAATACAATACTGTGGCACAAATTTTGCTTCACTGAAACTAACGGTAATTGCTTGTTACATCGACGACTAGAAAACGCTCCCCGCAGTATCGGGTGTAGCTGAGAAGCCTCCTTTATATTATACAGAAACGTTTAACGCATATAGCGTAAACCTTCATTATAATGGCGTGAACGGGAAGACGAAAAAATTCAATACATCCGATAGCTCCCCAAAGCCTCCATGAGCATTTCCGAATAGTAGTCATAACAGCTGTGCAGAAGTGGGAAGTGCGGGATATTCGGTGAAACGAAAATAGTAAAACTTCATACAGTAGTGGTAGTATACGTAAAGCGAAGCTGCGCTTCCATGCTGACATCTCCACTAGCATGTTTTCACGGGGGACGTATATTTCCTCGTCGTAGCGAACGTCGCGCAGGAGGGGAGTAGACCACGTCGACCGTCACGTTGACTATTCGCCCGATGACACCGAACCGACGCCCGAAAATGAGGCGCTGGATTTTTCTGTGTTATTCCATTCCTCCCTTCTGGGAGGAATGGAGTACCACGCTCGTCTTACCTTCATGGCCGACACGCGTCGTTGCCTTGACACACGGATTAGAGCCCGCCAACATTCCCGGCTTGCACAGTGACGACGCTCCTTCTGGCCAGCAGGTCTGCACCAAGCGCAGAGGACGTGTTACAATAAACGTGTGCTCATGCGTGTAACCTCAAGTACCTGATGTGCTTGTACATGAAATGAACTGAATCTGAATCTTAACTCCGGCTTCCCGAGGACGCCCCGCCGACCGTCGCGTCCACGGACCCGCGTGAGCGATACGAGGAGGCCACCGTTATCTGGGTAAGGTAAAACCCTGCGACGAGCCGTGGCACTGTGCAGCAGCAGAAGCAGCAGCAGCCCCTGGGAATTCGGGAAGGGAGATGCAATGGAAGCTTTCTTTAAAAACATTTCCTGAGGCACAAAAAACGCAGTAAGCTGGGTCTGTCGGGTGTTCCTGCCGGGCGCGAGGTATGCATGCTCAGTTCGTTCATGCACTGGAAATAAGCTGCACCTGTGAGGTCGTCGGCACAGCCCACTCACTGGACTTGACTTAGCAACAGACGGAAGCCTTCCTACCTTCTGCACCACAGTTGGCATTGTCTATCGATGCTTTCTCATCAGGGCCGCCCGTAGGCAGATCTATTACTTCAGCACCCGTAGCTGGGGCGGTTCACCTGCGTCAGTCATCGCGACTGATGTGACGTTGCCATCCACCTCTTCGGCAATCATTATGGGCCCATCTTAGTACAGCCTGGCCACGCAATTACAAACCAGGAGACGCCCTCCCCCTAGCCCCATCTACTGCTTTGCTTTGGAACACTCATATTCTGATGAGCTACTGCCAATACGGCTGCCCGTTCGGTCGCAGTGGCATAAGGGTAGAGACGCAGGTTTAGACATTAACGGCCTGAGTTCGACGCTCAGTGGCTCAGTTTTTTTTCCATTTTGCAAAGAGTGCAGGTTGTTCTCTGGGGTAAATTGTACGCATTAGTTTAACAGCAAAGCTGTTCTAGTCCAGGCTTTTATGGCACAAAATCTGGTAACGCGGTCGCAGCGATGGGGAGTGGCATGGCCAAGCGAAGAGGAGAGCACGCACACAGCAGGGTAAAGAAATGCTCGAATGACACGTTTGTATGGGTAACATTTTTCTAAACTACTAAATTTGGTGGTAATTTTTGTATTTGTCGACATTGTTGAGCGAAACGCCAACGTTAGGCATATTTGAGACACGACATTATTACATAAGGGATGTTTGCATTGTTCTTTTAATTAAAAATACATTACTGCTTGATATTTGCAATACCAAATAAAAAAATACGCCTTGAATAAAACAAAAGCGCTAGCGGCACCCCTATTGGCAGTGGTGCAAGTTCGAAAGTCGCGAGAGAGTCCAGTACATAGCGCGAGAAGTGAAACTCGGGAGAAATTAATTGGCGCGAACGGGAAGCGATCTTCTGGCTTCGCGAAGTTCTATTAATCTTAGCCTTGCGATTAGGGAACGTCAGGCAGCTTCTCTTTCAGCATTAGCGTTAGCGACATTAAAGGAGCCATAAAGAGAACACAAAAGTTTGTTTTATTCGAAAGATTAGGTGTTTCATAGTACCCCAAGCGCTTTCCCGGAAGCAAATGATGCTTTATTCACTGAGAAATAAGGCAATTTAAGCCAAAATTTTAAATCTCCCGCTAAAATTGCAGATTTCGTGACGTGAACAATGGCGTCATACGAGGCAGTCCATGAAACAGATACTTAGTATGTCGACTCCATATAGCACCCACACGCGGGAGTCAGACAGGAACCGGAAATCGTGCCGAAACCGAGACGGCGGCCATTTTATAATACTAGTAAAACCTAGTGCACCCGCAGCCCTAGTCATGGAATCGCCTGATCGGGAGAACAAAACTTTCGCCGAGAAGCTCGGGCTTGCATTTAACAACCTCACACCACTCGAACGCTCAATGCTAATAAGTGCACGAGCGGCAGGAGTTGTGGGATACGCGGATGGACCGGAAAGCGACCATTCCGCGATAGCCACAACATACGAACGCCCTGCCGTCGGCACCGCTGCCTCGTCAGCCCCGTCGCGATGGATGAATACAGACTGGTACGTATGTGCCGTATTTTTATGAGGGTTAATAATAGTTCAATTTCAGTAGCAGTATCGCTTATGCCAGTTGGCCGGTGTCGTGTATGGAAAGCCGTTCGCGCGAGCTCTCTGCTCCGACCAGAAAGATACGAGCGTCAATGCGCGGTGTGTACGGCATCTTTTCCCCCATGGTCAGAGCGCTTTGACGGCGATTTGACGAAGTCGGCGACGAGCGCCAGCATGTCCCAGGAGTGAGCTAACGTAAGGGTCCCTGCCGTAACCACTTCGTCGGAAATGAAGCGAGCACACTCGTACTTCCTTTAGCTCCCTTTCTCCTCCGTTTGCAAAGTTCACAAAACGTAGTTACTTGCTTCGCCGAGGTTCGTCCTTGGGCAGCACATGAAAGGCAGCACCGGCGGGGATGTCGCACTCCCTCGACGATTTGCCCGTACTACATGGGCATTTCAAAACGCAGCAACGAAATTTCATTGTAAAGTACTCGAACAAACTGAAGTTTTCAATGGTTGTAAACTGGAAACCAGCTCGTAACGACAGCAGCAAGCCAACACCATTCGAAACTTCTGCGACGACTGGCACTATCTCGTCGCTTCTTGCTGTTCCTTACTCCCCTCGTTTCTATTTTTACCTTTGCTGATTGGCGATATGACGGCCAACCTCCTGTCAAGGGATTAAGATACCAAGCAAGGTCGCGGCTGTACGTGCTGGAACGGTTCGTTGGCCCCTAAGAGCCTCGAACCCGAAAATTCGTCTGCGCGACGGAGAGATGTTGAGGTCGGCCGGCGGTAGTTTCGTACGCATTGGCGCACACGCTTGCGTGTTCGTTCGGTATTTAACCGTTTACTCCACCGTTCTTTGTCATAAAAAGAATGTGCAGTATGTTTAACGGGCATATAGCTCACTATGCAAACTGTAAGCCCTGCCTAACATGCGTTTGCTTTTGCCGGCCTCCGCCAATCGCAGAGCATTCTCGAGTGACATCATAGGTTTTTTGCGGAAAATGAGCTGGTGGGTCGCATGGTCATTTTCTTTTTTCCTAATTACGTAGCTTATTTGAGCGAAGTTTGCGTTATAAGTGGTGTCGTTATGGTTCTAACGAGGCAATCTTTCGAATGAACCAAACTTGTGTTTTCTCTTCATGGCTCCTTTAACTCAGTGAAGCTCGGCTAGTTTTTCGAACATAAGTGTAGCTTGATATTTTTCAGATTGGTTTAGCCCACCAGCACGTTTGTTAGCCCAGCGATTCTTCTGATACGACGTGAAAAACATGCGCACGTGGGGTGCATACGCATTGTCGCATACGTATTGGTGGACACTTGCTGATGTAAATGATGGTGACTCCCAGGGAAGGGTGCGGACCGTTAAGGCAATTATTAGGAGCCGTTCAACTTTGCGAAAGTGGATGGCCGTCGAATTATTCTAGCACATGGCAAAGTGGTGATGCAAAACACATAGCAAGTGTCCGAGCAAATGGTATTTCTCTCGAGTGTTAAGGGAGGTTACCCCAAACGAAGAGTCTCGGGCACGGCAGATACATGAAACCCCAGCCATAAATTTTGTTGTGGTTGAACGCAGTTAAACCAAGTTTGTTGCAGGTCTGTTGCTCAACCCTTCCCTATTTTTCAAAAAGAAACTCGTCGGTTACTGCGTTAGCGAAGGGCCCTGCGTGTAATTATGCTTGCTAGCGAAAAACATTTTCTTCCACGCGGCAACCCTTTCGGTGAGAGCGCGCACACAATTTCCCGGCAAGACAAAACGCAAATGCTGCTCGCCGCAGTTGCCGCTGTAAGCGGGAGCGCTCAGCGAACGTTAATGCAGCCAGCGCCTTCTTATGTAACGTTCTGAAGGCACACACCCTTCCCCTTCCCCCGTATCCCATCCCGCGCCCCTTCCCTCGGAAGTAACTAGCGATTAAACGCTTTCACAGCGGAAGCTCACAAAGCTCTGGCTTAACCTTCACTGAGCCTGCCCGTACTCTCCGCACTATCCACCTCTCTGCACGCCTCCGCTTAAAACGAACGACGCTTTGACTATGAAACCTGTCGGCGCAGCTAATTGGTAGGGTCGGTTGCCCAGGCGTGTTTGGTAGCGCTTACATCATGCCGCGATACCCCACGAAGCGCTTGCTTGACCTTGGCTGAGCTTGAAGGTCAGAGGGACGCTCCATGCGATTCCTGGGTTTGTACCTGAAGTAATAAGTTTAACTTAAAAGGACGCAAGCCACTTACCCTTTGTGAGTGTCATCGTCAGTATGCATGCGGTACTTCTTTGTTAGCTTTAAGGGGAGCAGGGTGTCGAAGTGCTTCGAATAATCCCTTTTAGAATGCATGAATTTTAGTCGCGACTGCAATACCCTTCGATAAAAGGCAAAATTGGAATAAACGAGCCTAGTTATAATTACGGCTTACTTCAATGTCATCGGCAAGGCCCATGGCCGAGATATGACCCCGCAACTTTTGGGGAAAACCAAAATCAACAGTGCCGCGCAAAGCAAAAACCTTTACAGAATGTACGCGACAACCTTGTTCCGGCACGCGTTCTTGTTTCTGACATGAATCTCCATCTAATCCCCTAACGTGGCAGCCTAGTACAAAATGAGACACGCGCTCCTCAAAGCCTTGTAGCGGCATCGTTTTTCTGGAGGCCCATTCGAAACAACGCGGGCGCTTTACCATTCTTGTTGCGTTCCTGTACAAAAGCTGACTTGAGCACGGGGCATAATTTTCGACTGCCGCACACCTGAGTTCGACAGAAGCCTCGAAGACGAGTCACGTGATCGCGCAAGCGGAGCTGGTGGAAGAGGCAGGTGAGGACGTTCATCGTGGGCTCATCTAAACTGCTTCGGGGTGAACACCGACGTAGCTGCATATCATACGGCAAACAAAACAGAGCAACAAGATACTGTAAAAGTAACAGCCAAAAACGAATCAGGGAAATGAAATAGGCAGGCAAGTTTTAGCGATACAAAACACCGTTTTCACGACGCTGTGAACTTTATCTCTTCAGGACAGCGCCAAATCCAAAAGGAAGGAGAGATATGGATGGCGGCCAACCAAGAGGTTTCCTGCGCTATAACCTCAGTTTTCGCTATTTTATCCGCGGAAGTGTCCTTCAGGAGTTTGGCACATCCACTCACACCGAACAGTCGTACATTGGGACACCTTAGCCGATACGAGCTAACGACAGAGCCCCGAGGGTTCGCTGCTTCTTAACCTGACGCCCTTCGGTATGCCACCCACCTTCCTTTGTTATCCTCTGGAGCAGGGCGCCGGAATATACGACAGTCGTTAAAGTATCAGACGCAAAAAAGGAGGGGCGGGATAAGAAGATTTGTGCCCGCGGGGAGCGGTTGTATTCGTGGCTTTTCGCGGAATCTGCCCGCGGTGCTGCTCTCTTGAAATCGATGTTTGGTCTTACGAGCTTTGCGCAGCAGCCAATGAGCCGGATATTTCTAGACTAACGCCGCGTCTCTTTTTTCCGTAAGTTTGTGCGTCGTACTGGGTTGGAGAGCGCTTTTGTGTAGCACCCGTGGAGGTTAAGCTGAAAAGAATTTCAGCAAGGTAAAAGTGACATACTCACGAAAACAAAAGTCAGGATTGCGCTCGCAATGCAGACACTAGTGGTCACGGAAAAAAAGCATGCTAGTTCCAAAGTTCTTTTTTGGTTTTTAGCGGTGTAAAATTTGCGGGCAGTAGGGCAAAAAAAATGCACGAAAATTCCGCCCCGCGGCTGCGAGCTAAGAAATGTTGCTGTAAAGAATTTACTGCAGGACTCATAGTCACTTAGTAATGACTGTCACAACTGCTTTAGCGTCGCGATGATATGCACTGCCCAGCACACTCACGACTTCCCAGAATGTTTGATGCCTAGATCAATGTTTCCTGCATGTTTGAGTGAGTGCTAGTAGTGCTTAATCTTCGTTCTCCTCTGCCTTACGTTCGCACTCAGTTTTATAATGGGGACATAATTGGTTCAAAAGCACGAGTTTCAGCGTACCATCCCTTACACCATCACGACATCGGAGCGTTAGGTGACAGCCTCCACCCAGCCTCAGAGCATGTCCCAACCTAGGCCGCCCATCGTGCGAAAATTCTTCAAAGAGACGGAAGGCTTTGCTGCAGACATTGCGAAGGGTGCCCGTACATTGCCGTGGGGTCACTCACAGTGTCCCAAGCACTTGCAGCACCAGGGGTCACCTGCAATCCTTGTGGCCAGAGTGTCCCCACTACAACACAATCCCCGGCACCATGTTCTCACCAACGTGCAACTTGATCGCTGCCACACCCCCGTAGGGGTCGTCGCCTGAAGATGCTTCCTGCTCACTACTGGCTTGTGGTGGTGGTGGTGGCGGAAAACTTTACCATCCCTTCCTTTAGAAATTTGGGAAACACCTGACAGCGATGACCTAAAATTGCATCAAAAGTGGGTCAAAACCTTCGCGGAATTGTGTACAACCTTCGCCGAAAGGGCGTCCAGTCGACCGTCAAACTTCCAAAGACCAAATCGCAAAGGGAGAACGAACCCATGCCACTATTTTCCGAGCCCTAAGTATGTGCCTCTACGAACGATCTAAATGTATACCGATACATGGTTTAAGAGATAGAAGGATGCTATTGTATTCCTTCTTCATGATCGTTGCGCATCTTACGTCTTGTCTACAGCCGTTAATGCCGCTCGATTTTAAACGAACTGTCTTGACACAGTGGAAGCCTTCTTTCATGCACGTGCCTTGCGTCCAGAGATCTTGCTGTCCTGTCGACCAACCGGTCTATGGGTAAATGTAACAGGACGTTAGCGGTCCCACCAAGTAGAGCTTTGGTTTTAAAAAAAACGTTATTGAAGGGAGAGTTCGCAGAAGAAAAATGGCGCTTTGCATGGCACTTTGCATAGTCGTTGGTCCGGCATGGACTCCGCTCTGACAAGGCCGCTACCAGCGCCCGTTACTATGGCTCTGTAGTCTGGAAGTGTTAGGGTGGCAAAAGGAAACATTTACCTAACATGGTCTCACCGTGAGAACGCTATCGCAGGCTTCCCCGCAAAAAAAAAAAAAAAAAAACACCGCCGATGCATTTTCTGGTGGTCTAAACGTTTCACTACCGCGGTACACAAAGGGTGCTAGTCTGCAGGCGCCGGTCCGATGACGCTCCGATAGTTTGCCACAATTTCTCTCAGCTTGCCCTGAAATCTGTTCGTCAGTCCGTCTGTCTGTAGCACGTAATTGGATGCGTTGGAAAGGTATAGCTGGTGTCGCAAGGGGCAGTAATAGAGGGCTGTAGGTCCTGCAAATTTCGATATGATTGCTAATATTGTACGCAAAACATGCTTTCTAGCAATACACAATCATTTTGCAGTAAAGCGGACTTGAGAGGCCCTCTCTGCGTAGCGCCTAGTTTTGTCAATACTGGACCAATTCTGGATTGACGCTTTTAGTTACCCTTTCCAGCTATTAACCTCTTTCAGAATAGTCATTTTCGAATGATGCCTGGGCTACCACTAAAGTTACTTGCCTTTGTAAGAGTTTTCGCCACCGAAATCGGCCGGCCGCCACAATTCCAATTGATCACTCCGAAGAAATAATCACTTTTCTTCATATACACCGAAGTTCGGTTCCTCGGCGTAGAACTAAAAAAAATCCTTGTCGAATTTTCCTCTGCGTGGAAGGGAGTGAGCTCCATCATCGACCGAGACAGCGCTGATTTGAATCAAGCCGGAATGCCTATAAAGGCTCTGTCTGGTCTTGCTGGGGGCGACGACCAAACAATGGAGGTGCCTTTTCTAGCCAGCCCGCCTCTCCCTTTCACATGTGGTTCACTGCATTTTTCACGCCTCACTGCTTGTAGTCGGGAAACGAACTTTCCGACTTTTTCTCCGGAGACCGCGGTGTTTTTTTTTTTTTTTCTCTTCTCAGCCTAGCCCATAGGTTGTGCAGATTCAACCTCTGCTTGCTCTGCTTTCGTGCATTGTTGTATGGGTTATGTGTCTTCCTACATCGTTTGCGAGTGTCGCTGGTTGTCTGAGAATTTCGAGATGTTAGAAAAAGCTCATGTAATAGTGATTAGCGCGGGCTACAAAATGTATATCGTTGTCGGAAAAGTCACTCTGACACCAAAATTAACTTTGGAAATCACCATTGACCGATGACATTTACTTAAGTGCAAAGGCTAGACGGGCCGTAATGGTTGATGGTTTTTCGACGTACCTGTGCCAGCAACATTATAAGTCATTTATTTTCACTAAAAAGAATTGCTTGGGGAACCAACATAATTATCAAATACGGAAGGGCGTGCCACACGAGACAAATCAAGCTAATAACAGGAAGGGAACACTTCTCTCAATTTGAGTGTACTAAAAGTAAATGTTTACTGCAACGAGCCGTCACAAGCAATACCCCGGCTTGTAGCACTAAATATTTATGCAAGATTAAACGATTCCTCTTAACCAAAACCATGGAAATGAAGCTTTAAAAACGCTACTGTTGGGCAAGTTGTAAGTTCATTTAAAAATAGCTACAGCCCGTATAGAAACGAAGGCGCACAAACACGACGGGATGAGCGCTGACCCCCAACTGAATTTAATAAGAAAGAACTTGCACCTTTTATTCTCACTCTTCATATTAACACTAGTGAAAAATAAAAGATAGAACAACAAGAACAGAAGGAGATTTTTATTGGTGTTGACATGAAGAGTTGACATCAGGGTTATCAGGCGGCAACTCAACTCCTAACAATGCTTCAGTGCTAGTAGTAGGACCGGGGTTTCCTTTTATGTCACCTCAACCCAGCAGCACTAAGGCCATAGAAAAACATTCAGCACGCACTCAGCAGTCACAAAAATATTCAGCACTCGACTGGTCTTACACAACACCCGTGGGCACGGCAACAGCAATAAGAAATGATCATCATTCTTTTAGCACGTAATGAATTACTGCTACAAACGTTCATGTCGAAAACAACACGGGCGAACGCGACGTCGTTAGCGCTGGTCCCGTGCACATTGAAGCCTGCCAGGGGATGCGGCTCGTTTATGTTGACCGGAGAAGACGATTTCGATGAAGATTGAGCTGGAAACCGAAGGTCGAGTTCCATCCACGTGTCCGGGTCAATGAACGTTTCGTTGTCAAGCTTGCCTAAGAACGTGGCGCAGGCGTAGTGGCTGTTTCCGACGACATCTTCCTGTAGTGCGTGCGAGCAAGCGGAGCACCAGGATACCACGGGCAGCCATGACACGAGCAATGCAACCAGATCCTGCATTATGAAAACAAAACGCGCGAATACGACCCCGATTACACTGCTCGCATACCCACTCGTAAGAACGCAAGTTTTCGTTTGAGCTTCCCTTTAAAACACCACAGAAAAAAAGCTCCCAGCAAAAAGAAATCGTTTCCCGTTTTCCTGTGCCTCGGGCAACCGCCAACTACAGGTTTCAGGTTGCTTAACGACCGACGAACCATACCTGCCTCAAACACCTGACTCAAGAACCTTCGAACGGTACCTGCGCATTTATTATGCGTCAAGAGGGCTCCGTATTTTTCCTTTTTCGCATCCTCATGGCACTGGTGTTGGGAAAATGCCCCCGCGCTTTCCGTTGCGCGTTCCCCGCGCTTTGCCGTTCGCCTTTAGTGCTCACCCGATTGAAGTTGAGTTTATTCAGTCTCTCAGCTAAAAGCGCTTTAGGATTATCTAAAGTTGATTTCCATTCCTTATACTTTGTATTTTGATTGCTTTAAGGCTACCTCTTTAGTCTAACACGCTCATGAGTGGAGGCCAGTTCGCCATGTTGAGAAATGACACATTCTCAAGCAAAAAAGAACAAAAATTAGGCCGTGTCCCCTACCCACTCACAGTTATTCTTTCATACTGGACCCATGTACCTCCGCGGGTGCGCCTTCTTGTGCTAGATAAACTCACCGTCGTCCCTAAAGAACGCTGAGGAAAGCGCGAAAGTTAAAATCACGTCCAATCTCCACTGGAAGTGCGTCCTACCTATCGTCAAACCTTCAAAAACCCAAATCGCGAACTAAGAACGAACCCATGCGACGACTTTTTTTCGCGCAATAACTAAGCGATCTACCAAAGAATTAAATGTATACCGATATGTGGTTTGTGAGATAAAGGTAAACTAATGTACTCCTTCTTTATGATCGATGCGTGCGCTGCCTTATCTAGAGCCATTCCTTTTTCGCAAAGCTGAAGTAACCTTTCTGGCAGAATGGAAGCCCGGTTTCACGCACGCGCCGTGTGTACTGAGATCTTATTAGAGCTTTTCGGTCGACAAAGCGGTCTATAGAGAAATGCATCAGTTGTTTGACAGGACCTCATCGATCCCACTAAGAAAGCTTTCACTTTAATAAGTCATGCACCCCTCCGTTGAACCATGACGATGGTTGAAGGAGAAGCTTTCTCGTGACAGATTCTTTAATTGCCGTCAATGTTTTACAAACTTCTTTGACCATGCTTGTATCTCGGTTTTTCTTCTATAAAGTGACGCCTCATCCACTTCTCCTAAAGGTTATTCAACAGCGAATAAGTTTTCATTAACCGTTTTTGCTTGTCTCCAGTGGTGACGTTTGTATGAATCCACCATGGGGCTTTTTAAAGGAGGTGGTCGACACCCTTCATTTCCTTACTGCAACGTTTCCCCCGCAAAATCAGTTTACCCTTTCCAGGAAGGCTTTGAGGAACACTTTATTAAAGAGTATGTTATCGCCAGCCTTACATTGGCCACCATAAGGACAGTGTTTTGAAGCGTGTCACACGTATGTGTCTTCCTCCAAATGCAAAAAACGTTTTTCTTTAAACTGCATACATTAACACTCGCAGTGAAAACATGGTTGCGGGTGAAAGAAATGTCTATTCCTTGGTCTGACAATTGTCGTTTATTCAATCAACCTGAAACCAGTGATCATTGTTTTGTTTTGTACCGGGGTGCGGTGTTTTTCCGGGATGTGTTGCAACGAACTCTTAAAAAGGACATAGACATTACCCCTTATACAATTCGGTTCTTGCCTTTTCGAGAGGCTACTGGAGTGCCCTATGATATATTTGCTGGATTGGGATTGTATAGCTTGTGGAAGTGCCGCGTGACGGAAAGGCACTCGGAACCCCCTCGCTCAACCAAGTTAAGTTTTCCGGAGCAAGCTGCGTTGGTACGGAGCATTTATGCGGCGCAAAGTGACCCACCAGAATGGCTGCATCTGTTGGACGCGTGCGTCTGGTTGCCGGAGTTTTGACGGACGGCTTATTTTAGTTGCAGTGACGTGCATCTTCTTGGAGGACTCATATTTTTGGTAGGCTGTAATAAGTGCAGTTTTCTATGCAGTAAAAAAAAAGTGTCGAAATGGAGCAGTCGGATAGACGCAGGCTTCATAACGTGAAGGATCCGGGTTCGGTCCCGCTCACTGGAAGCGTTTTTTTTTCCTTTCACTTCCGCGCTTTCGCGTTACGGATACCAAAACGGATACCAATGGACTCTAAAAGTGGGGCACCGCAATGCTCTCACGAATTAAGTCGAAACCCGCGCCAAAGTCTGCAGCTATCCGGGTTAGAGAGTGCCGTAATTAAATGATAAAGCACCTCCGTGTCTGCATATATGAACCGTCTGCCCCAGTACAACAAAGCGTGTATGAAGCAGCCTTCGGTGTCTTACTTATGCATGCAGGCAAGTGTGTGTTGGCAACACCAAAGTGAAGGAAAGCGTCCGGGAAAGCGTGTAAGGCGCGAATATTCTGGCGGAGCTCCGCGCCTTTTCCTTACACCTCGTTCAGCCGACCAAAGTTTCCTTTTGTGCCCATTCTTTCGTGTTAAGAAACAGTCCTCCTTCTCAGTTGGCTTCCTTTACGGGCTACACGAGTGGTCGTAATTGCATTTCGTGTGGGCATATACACCCTCGGTTGGAACAACGGAATATGTAGGGTGGGCTTGCTGTCAGCTATGCTCGCGGGTATTGTTACAGCCCACCGCTACGCGCCCGCACTCTCTATCAGCAATTAGACGATGCAGAGCAGCGCAAGCCCAGCTTCTGCCGGGTTTCAATCATGCAAGAGAAAGTTAGCGCCGGTGGCTGCCTCTTATAATCATCAAAGCGTTTTCTTTTAGGACGGGAGTGCTTGCTGAAGCGCGCCAATTTATTGCAATCCCAATCTCGGCGATCTGAGTCGGTCATCAACACGCTTCCCTTTTGTGTTCGGGCAAGCCCTAGAAGTTGTCTCACTAAAAGATTTAAGCAAACTTGCTTTCAAAATTTGCAATGAGCTTGCTAGGTTGCTCGAGTAATATTAGGTTCTGTTTAAAACGATGAACTGCAGTGAATACCTACGGGCTTGCTGCACTGATGTTTGCTGCCCGAGGAGCAGCGCCGTTTTAGACGTCGTTCTCGTCGCTGCTTTTGTTCACGAAATTCAATTTCTAGTTTTCACCGCCCTTCCTAGTTAAAAAGGCATTAAACATCTCTTCTGGTGTGTTCAGTTCCAGGAAATGCATTTGGTTTTCTGAAAGGAAAGCGAGTGCCTGTTTATAAATATTGCCGAGGCTGTTTGGCTGTGTTGTTGTCGTGGCCAGTACCGCTATCGCTTCTAGTTTACCACTATCTTCAAGGTAAAAAAGTGTCTCTATGTTTTTCACGCTCTCTGTGTTTGTAACTTTTTGTTCTTGCGAGACAACCTTCAAACGCCTTGTCTGTTCCGGTGGATTTTAACCACCCGCCACTGTTTGTTTTCGTTTGTCTTCTTTTCGGCAAGATGCTTACTAGGGAAAAGCACTACGTTCGGTTAAATAAATTTAGTTGTGTGCGCTGTGTCCTTTCTTCGTCGTTTTCTCGTGCATCGTCGTTTTTAAGCAGATTTTTCTTGTAAAACTGTACCAACACGCCCACTCTTCCGTATAAAAAACTAACGCTAACAGCAAAGCTTACAGCAAAGCTGCATACCCCTACACCCCAACGGTTTCATTTCCGTGGGCAAGAAACACCAAGGTGCCAAGGCCTAAGACGCCGAGATCCTGCGTCAGGTTAATCAGGCATACAGGATAGAGCTCATAATTCGTTTGAGAAAACCCCAAAACAAGCATTGAAACCCCATTAAAGTTGATAAGACGCCTGCGAAAAATGCCCCCCCCCCTCTCCCCAAATTTTCTTGGTACAGATTACGTTTCCAGATTATCTTTGAATGCTAGGCAATACTAGTGTCACTAAACAGATTAGTTCTTTCCTCGCCGAAGACGCCGAGCGCATGGGTTAGGCTAGGCAGAGCCCAGCATTTTTCGCGAGAGAAGCCGGGCGTAGTGTCAGTCGATGAGGTATTAGAATACCGCCACCAAAGAACGCAAATGAGCAACGGCGGTAATTTTGGCATTTATCAGTGTTGCGAGATTGCTGTGCTGACGGCCTCGCCGTTAACTTCGACCGGGTCGTTTGTTAACAACACCGCCGAAAATGCAGCAAAACGGCATTTTTGGACACACTTGTGCTGCTGAAATGATGTTACACGCCTTACGTCAGCCGCGCACAGCCGCAGAGCAGGGAGGAAAAGCTAAGCCTACTTGAGTTGACCATATAAAACGCGGAAACAACAAAACGGCAGGGCCCACGAACCATCGCAGTGTAAACAAATATCACGTAATGCGAACTGACCAATGATCATGGCGGTGGCATTGAACAATAGAAGAGTGCCGATACTCTGTACCCTTGTCTAGAGACACTAGCCGTGTGCGACCGACAATCCCGCCGTGACGACGAGAAACATTTCATACCCTCCTCCATACGAATTTGTAGTGCTTTACAACAGTTTTGCTGGACATCGACTTTCGCAGGGCGGGATGGCGAGCAATTTTTGTTTGCTGGCGAGCGCGCAGACAAATATCCCCGAACGGCGAAAAACAAACGAAAAGAGACATTTCAAAGTTCGCACACTTGCCATGGGCGAACAGTTTATAACCTAAGGGATATTAACTCTCTTGTACAGAGCCCAAGGTAACGTGTAGTGATGCATTCAAGCAGCCATCTGCAAGTCTCTCTGGCACGGTAATTTCGCCCATTAGCCCATTTTTGTTTTTTTTTTGCCGCCGTGAGGCTTTTTATAAGCGGTTGCCAGCCACACATGCTAAAATCCAACGTGCAGAAATCGCAGCAAGCTTGTCCCTAATCATGTTCCTAATCATATTCCCGGAGCCTATCATATATACAGCGTTCAGTGTGCCCTACGAACTACTTGCCACATGAGAGATGCATCCGACAGATGGCCTTTTCTGTACAAGTCACGAAGCTAGTTTTGTGCTTCGTAGAGCCCCTTCTGTTTGCGGTGATGTGTGAAATGTTCATTTGTACAAATTGAACATTTTGTCATGAGAGCAAAGACTACTTTTACAAGGGCACACACTCCGATCATTTAAATCGAAACTTTAGTGTTCTCACCTATGGAGTCTGTCACGAAAAAATCCGCGCAGGAAAGCCAACTTTCCGTGACAATGATGATGAATGATCGCGGGCGAAGTGAAAGAAAAAGCGCTTCAGTGGCCGGAGTCGAACCTAGTCCCTCCCGTTATGAAGCCGGCGTCCATCCGATTGCTCCAATTTTGATATCGTCCAAAATCAGTCCAAACTGAGATGACGAGAACCAAAGAATCCGTCACGAGAAAGCTTTGCGTTCAACTTCAACCATCGTCACCGTTAGACGGAGGATTGCAGCATAAACTTTAAGTAGTTGGATAATCCTTTGGTATAAAGGTCCACACCAAACTTAGCCAGATGGTCTATTTTGCGGAAGAACTGGCTCAGAAATATGAAACTTCTTGACGAACGTTTCCGCTGCTAAAATTTGTATGTGCGTAGGGTAACCAAAATTAAAGAGCCGATCAGCTTGCTTATTAAAACTAGTGGCCATTGCATGGTGGCACGATGTCTGTAGGGCATTACGGAAGCACAGGTCAACAATGCCTCTTTTTACAAATTTTTCATGACTGGAATGGAACGGAAGAATGGTTTTTTGCTCCTTTACTTGTACGTCCGGTTACGGTGAAAAATGAGAGCTACGCATAAAAATTATGTATAGTTAGTTGGCAAGTCAGGAGTTTGAGGGAGGGCTTTAAATGTTTTCTGGTGAAATTGCGGTTGCCAAGAGCATGTGAATCGCGGGAACTAGAATCACAGTCAAGAAGGTCAGATCATCATCAGCAGCAGCCTATCTACGCCCACTGCAGGGCCAAGGCCTCATATTCTCCAATTACCCCGGTCCTGTGCTAACTTCGACCAATTTATCCCCGCAAACCTATTGATCTAATCGGCCCATACAACCCTCTGCCGCTCCCTGCCACGCCTGCCTTCTCTTTGGATCCACTCTGTTACCCTTGATGAACGACGGTTATCTTGCCTTCGTATTACAGCTCTTAGTTGAACGAGCTGCTTTTGTCGCCACCAGCCTGGTGGCCATCCCGTCTCCTTAACCCATCTGTCCCTAATAAGTTTTTCTGTCTCTTTCTCTATCTCTTTCTCTTTGTATTACATGCCAAGCGAACCCCTATATCTTCTTCCACACTCAAGAATTGTCAGACAGTCACCAACAAATATAAAAATGCGCGTGGCATCCTTGTCATTTAGGTCGCCAGAACAGTTTTGTCAGGTTCGGCTAAAATCAGGTCACGTGATATTGGAGCAATTCAAGAACCCATGCACATTCCCTCCTTTTAAAAGTGCTGCTTTTCATCCCCCTTGATATATGTGACTTTTAAATAAATGGATGGGAGGACCAAAATAAAACACTGGCCGGCACACCTGCGCTGTGTTGAAATTTTATGCACCCAGAGTTGTAAATACATTTTTCAATACAACTAAGGAGCGAGTTGTGAGGTAGGGTATAACTTGAATACTCAAGATCAGTCGGAATAGCACACATATTTATCGAGAACATGGGTACAAATCTGAGGAGTGTACCTGCACGCTATCCGAAATAAGCTTTGTCGGGAAGTTAGCGCTGCCGTTCGTCCCTTCTCTTGTTCTGATTCTACATCTACAGGTATGCATTACCAACCATCCTAACGCCTGCCGGCTTTTTTCTTCGTGCTTCTACACGCGCCTTGTATTTTTAGCAATGCTTTAAACGAAGCTAAAAGAAACTTGAAATGCAGTGTTACACCCTCAAGCGAACCCTACAACTGCTGACGTGAAGGTATTTGTGGTACCTACGGCTTCCACATTCTCGAACTCGAGATACCAGATTGCACTAAAGTAACAATCTCAGAGTGTAATTCATTTTTATAGGAAAAAACAGCACAGCAAGAGTGATGATAATAAAATGGCAACATCTCCACTTCGTGGATGATGGCGAGGGTGCGGAGTAGGGAGACTCGAAATGACATCAATGTTGCGCCCAGAGTAACACCCAATTTTCACCCCGACCGTCATTCCATTTGAGCCGTGAGTCGAACCTTGATTATTCCCTAAATCGCTTGATGGTTGTGTGCGCACGGATCGACGTGGACGGACATTCGTGGGCCCTAAGGTAAGCCGCATCGTTACAGGCGAAGGAGTAAGCCGTTTGACTCTCGGGTACTAACTGACGGTCGTATCCCAGTCGAGTCTGCTTCCAGCGCTACTGCGCAGTGCTGACGCAGGATGGCGAGCTCCGTCGAAGGAGCGGCTTTGGGGGGCCTTCCAGGCCACGATAACAGGTCAACCGGTTCTGATAACACCCGTGATTATCAAATTATGCTGCCGCAACCTCCGTCCGGATCATCTGTGCTTAACACGATTTTTTTGCATGCCGACTTGAGAGCCAGGCCATACAAGGTCGAAGAATTCAGCGACACTTTGGTTCGTCTGGAACTGTTCCCCGAGAATATCGCCTTTGGGGCGTGCCAGATAAACCATTTGTGGGCGGTTACCTTCAAGGATCCCGAAGGGGCGAAGAAACCTGCTGCCGCCGGGGAACTCCAAGTGAAGGGCCGTCGTTGCCTCGTCATCGATCCCCGACCCCAGAACATCCGGTTAAAGCTCCACTGGGTGCTCCACAATGTCCCAGACGACGAAGTGCGAAGCGCCCAGAGGCTTTACGGCAGGGTCACGGAAGTGACCCGGGACCGATGACGTGTGCCAGGCTGCTCCGCGCAGCTATCGACGACGCGCCTGGTCACCCTACAGCTCAAGTCGGACGTCACCGTGGACATCTCCCACCCAGTACGCGTCGCCGGCGAGCAAGCCGTGGTCTTGGTGCCCGGGCGTGCTCCTCTCTGCCTCCGCTGTCACCGGTGCGGACACATTCGACGCGAGTGTAGGGTGCCCCGCTGTGGTCTTTGTCGCCGTTTGGGCCACGACGAGAGCGGATGCGTTCGCACCCACGCGAATGTCACTGGACCAGGACGCGACGAGAAGACGTCCTTGTTTATCATGGATACAGAGGAGGTAGAGAAGGCTGCCAGGGGCAAGGTAGAGGTGCCGGCGAAAGAGGTGACACCCCCTGAACCACACACTAAAAATTTTTACGCCCAAAAGGGTGCTTCAGCTTGTCGCCGCAGGAGCACCCTAAAAACTGAATATTTTACGCCCTTAAGGGTGCTTGGATTTTGTCGCCGCAGGAGCACCCTCTGTGAAGCACCCCAGAAGACAGGTGCCTTATAACACCCTTTTCCGCCTAAAAGTATCCTAGGGTGCTACTTAGCACCCCAATCTGTAGGAGCATCTTCTGCAAAAGCACCCACCTAAAGGGGTACAAAACGGGTGCGTCATCCTCGGTTCACAGGTGCAGCAGGTGTGAGACCACATATTGCACAATATCACACACGATTATGGTATGAAACATTCGTGCTTTCCAAGCTCGGTTCTGTGAGACATTCCATTGAAGCTCAACATCAGCTGATAATTTCCTTGAACTTGTGTCACCGATTGTTAAAACATCAATTTAAAAAGTCAGGAGCCACATCTCAGTACAGTTATAACTTTAGAGGTAGTTGATTACCCAAAACTTCGTAAAAAACCAATTATATGTTCACTTTGCCGAACTGCAGTACACATCCTTTGAGATTCACTGCAGAGCCTAACCATGCTGTGCAGTGAAAGCAATTAGGTGTGCAACACTTCAACCACACAAAACTTCCTTGAACCTTAAAACCCTTGGCTTCTTAGTATTGCATCAAACTTCCAATCAAGGTAGCTACCTGCAATGTTTAGTGCCTTATTCTTGAGCTGAGCAGGAAGGTTCAATATCAAGGAAGACCAAATGCAAAATGTATAGTTTCCTCCGTAATGCGGCTCATAATATAGTTCCCTCCGTACTGCGGCTCATAATCTACTTATAAAAGTTGGGTACCCAAGCCATTTATTTTCATTTGCATTATTCTTTTTGCTCTACGGAAAAATATTCATATGGTACAGCACTTGCAAGGTTTGGTGGTATTTGGAGTTTTATAAACATACCTTTACACCAAATGACCCCACATAGCAATAACAAGAACTGCAAACATCACAGAACAATGCATACAAGTTCCCTGGTGAAGCCCATGGTTGAAATGTAATGCCATTGTTCAGAAAACATTATTTTATCATGAGGCTAGCTTGTACATGGTGCCTTGCATTATGTCCCTGCCGGTGGATGTGGGGTCATTTGTCACTGTTGCAAATGAAAAGCCAACAGCCAGGGCCCATTAGTTTTGGCTAGTATTACGAGGTGCCTCACGGTAAGCATTCTACGTCGATAGACTTTTTTAGAGTTGACTAGAACTGAAATCAGCAAAAGATTATCTACAAAACATTCATTCTATCCGCAGCTTTAAGGTTTGCTAATTTCCATAGTTGGGTTTCTTCTGCCTTTCTTAACAACATTTTTCTTTTGATAAGAAGGTGCACAACCAAAAGCAAAAAGCTTTTCTGTAAACCTTTGGTAGCTATATAATTGTTACAAAATATTTTACTCTAAATATGGCAGCTTAAACTGAGAATATTTGCATCTAAAAACATTAAAATAAGTTTAAATTGATCATAAATTTTTAGCTGTTTTTACGCAAAACTGTACATGGGATATGAAGTGCACCACAAGGAGGGCTTTGGATTAGCTTTAGCAAATTGGGGACATTTAAGTTGCACTGAAATCTCTACACATGCGCTTTTTCACTTTCTGTATCCACCAGGAAAATGGCTGCTAATTTAGACAGCGATTCTAAATAGTAGTTGACGTGCATTTTAAAATAATCACAAACATTATAGCCACAAAATTAATTTTTACAAGTTGTAGACATTGCCCGTTACACCAGACATTGGACTACACTGTCAAGAGCTTTGACATCTACAATGACGTCTACAAAGCAGGCTTATACTGGTAGAATGTTTCATACCATAATTACTGTGTGTTCAGAGCTCACGTGTGAAGTAGGGATACTGCTGCTTCAGCAAAAACCGAGGATGAGCACCTTTCCTGGTTCTGAAAAAAAATAACAGAGGAAATGCCTTAAGCAGGATTCTGAAACGGGGTTGAATGAAACAAGAATGAACAAGAAATTCTTTCAAAACATGTAAAGCAATGCAAACAAATATTTATTTCAACTTATTTCTAAAAAAGACCACCTCATGAAGACTGGTGGTGGGGTATTGGCTCAAAAAAAAAGCAGAGAGCACTTATACAAATGCTACAGGGAGCCTTCGCAGCCAACAATTGTTTGAACACACCTAAACTAATCACTTAAACTTAAACAGTTAAAACAGAATGACGGCACAAGTTTGTCCCGTCGTTCTCTTCTGCGTCCTGGGTTTTCCTATGGTTTTTCATCCATTCAAACATGTACCAGCTAGCCCAGTCCAACGCCTTGGTATCAGAAAAATATGGATAGTCAATCCTTACACAAAGTTGAAAAAAAAAGAAAGTATAAAGTAGGTGACAAAATTAAAACGACAGCAAATTGGTTGGCTTTTAATTTTAAATGATAATATAAAAAATAATGGCATGAATGAAAGTGAGCAGCATGCGAAGTACCTTGTTGCTAGCCCGACATTCCACTTTGAAGCAAAATGTCCGCTTTCAACACTACATAGGCTAAACATGCAATGAGGCATTCCTTTAGGCACACAAAATATACCATAATTGTTAAAAAAGCTACGAATTAGTTGAAAAAACCTGACCATGACAAATTGGAATTAGTGACTAGATACAGTTTCAGAAATACACAGCGACATCATATAAAAATATATGGTTCCCATACAAAGATTGATCATAACAAAAATTCAGGACATTTATCAGACTGGCATCAATGTGCAAAGCAGCTTAATGAAGGAAGACGGTCTTCACTAAAAACATGTTAATATTGGGAGCTCATGTGCTTCCCTGCAAGTTGGGTGTGTAAACCCACTGACATCTTAACTAACCCGCCTGAATCATCACTTGATAGACATTGAGGAATTTTACGAATTGGTTTATTGTAGCCAGCTGTCTAGTTTATTTCCCTATTTTTCTTGGCATTTCGTGTCTAATTCTAAATTTGGTGACTAGATAGCTTTTACTATGGTCATGCACTGGTGACAACGAATATTTGATTTTACTTTAAAAAAATTTCAGTTTTGTTTTATTGCTCACCAGCCAACGATCTGAAATATCAGAGGCGCTTAAAACGTATGTTGGCATTTCCTTCCTGCAGTGTAGTACAACTAATCATGACTTTTACCATAATTTGTTCACAAATCGTAATATGTGGAAAGTATTCAGCTAATGAAAATGTCATTTCAGAAGCATGCACAATCAACAAGGCCTCAATGACTCTCATGACGTGGTCCACTTGTTTCTGTCACAAATAACGTGAGTGCAGACACATTCCACCGAAGACGAAGGTAACATGCCCTCTTGGGTGATGAATATTTAAAAAGCCTTACGAGTAAATTTGCTGCTGAGCACGGGAAATTGTGGCATTAAAACAAAAGATCCCTCTGCGGCATCTTTCACTTGGAGGAGCGCTTGACCACAAACTTTGAGAAGCTGGAAAATGCTCCATGAACCGCTCCAGCCAGCAGAAACGATGCAGGACACAAGTTGGTAGGCGGACCGTTGGCATCCTGCGATTGTGAAGATATTTATGTTTAGTAGATGCTCTTCTTTTTGTACCACTGTTTATTTCACCTTTAACAAGCAGCTGAACTCCTTAACGTTCGCATAATAAAATGCTGCAATGCGGAACAGTTAGCAGGGTTACCTCAATTTTGCTTTTCTACGAATTAACACAATGTAGGTAATCTGCACACAACTACAATCAAACTACAATTTTCACCTGCTTCACTGCTAACATCAGCGTTTGACAGCTCAAGCACAAATACAGGTTAGACATGTGAGCAATCTGCTAAACGTATCCCCACAAACTGAACAATCAGGCATCAGAAATCGGCAAGGAAGGAGGTGTCACGTTTAAATGGCACTTTTTTTGTTCAAAACATAAACAACACCTGGAAGCTTGAAGCGTGAGAGGGGGTCTTTCACGCTGACAATGTCAGAACATAGCTTGCTAGTGGGCACCTGCACGAAGTGCACAATGTGTTTCTTGAAAATGCGTGCGAAAGTTTGATTGATGTGTAGGACGAGAATTGCAGCACGTTTTGACACAGGCCTTGTGGACGCTTCTGCCTGCTAATGTCAATGTGGATTCTTGCTAGTCGCCCTCTTTGCTTCTTTCTGAATATAATGCTTTAGGCATTATATTCAGGACAACGACTGCATCAAAACGTGCAGCAATTACCTACGTCCCACACATCGGTGAAACTCTCGCACACATTTTCAAGACACGCAGTGCATACATTGTGCATGTGCCCACTAGCAAGCTGCGTTCTGACATTGTCAGCGTGAGAGACCCCCTCTCACGCTCCAAGCTTCCGGGTATTGTTTATTAGATTCCATGCGCTGAATGCAAATCAGTGTACATTGGCGAAACGGGCAATCTGCACAGAAGATTAATGCAGCACTGGAACGAAGTGAACAAGGGCCATGCAAAAACAAGTCCACTGGCAGAGCACCGTGAGAGGACGGGACACGTGGTCGACTGGAACAAGACAAAATTACTGACAACTGAGTGCAATCTATCTTCTCGATTACTGCTCGAGTCCCTCATTGTTCAGACGACGCCCAACATTATCAACATAATGGATGGCAATCTGCACCATATCTATGCAAACTCATTGCGCCGCGTAATGCCCAATATATAGCTTCGTTTTCCACGACACATGCTCACCGTGAACAAGCAACAAACCGTTAAATGGCTTTCTTGACTTGGTCAGTGACCTACGTTTCATCACTGCAATAATGCTTTTACCTGCCTACACGGCATCCCGTCAAACACTGGACTACACCACATGAGCCATTGGCGTTCTTAACCTGCACCAGAGTATATAACCTTTCACTACTGCTATGAGATAGACCCATAAACGCACTTCAATATGGCCTTTATATTTAGCTCTTGGAAACATTATGTATAATTTTACCTTTAAGTTGCACCTGCTACAGCAGCTGGTACTATACCAAAAACATGAAAAAAAAACGGTGGTTTAACACGCCAAAGCTCAGGGTGTCTACCAAGTTGACATTTTGAGATTCCCTGAGTTTTCCAGGTTTTCCCTGAGTCTTTTTGATAAATTCCCTGAGTGACACAGAACTCTATTTTACGTCAACACGGGCTCACGCCCCTTCACCGGTTGCTGTCACCCTCTAAAAAGCGCCTTATAAAATCAAAATATAACATAATAAAGCTGTATTGCGAACCAGTAACATTTATCTCATTCAAAAAGAAAACATAACAGAGTGGTAGTAAAATTCACAGTGAATGAAATATCGAAAAAAAATGGTAACACCATGCTGCCATGTTCTCAGGTCGCACTCAATGCCTCGGTGCTGTATTTCACTGTTTGAAAGAGTTTTTTTTTTTGCTTTGGACGAGGGACACCTGCATCTTAAACACCGTCACGTTAGGTGTCCTTAAATGCCACCATACTTCTAGCATCAAAGCGCTGCGCAGGATAAGCGGGAAGGGTATTTGGGATTCACATTGGAAATCAGAAACACCTCAACTACACCCCACTATTGTGACTCGGCGTAAAGTTTTTTGGCACGCAGCGAAAGCTACGAAGCCGAAACATGCTGTCTTTCTATGCAGCGGAATATAATGCTGGCTTGCAGTTAAAGGTAACTCTTAAAACAGGGTACAATGTCTATATTTGATACTTAAGAAGTATTTTGAACACAGCTGCGATCTTTTAAAATTGGAAAATAAGAGAAATGTGTTTTTAGTATTACGCCAGATTCACATCTCAAAGATTCGCAAGGTGCGTCAACTAACTAGAAACCACAGTAGATGGTGTCAGGTGTTACAGCATAGTATTGAAAGCTACTACTGCCCCTGCCCCTGTAGACCCTGTAAACAACGTGAGAAGGAAGGAAAGAAGAATGTACAAGAAAGGCAGGAAACCTGGCAGTGAGAGCAACTTGAGGCTATTGACATATGCGGATGACGTGGCTGTATTCTGTGAGGACAAGGAAAGCATCCGAAAACCAATAATGATAACAAAGGAATTTTGTCGCGTTACAAAGAGTTCTGTTATTTGGGCGAAGTGTGTGGGTTTTTTTCATGAGGAGTGGATGGCAGCAGCAGTGGTGTGTGAAAATGTGTTTTGGTCACGCGCACCAGTGCGTTATCTGGGAGTTCCCCTGGACAGCTTACAGGACAGCCGCGAGTACTGGGAATCCGAAACAGTGAGAATGCGCGAAAAGACAACCAATTGGCGGTCGAGCTTTGTCTAGCAGGTCGAGCTTTGTCTAGCAGGTTTCTAGCAGTACGGTTTCCATTGGAGTGCCTAGCAACTGTGTCAAGAACGACACTTGCTGAAGATTTGAGAGATGTGTTGTTACCTGTGCCACTTTACCGATCAGTGGCAAGGACGCGTTATCTCGTGTTAAAAAGATGGCCGTCTCAGCATGTGTGAAAACCTTTTTCTTTAAACTACACGCTGGTACACTTCCCGTTAAGACGTGGATGCAGGAGAAAGGCTTGTTCGTCGCTAATCCTACAACTTGCACTTTGTGCAACAAACCGGAAACCGATCAGCACGTTTTCATGGAGTGCTGGGATGCCATCTTTTTCTCGGATGTGTTACAAAGGACCTTAAAGATAGACCTGCCCGTTTCACCCGAAGGCATACGATTTCTTTGCGTACCTAGTGACAACAATGTTCCATATGACCTCATCATGGCTTTAGGCTTGCATGCCATTTGGAGGTCGAGGATGGCGGTGCGCCATGCTGATCCTCACACCCTCACTGTGAGAAAATACTTCGCACAAAGTATTAGTTTGCTCTTCGAAGTTCAGAAGTTGCAGACGCCTAATTTGAAATGGCTCCCTGTACTAGAAGAGCTGTGTACGTTTTATGGTTATTTTAAGTTTTTCCGTCAGCGGATGTTCGGCCGACGGTTTTTGTACTCTCCGTGACTTGTATTGTGTGCGAAAGAAAGGTAATAAAGATAAAAAATGGTCGTAGTAGGGTGGGTAAGACGACTGACACTAACTCTGTCTGGTCTGCCAGACACAGGCTCGAATACTGACGCTGTCTGTGTGATTTTTTGCGATTGTAAATTCTATGCGCACGGACGCGGACGGACATTTTAAGGTGCTAAGGTACTCCGCACCTTAAAGAAACAAGCGCTGTGTGCGTGTCCAGCAGCGCCGGTGGGTGTCCTTCTGTCGTCATTCCTGGTGCGCTCTTCCTTTTTGATTTTTTTGTTGAACAGGAGGAAAAAATGCGTAGGGCAGCTCGCCGCGGCCAGCTCTGGGAAGAAGTGCTGACGGGTGGCAGACGGGAGTACAGCCATCCGTCTTCATTTCAACTGGTGGACCGTCCAAGGAGTCTCCTCTAATGCAGTCCGAGAAGGGCATCAAGAGAGGGTGCCTGCCCGTCAGCCTTATCTTCGCTCTGGTTACGCCAGCAAGTCAGTTTTGCAGAGCAAATGAAGACGAAATGCCCAGAAAACAAGAAAAAAGGGTTTCAATCTCTCCTACTCCGGTAAATAGAGCAGTACATTTCAGGAGACGTTATAGCTGAGAATAAATGCGGGCGCAGGCGAGTGTAACGTTAGCACGGTGAAATTTTATTCCCGAAAATACACGCCTTATATAGAATCAAATCGGCTGCTTCGCCCATTTTACGACCGTCCGTTTCCACTGGCTCTTTGTTGCCTGGCGCTAGCGCGAGAGCGTGTTTTATTCTTTACACTGACGTTTTTTTTTTCTGTAGAGGAACATGCAGGTTCCTACCAGTAAAACTGATATCTCCACGAAGATAACTTTGCAGAAATGTACATTTCACCGTCAATCCACAATTAGTGTCATCGAGTAATTGTTGGCTTAACGCGCTGAGGCTACACAGGCGATGAGGAGTGCTGTAGTGGAGGGCTCGGGATTAATTTCCACCCCCTGGGTATCTTCAATGGGCTCTGAAATTTCGAGCACACGGGCGTTTTCGCTTTTCGCCTCCATCAGAAATGCGACCGCAGCGGCCGGGAATCAAACCCACGTACTTCGTACTTGGGCTCAGCAGCACAACCCCATAGCCACTGAGTCACCCATTCATATCAGCTTTTGTTATTTAGTATTTAAAATAGCTGCATGAAACAATTTACACCGACCCTTACAGTTGCCTCATATTCCTGAAAAAGAAAAAAAAATTATTACGCAACTAAACTCCTGTATACACACTGCACAATTTAAAATGTTTCTCTCACGTCTTCCTCGCGCCTTCAAATATAACTTACCAGGGAACCTGCATGTACGTATTTCCCGCCCCCCTACCAACCACTCACAAAGAGTGCTTCACTGCTGCATCGGCATCAGATGACTTCCCTGCCCACCCAACTTACTCCTGGACTGAATGGATTGGGCCCTCTTGACCAGAATGCCAAATGGCACTAAGGCTTATCATCTGACTGCCATTCTATTACACACCTCACTTATGCCCTGAACAAAGTTTGCCGCTACGGCCGCTTTACTGATGGAGGCGAAAAGCAAAAACGACCATGAGTACGAGATTTCGGCGCACGTTAAAAATCTCCAGGGAGTCAAAATTAATCCGGAGCCCTCCACTACGGCGCATCTCATCGCCTGCGTTGCGTCGGCACATTAAACTCTACAATCATCATTCGAGTTTGTCACTACTAATACTACCACAGTACCACTTATGAGCACGTAACCTGGCTGAATGGCACCTCACAAGAAAGACTTCGGAAAGCCGAGCTTCTCAAAGCGGTTGGTAGGCATTGGTTTCCTTGAATTAAATCAACTAAACGCTGATTCTTGTCAAAACAACTCGTCCCTCCTTCACAAACACTAACCTCGTCTGTGCAAGAATTCGCAGCTTTCTACTGCGTTGAGACCTGTTGGCATGTGGGAACATTTTTACCAATGCTTGTAGTCAGGCGATTTGGCAGTCTACCTACGAAATCCAGTCCAGTCCAAACATTGGCGTGGTTGCATAAGTATTTTTTTCACTCTAGAGCCCCGGTGATCAGAAATCCGTGCCCATTAAGCGGCTCCAAAATTACCTGCCGCGCTTAGTTAGAATCTGCTGTGCATATAAAAATAGCTAGGAACAAAAAGTTTCGCAAAAGAAACACTGCCCGAACGAACGACAGCCAGTCCTAACTGACCGGAACAGTGGAGCTTTCCAAGCCCGAAAAACTTTAAAATCGTTGAGGCAGTCCAGCAATAAAGAATAAATGTAAAATGGCGGGATGGTACGTGCCGTTTTAACGAATGAATGGAACCGAAGGCAAGACCAGTATCTACACCCAGCAGTGCTGGCTAATTGCCCCGATCATTACAACCTTCGGTCGAGCACCGAGGATTTTATGCTTGCCCGAGTGCAATTTATAGGTGCCGGTTCTCGGAGCGCACGGGACGAACGGAGATGGAGCGAGCAGCTGCGACCAGAAACAACGTGCCCTCTTGCAAGGCGCATCACGAAAGACGGAAAGGCATGGACGAGGCTGTAGCACGCGAGAACTCCATCCTCTGTGCGATGTTTCCTCTTTTAAACCCCACACATACGCCCTACAGATGCAAACAAAAAGGTTATCAACCACAGTATTGCGAACCACGCTCCTAATGAGACGTAATTGCGTTCCCCATGGATGTACTAACTGCCCGAAATCACCAGGGATGTACCGCGATTGAGGACACTATCGGTTTTAAGTGCGAATGCACTTTATAAGCGACCCCAAACCATCCACCGCCGGCGGCGGCGGCGTCGGCGGCGTCCGCAGTGCTCCTCTATATTTAAAAAAGAAACAGCATCCGGCGCCAGGTTTCGATCCGAGGACTTTGCGGCCGCAGCGCGATGCGCTACCGACTAAGCCACGGACGCCAAGCTGATATCAGTGTGAGTAACGCGCCTTATATCTTTAACGCATTCAAACTACGTCGTCAGCGGCGTGCGTTGGCGACTCAGCGGCGTTATAGCGGCTTGATAACTGCGTGGTGTACACGTGATACTACAAACCCGATGGAAGAGATGGAAGAGAAGGCGGCGAGGCGGTGGGCTGCGGGGGCCGAGCGCAAGTGCCGCAAGCGGGCCGACAACCGTGCATTCGCACTTTCACATTCTCCCCCTCGGGGAAATGCGGGGGAATTTTTTTGTTCTATATTTCGTCAGACATAACGAGGAACGGGACTGGTCATTGCGGATTACTCAAACCACGCCCCCACTCCCCTAATTAATGAAAATGAGCATGGGATGACATAATTAGAACAGGTATAAGGAACATATAGAGACTGGAGTGGAAACTGAAGAGGGCTTTTTGCTGCAGAATCTTGCTCAGGCCTGTTTCAGTGTTCATTTGATACATTACACCTGTCTTTTCCGCTTGCTTTACTTATTTCTTTGACCAAACATTTTTCGACAGAAGGAACGTGCTGTCCAAAGAACTGAGTGCCGTCCATTATTGCCCTTGCGCATATATACATTCGCTGTAATTTCTTAAACATGTATGTCTAAGCAAAGCCCTGTGCTTCTTCTAAGGGCCGCGAACACCGCAGCTTACGTCTTTACAGGCACGTACCCAGGATTTTTTAATCGGGGGGGCCCAACCGAACTTTTTTATGCAAATTAGAGGAGAGGGCGAGGGTACCGGACGCTACTAGTACAAGCACAATGAACACCTAGCGTTTACCGTAAAGGCGCGTTAACCTGCATTGTGAAATGAAATTAAGTGTATCCGCTTTTGTGATGGAGGTGAAAAGCGAAACCGCTCGTGTGTTCGAGATTTCGGTGCACGTTAAAAATCCCTACGGGAAATTTGCAAGAAAAAAAAATAGAACAGCAATAATTTAGAATAAAACAACACCTGCTTTTAGGACGAAAACATTCAGTACCAGACGAGCCAGTTACTTCGGTCAAAGTTTTCGTTTATTTAGCTTTATTCTTCTGCCTTTACGTCTCAATTCATAGAAAAATTAAAAACAAAAAACCAACGTAGAACAGCTTGGGTTTAGGTTATGAGTACGGCGCTTAAAGGGCGCGTCTTTCGGAGCGAGGCCATCGGCACGGGGCAAATGAGACGGGGCAAATGAGATGGGGCGAAAGAGACGGGGAAATTGTGTCAGGGACCTATGAGTGCGGGACTTTAGAAAAGGGGTCGAAAGTCACGGGGCTTCCAGCGCGGGGCAAAAGAAACAGGGCTTTTGAAATCGTGGCCTTTCGTGCACCACCCAGCACGAAGCCAGTTACAGCGGTAATGGCTTCTGTGTAAACGGTGCAAACAAACCTCGCCTGTTTTTTTTAAATCCCACGTTGACCACCAAACGAGGAGTCTTTTTTTTTTTTTAAATGAACCTAATCCACCAGTCAAAACTAACTCAGGTAAAACTGCACTGCCAAGAAAATCCCCGAAACCTTCGCCTAGAAAAAATGTGGCAAGAAAATAGCTGAGACAATGTCCTGCAAACGTATACGCAGATCTTACTTTGTATGAAAAATGAGCCAGATCCTGCTGTGGCACGGATCAAAATGAGCCAAATTTGGTGTGACTGATCGGGGTGTTTTGTGGGTGTTTTCATCAAATTTTCTTTTTTGCTTTCGAGAGCTGGCTAATTATGAGTTCAGAGAGCCACGAGTAGATCGGCGAATGATTTGCCGTCCCACGTGTACGATAACGTGAAAAGAAGGCAACGAAATAAAACTGAGAGATATGATACTATCATTTTATCTCGTCTCCCCCGTCCTTACGGAGTAATACCCCTGACACACGGCCGCCTAAAAGGCCTTTGCAGAGAAGGGCTGCTACCGAAACAGCATTCGCCTCGGTGACACACGACAAACTACAATCTTCACCGCAGCGGGAAATTCCAGTAACGGGTGTTCGCCTATATTCTTTCCCGGACGAAAAGGAGCAGCTAGCAGCACAGCCTCATAAGCAGGCGCTTGTTTCTCAGAACCTAATGAGACCAAGTGCGATTTTATAATACTTTCATAAATGCTTAAAATTGCAATGAAAAGAAATTGCACCAAACAAGCCCAATCGTAATGTATTTTTGTAAGCATCTGCCCACTGTTGCCAGATTAGGCACGGATCATAGGATAAAAACGGACTCCATCGTTGCTGTTTAATACAAATATGTGAAATTACCTATTTATTTGTTTTTTATAAACAATAAAACGCACAGATACTCTATAAAATAATAAAGATATATATTACCCACACTTTATTTTTGTTATTGGGCATGCTTTTCCCCCAGAATTGCTAGCGCCACTTTAATGGCGCTAGCAATTTGTGGCTGTGTGTCAGGCGCGCCATTCCTTTCCACAGAATGTCTTTTGACGTGGGAAAAAGGGGTTTAGTTTAAAGGTGATCTAGCGTTGCCGTGTGTCACAGGTTTAAATATGGTTATTATTATTGGTATTACTCCCATATTTCCCATTTACGTACATAACAAATTAGCTGCCGCTTACAAGCCATTGCAACGCCCCCCTCTCTGCGGCTACGAGCCACTTCATTAAGGCGAAGAAGATTATATGTGCAGGCTTCTTTTGAAGCGTTTTGGAAATTTATGGCAAGGCAATGAAGAGCTTCATGAGTGTCTTCAGGTGGGCCAAAAGAAGTGCCCTACGGAGCCATTCGAAAAGAGCTGGTAATGCTGCCAAAATTACTTACCGGCTCATGTTAATTTACTTTTCTTGAAGCAATGTTGCATGTTTATTGCCTGTTTTGCATAAACCATTATCGTAACATTCTTGGAAGTCAATTTCAATATTTTCATAAGGATGCCGCACCAACTTGTCTGTTTCAACTGCGTACGAGCCAAATCCGAACCTCTCTTAATATTGTTCAAATTCTCCGCATAATTCGTAATTGCTCGTCGCTACAGATTTCCCCTAGCTGACATGTAAAACATGTTGTTTAATAGTTTTGGACTGTTGCCCTGAGCATGGTGTCGAGCGGACTGCAATCAGGGTGTCGAACCGGAATTTTTTCGGGTTCTGTTCGGGTTCGGGTTCAAGCCTTTCGGGTTCGGTTCGGGTTCGGGTTCGGTTCCAAAACACCATTCCGTTCTGGTTCGAACCGGTTCGAACCGGTTCAAACAGGTTCAAACGGGTTCGAAGAAAAAAGCAGGCATTTTTTTCTGTTAATTTTTTTGTGCTCGTTTTTCGTTTCCTTATCAAGGTGGCATAAAAACAAAGTCTTAATGAATGTTTCTTTCTGCAAATATTTTGTCTTGGCTAAACTGAAGCGACCCTGGAACACTTTTTTCAACTTTTTTGTAAATCTTAATTGCTTGCAGAAAGTAGTCAACCAACACATCTTGTACTTAGAATAGGGGGTCGCAAAGTGCGTCAGCCAAAAATTACTGCTCTCATCTTATCAGATAACTTAGAAATTTGCTTTAAATATTTTTCTCTCCTTCCCGGTCTTCGCATTCTTCGACCGTTGAATGACGTCATTACAGCGGTGTATAGTCTATTTGCCGGCTTTCCTTAAGCTGCAGAATAGAACGCATTTGATAGCCACTTTAAAAAGAAAGCCACAAAAGCGAAGCAGAAACGGAAGCTGCATCCGTAGCGACTAGCAAATCATGTACTGTTGCTCCGTGCTGGAAATCGCTATATTTTTCGCAGTGCTTCCAGATACACAGAAGAGTGAAAGCGTATATAGAAAGTGTTGATTGGTTGATTGATTTTTGCTATTTATTTATTTATTTATTGCTAGGTTCAACGCGCCGACGCAACGCAGGCAATGAGGCGCGCCATAGTGGAGGGCTCCAGATTAATTTTGACCATCTGGGGATCGTTAACGTGCGCCGAAATCTCGTACACACGGACGTTTTCGCTTTTCGCGTCCATCAGGAAAGCGGCCGCCGCGGCCGGGAACAGAACATGCGTCCTTAGGCTCAGCAGCACAACGCCTTAGCAACTGAGCCACCGCGGCGAGTTTATCTAAAGTGTTCCATAGCTCGTTTAACTGTACAAGCTACTGCAAAACGTTTTCTATGGTAGTGTGACGAGTATGTGCCCCCCCCCCCCTTCCAAATTTTCGTTGGCCGCTAAGTACGGTGGCCCTGCCATGCTCGGTGGGAACCATTGTGCACGGCTGCCGAATAAACACCGACGAGCACAGCCACAGCCGCTCGCGGTCACCACCAGCACGCGGCGGGTCGTCATTCGGGTGGAGGGTACTACGGCTCTAACACGTTCACGAATGCGGGCCAAATCGTGACGGGTAGGTCAACGATTACAACAATAACTGAAGCGAAACAAAAGGTTCGTCGGGACACTTAAGGCTGCCTATTTGTATGAATGTGTGGGGTGCCGCGTCGGTAGAAGGCAGCATCCCAAAGTAAAACATAACTGTTTAATAACGTGGAAGCAGCAGCTGGGCAAGCATGCCGGCCTGCGCTCGAAAGGTTAGAGGAACAATCATAATCTCGAGCTTAGCGGCTTGGGTTTTATCGACCCCAGGGGTGACGTAAGCCTCCGGCGAAACTGCGGTGTCGCTGTCGCTTATCGGAAACGTGTTGCAGCGAGTGGCCGTGTCACGCTGGGCTAAACAGTGACGAGACGGAGGCTGCGCAGGTTTGTGCGCAGTGGTCGCCACATCACCCCCCCCCCCGCGGAGTACAGAGCCCTCAGGGTCTGTAGAAATCTGGGAGGCGTAACAGACGTCCAGAGCGTGTCGTGAAAGGAGCGGGCTGCGACGTCGGCGGCTGTGGAACGGTGCCTGTGGGAGGAGTGGCGCTGCCCGGTTCGTTCGCAGCGATGTATGCGGGCTTGAGTCGGTCAATCGAGACGCAGACGTCGTTCCCGTGCAGGCGCAGTGTGAAGTTCTTGTCGTCGCGACGAACGACTAGGTGGGGTCCGCTATAGGGTGGCTGGAAAGGCCGGCGGACGGTGTCGTCGCGGAGGAAAGCGTGCGTGCACGATGCTAGCTCCTTGAACACAAAAGGTGTAGGCTTGCTGCGTTGGGCTGCAGGTGACGGGCGTAATGTGGCGATGGTGCGTCGGAACCGGGCGACGAAGTCGGTGGGGTCTGACGGCATAGTGCTGGATGCCAGAGCTGCGAGAAATTCACCTGGGAGACGGAGTGGTTCCGCGTAGACGAGCTCTGCTGGTGTAGCGTGGATGTCCGGCTTGAAGGTGGCGCGAAGACCGAGGATGACGTCAGGGATGGCCTCGAGCCAGGTCGAGTCCGGGTGGCACATAATGGCTGCCTTGAACTGTCGGTGGAAACGCTCGATCATGCCGTTGGCTCAGGGGTGGGAACTGGTGGTCCTCAAGTGTCCAAAACCGATAGTCAGCCCGAGGAGCCTGAATAGGTGCGATTCGAACTGTCGTCCTTGGTCGGTGGTTACACGGCGGGGGCGCCGAAACGAGCAATCCAACCGGGGAAGAAGGCCGAGGCGACGTCTTCTGCGGTGATTCCCTCGAGGGGCCATGCCTCCGGCCATCGAGTGTATCGGTCGATGGCGGTGAGACAGTAGCGGTAGGGTCCAGCCTGGGGAAAGGGTCCTATGATGTCGAGGGGGACGTGCTCGAACTGACCAGAGGGCTGAGGGAATGTTCCGAGTGGGGACATGACGTGCCTGGTGATTTTGGCACGTTGGCAGTGAATGCAGGAGCGCGCCCACGTGCGACAATCGTGCTGCATAGAGGGCCAGACATAGCGGTCAGCTACGAGACGTGTAGAGGCACGTATGCCGGGATGGCTGAGGTTGTGGAGCTGGTTGAAAACACCACGGCGATGGGACAGGGGGCACATAGGGCCTGCTTCGTCCTGTCGACGTGTCGCAACAGATTGAGGTTGCCGACCCTAGAATATGGACTTCTTGTAGCTATAGTGAGGACGTGCCCTTGAGGAGTTCCTGCAGTTCGGCATCCGTGGTCTGAGCCTCGGCGAGGACGTCCGCTGTTATCTGCGCCGAGCTGATGGTGGCTACACGTGAAAGCGCGTCGGCGACCACGTTGTCTTTCCCGGTGACATGTTGGATGTCGGTGGTGAACTGTGCGATGAACGAGAGTTGGTTCTGCTGAACAGGCGGGAGTTTGTCGCGACATTGAGAGAAGGCGTAGGCGAGAGGCTTGTGGTCGGTATAGATGGAGCAGTTCTGTGCTTCGAGAATATGGCGAAAGTGTTGCACTGCTTCGTATATCGCCAGGAATTCTCTGTAGTAGGCTGGCAAATTGGTCGGGGCGGTGGTCGTGGTTTCGTCAGTGGAACTGGCGACTGAAGGGGTCGTTTTCGGGGTTCCGAGTTTCTTCGAGAAGAAATCCAAGGGATGCCAGGTGTTGTCCACGCGTTGCATGAGGGCGGCGCCGATGGCGAAACTAGATGCGTCCGTGAAGAGTCCCAAGGGAGCGTCTGGCACAGGGTGGGTGAGGAGCGTGGCGGTGCAGAGGGCGGCTTTGCAATCTTCGAAGGTTTTCGCTAACGTTGGTGTCCACGTAACGGGTTGGTTTCCTCGTAGCCCAGCCAAAGCATCGTGGAGGTTAGCCTGGTGTTCGGCTGCGTGTGGCAAAAAACGCCTGTAGAAGTTCAGCATGCCGAGGAAACGGCGAAGGTCTTTAGCGGTGGTGGGTCGAGGGTAATTTTGCAGGTCCAAGATGCGTTGGGGCAAGGGCCGAATGCCCTCAGACGAAACTTCGTGGCCAAGGAAATGGACGACGGAAGTGCCTAGCGTGCTTTTTTGGATATTGACGAGTAGACCGTGGTCATCGAGGCGTTCGAACAGCAGGCGAAGGTGCCTGTGGTGCTCTTCGGTATCGCGGGAAAATACTAGTATGTCGTCAAGGTAAACGAAATAGAAGTCGAGGCCGCGAACGAAATCGTCGATGGAGCGCTGAAAGGTTTGTCCAGCGTTCCGCAGGCCGAAGCTCATGAAGGGAAACTCGAACAACCCAAAGAGTGTGATGATAGCGGTTTTCGGGACATCATCCGGATTCACGGGTATCTGTGTGTAGGCCTTGACCAAGTCTAGCACGGAGAACACGTGGCAGCCATGAATGTGATGGGCGAAGTCCTGTATGTGGCGGACGGGGTACCTGTCCGGGATGGTGCGAGCGTTTAGGGCGCGGTAGTCCCCACAGGGCCGCCAGCCTTCGGTCTTCTTCGAGACAAGGTGCAGTGGTGAAGCCCATGGACTGTCACAGCGGCGGGCGGTTCCTTCACGGAGCATGGCCTCGAACTCTGCTTTGCCTATGCGCATGCGGTCCGGGGCAAGGCGACGGGCACGGCAGAAAACTGGGGACCTGAAGTGGTACGGATGTAGTGCACGGTGGTGTGCTGCACTTTGCGTGGCAGTCCGCTGGGGCGCGTCAAACCGGGAAATTCGGCGAGGATGGCATGGTACGGCGAGGGATTGTCAATGCTGAGCACCTTGATGCTTGTATGTTGGGCGGTCGTTCGCTGGCCTGGTGTGGAGTGTCCCGTTTTCGCGTCGATTAGCTGGATGTTGCGGCAGTCCGGAAGGAGGTTGTAGTGATCCAGAAAGTCTGAGCCAATGATTAGCTCGGCGACGTCGGCGATGACAAAGTTCCAGTGAAAGTCGCGGCATAGGTTCTTGAGCTGGATGTGCAGGCGCAGCGAGCCGTACGTCTTAATTGTGGACTGGTTCGCCGCGTTGAGCTCGAAAGATGTCGGCGGACGAGGGCCTTGAAGGTGGTGTCGCGGGTAGCAGCAAACGTCGGAACCGCTGTCGACCAGGTAACGCTGCTTGGGATTTGGTCGGTGACGAAGATGCGACGGCCTCCGGGTTGGCAGCTTGCGGCCGTCTCTACGAGCTGCCGCTGTCGTTTTCCGCATATCCCACGGAGCAGGGTGAACGACACTGCCGGGCTTTGTCACCGAAGCGTCGGTGGTAGTAGCACGGACCGTTGATGTCCGGTTGTGGTGACGAGGTGGTGTTACGGTCGCGGCTTTGCGAATGGCGGCGCTGTGGCGTCGGAAGACGTTCATCCAGGTGTTGTTGGATGGAGGTGAGCCGTCGATCGATGTCGTCGATACGGAGTGTAAACTCCGTGGTGTTCAGCGGTGCGGCGACAGCCTGGATGGTGGGCGACAACTGCGGCGAGGAGGCCTCGACGACGCGATCAGCAATCTCCGCAAGCTCGTCGAGAGGTAGCTTGACCTGAGCCTGCAGAATCGCCTGGGCGTGCGGCGGGAGCCGTTGAAGCCAAAGCGATCGCAGGAAAGAATCCTGGACTTGCATGTTGCCCGCGAGCGCACGCAATTGGCGCAGGAGCTGCGAAGGTTTGCGCTCAGCGAGCTCTGCTGACTGCAGTTGTCGTATCTTCTGTTCTTCCGAGAGTGACAAGCGGCGGATAAGTGCAGTCTTGAGATGTTCGTACAGATTGTCCGTTGGTGGGTTGGCAAGGATATCCCGGACCTCGTTGGCGTAACGTGCGTCCAAGTGAGCGACGACGTAATCGTAGCGGGTCCGGTCTTGCGTGATGCGCGCCAAGGAGAACTGGGCCTCGACCTGGGCGAACCAGACCTCGGGCGAGTCCGCCCAAAATGGCGGAAGCTTGACAGCAACACGCCAGGAAGCAGCGTGCGGGAAGGCTTCTGTAGGAGCTCTGGCGTCCTCAGCGGAGCCAGTAGGCACGTCCTCGTTTGCGGGGGCGTTGCGAGATTGTGGCTGTTGCTTGGTTTGTTGCACTTCCTGTTGAAGTTGTTGTACTTGCTGGCGGAGAACGGTGAGGGCTTCTGCGTCGGCCATGGCGGTGCGGTTAGTTCGTTTTCCGGGTCACCAGATGTGGGGTGCCGCGTCGGTAGAAGGCAGCATCCCAACGTAAAACATAACTGTTTATTAACGTGGAAGCAGCAGCGGGGCAAGCATGCCGGCATGCGCTCGAAAGGTTAGAGGAACAATCATAATCTCGAGCTTAGCGGCTTGGGTTTTATCGACCCCAGTGGTGACGTAAGCCTCCGGCGAAACTGCGGTGTCGCTGTCCCTTATCGGAAACGTGTTGCAGCGAGTGGCCGTGTCAGGCTAGGCTAAACAGTGACGAGACGGAGGCTGCGCAGGTTTGTGCGCAGTGGTCGCCACAAATGTGAAAGCATTACTGTTTACGGCCGCAAGTTTAGCTTTATTTTCATTTCATTTTCATGATTTTATTTCATTTTATTTTTGGCTCATACCACTGCAATTTTACACACCACAGTTGTTTTCTTGAGGAAACAAAAAATATGGCAGTCGATGGCAGCTAAGCGGGTCAAATCTCGAGCCACGAGGTTGGTGATCTTGTTTGCTGGGGATGCCAGTATGAGCTTGTGCCCATGCCATCGTGCCCGATTGGTCATTGGAAGTGTTGTAACTTGCCATCGATCGTTGGCAAAGTTGGGCCACGCCTGCTAAGAGTCTGTTATGAGAGTTTTGGCGCCGCTTCCTCAGCTTGAAGGGGGCTGTGTTCGGCGGCTGAGATGCTACACCTGTGGGAGGCTGCAGAACGGTAGCACAAAGAGAAGGTATTGAAGGATGCTATCGGGCGTCTCTTGCATCAAACCAGTTGATCGTTCCTCCCTTTTTTTCTTTCAGTTTAGTTTCTTTCCAACCGTCTCCCCTCGTATATATATACACGTTTTGAAAACTCTTTGATAAATATAAAATATTCATTAGGCAATTAGTCATTAACTTTAGTGCGAGATGTCAATTTTAATATAGAAACAACATAACAGCGCCATACGGGCATAAAGAAATACCTTTTCTAGCATTCAGGTGGTCGTCACATAACTTTGCGGCTACTTTGTGCTTGACAAAATTTCCTGATTGGTCCAGAAGGAGAACGCTGCAAAATTTCCAAATGCCAAGGACCCCAAAAATATTATGTGTCGTCCGACCGTAAAACCCGCCTTAACTGACCCGCTAATTCCTGTACTCCAAATTAATCAACACAACAGTCCAACTAATTCACATTAGCTCATTCACTCACCTAACTAATCCACCCCAGTCTACCCGCTAACCAGCATTAATCGCGTTTAATCCATCCGCTTTTAAAGTTTAAGGTTGAGCCGATTCAAGATAACATGAAAATGCTATCAAATATACTTTAAAAGTGGAAATTAGGATCCCCCATTTTTTATATCTCATGTTCTCTAAGAGCAGTAACCAAAGGACACAATGGCACTGTATACAAGAAAAAGTGAGGTTAACTTGGAGAACTACGACTGTTTGTGTCTCAGTGCTGTTTGTATATAACTGCCCATTCAAACTAAAATAAGTGGAAGATATGGATTTATTGTTGATGGTGTCCCTTAAGGCCTTCACAAGCGGACAGGGATGCATGCGAATTAACAGCACATTGAAAACTTTACACGATTTTAAACACCATGCAGATGGAAACCATGAAGAATGATGATGATGGTTTGATTGTATTGTCGCGAGGCCGACATGGGCAAAGAGCGCCAGACACAAAGTTATTTGATAAGGAGAGAACACAAAATAAAATCAGTTAAAAAACTATGAGCACAGCTTTTGTAAAGGGCCAGGATGAAGAACAAGAGTGGTTAAAAGATAAATGAGGTGGCTGGTGTATAGGACCAGGGGTAAAACAATGGGTGGTATGAGATGAGTTGTAAGACGTGAACTTCTGATAGGAACTTAAAGGTGCGTTGAACAGAAAATATGGCATCGCCTCCTAAGGAGTATGACAGGTGTGGTGGAATATGTCGCGTGTGTAGTTGAGGGAAGTGTTTGCGTCGTGTAATGTCTAGTGCCTTACATTGTATGAGGATGTGGATCACGGATAGGGCCTCTTCGCACCTGCCGCACAGAGGTCTTGGAGACCCCGTGAGAAGGTGCAAGTGCGTTGCATGTGTGTGCCCTATCCATAATCTGGCCAAGGCGACTTCAGAGTATCTATTGCGTGAGTCGGTGATGTATGGTCCCAAGTGTGGTTTTATTACGTGTAACCTGTTGCCTGTTTGTTCACTCCAGTGTGTTTTCCATGTTTTGCGAAGTTGTTGTCTGATGTGTGGCTTCACGTCGGTGTAGGGTAATGTGGTTATGTCTACTGTATTCAAGATGTAGCAGCAGCAGCCATTCGGTTTGCTGCTTCGTTCCCGGCTATACCACAGTGGCCAGGGACCCAGCAAAGAACCAGTTCAAATTTGCGTACATACACAGACATAATACCCTTGACGATCAGATTGACAATGTGGTTTTTCGAAGGCGTTGTTGACGACAGTGCCCGCCCAACACTGAGTGAATCTGTATAGATAATGGATTGTAGGATGTGGCTTTGAAGTATATGATTAACAACAAGAAGTACACCGTAAGCCTCTGCCGTAAAGATGCTAGTATAACTGTTCAGAGTTCTAGTGACATTAAGGCCGGGACCATTGCGCAGCGCAGGACACAGAGGTGGAAGTCTTAGAGGCATCCGTATAAAATTCAGAACACTGATACTTCTCCTGCAAATACAAGAAGTGCTGCAGAATTGCACATGTGGGAGCTCGGTTTTTATCTACATGTGTGAAAGATGTCTCGCATCACACAGGGCGGAGATGCCATGGTGCTATGAAATCTGTTACAGAACTATGGAAGGTGTCTAAAAAGGAGACAGCAAGCTCTGACGCTTCCTCTCTAACTCTGTAAGAGAAGGGCGCAGAGAACGATGGTCGATTTAAAAGGAGTTCAGTCATGGAGGTATCATGAAAAACTGATTTAAAAAGATGGTGTGGCATAGATGAAATTTTAAAAGCAAAATGGGGATCTGTGTATGCTCGCTGACGTTGTAGGTTCCATTTGTTGCACTCCACATACAGGCTTTCAACTGGACTAGTTCGGAAGGCGCCACACGCCAAGCGGAGCCCTAGATGAAGCACAGGGTCCAGTATTTTGAGGGATGTTTTAATGGCTGACCCATAGACAACGCTACCATAGTCCAATCGTGAACCCATCAAGCTGGTAAAAACACGTAAAAGAAGTTGTTTGTCAGCACCAAAAGAGATGTGCGACAGAACCTTCAGGATATTCATTGTTTTTGAGCATTTATGTTTTAGTTGTTTTATGTGTGGGATGAATGTGAGCTTTTCGTCAAAGATTATACCTAAGAACTTGTGTTCCTTTTTTACAGGAATAGAGACACCGTGGAGTTGAACGTCCGGATCCGGCCGAATGCCACGATTCTTGGAAAACAAAACAGAAGTGGACTTTCCTGGATTAAATTTAACACCGTTGCTATCTGCCCATTCGGCAAGCTTGTTCGCACCAAGCTGGACTTGCCGCTCGCAGATAGATAAGTTACAGGATTTGAAAGAGAGTTGAACGTCGTCTACATAAATTGAACATGAAATCGATGGTGGTAGCGCCTTCCGAAGAGAATTCGTTTTTACAATAAACAAATAGCAACTCAAAACTCCACCTTGCGGCACGCCGTTTTCCTGCACATGAACCCTAGAAAGTGCAGTTCCAACTCGCACGCGAAACGTTCTTCCAGACAGGTAACTGGCAAGCGTGTTCATCATGTTACTCGACATGCCAAAGGACTTCAAATCGCTGAGGATGCCGTACCGCTAAGCAGTATCGTACGCCTTTTCAAGATCAAAGAAGACTGTCATACAGTACTGCTTTGTCAGGGCAATGGGGCGATAACTGGCAGGAGAGGAAGGGTCCTTCCCTTCCTTTAAGAAAGCCACTACTATGGCCTCCCTCCAAGAGTGTGGAAAGTGCCCCGAAAGAAATATTTTAGTGTAGAGGTGAAGAAGTGTTTCAAGCGTGTCTGCATGTAAGTGTTGTATCATTGTGTATGAAATCCTGTCTGCACCTGAAGCTGAAGGTTTACAAGTACCGAGTGCGAATTTCAGCTCATGAAGTGAAAAGGGGGTGTTATAAGATGCGTTCGACCTATTACTGTCTCGCAAGGATTTCTTCTCACATGATGCTTTGCGTTTAATGAAAGTGTTGGTGTAGTGTGCTGAGCTGTACACGTGTTCGAAGTGTTGTGCAAGCGTGTTGGCCTGGTCTTCGAGTGTGTCCCCTGTTGTGCTAACCAGGGACAGGCTGTGTGTCTGTTGTCCTTTTAGTTTGCGTATTCGTGTCCAGACTTTGTGAGTCTCGGCGTATGAGTTGATGGAAGTGAGGAAGGTGCGCCAACTCTCCCTTTTCGCCTCACGACGCACTCGCTTCCCAAAAGCCTTTGCCCGTTTAAAAGAAATGAGGTTATGTGACGTGGGCTACCGGCGAAGGACACCCTACGCCTTGTTCTGGGCCTCTCGCGCCCGCCTGCAGTCCTCGTTCCACCAGGGCCTCCTTGGGTTGCGGGACGCACTGGAGGCCTGGGGCATGGACTTTTCGGCGGCGTCGAGTATGTGTGCCGTGACGAGTTGGGCTGCTTCCTCCACGTGTAGGTGTTTTATGGTTCTGTGGTGTAGTTTAGATGTTTCTGTGAATGTACTCCAGTTTGCTTTTGATTCATTAAACCTGTTATGGGAAGATGGACTGCATGGGCCTTTACCAATGTACGTTAGGGAAGTGGGGAAGTGGTCACTACCATATGGGTCCGTGCCACGCCCCACTCAAGACATGGAACGAGAATTGCAGAACCAATCGCCAAGTCAAGATGCGAGTATGTATTGTGTCCTAAGTTATGGTATGTAGGCTGTTTTTTGTTGAAAAGGCATGCTCCTGAAGATGTAAGGAATTTCTCTATCAGGCCCCCTCAGGCATCCATTCTAGAGGAGCCCCAAAGAGAGTTGTGCGCATTAAGGTCGGATGTTAGGATGTATGGTTCGGGCAGCTGGTTGACCAGCGCCTCGAAGTCAGAGCTCGAAAGTGCATGATCAAGAGGAATGTAAATGGAGCATACCGTTATCAACCTATTAAATATTATCGTACAGATTGCTACAGCCTCCAGGAGAGTGTTCAAAGTGACAGGGTGGAAGGCTAAGGATTTCCGGGCGACAATTGCCACACCTCCTGAAGAGTGTGTGCAGCCAACCCTGTCCTTTCTGAATACCATGTAACTATTTAAGAAATTTGTTTAGAATTGAGGTGGGTTTCCTGCAGACACATGATACTTGGCTGACTGGCATGCAGAATCTCATACACATCGTCAAGATTTTTAAGGAGGCCTCTGCATTCCATATGGGTGATGTTTTCTGTTCCCATTATTTAAATTTAAGAATAACTGGAGTGTGCATGTGTTTGTTCATGTGTCGTCTTTCGGGGCTGTTATTCTAGGATTTTTAGGCTTTTCTGTCGGCTTGGACATCGGAGGCCGCTCCTTGCGCTACGTTGCAGGCACGAACGGCGTGACATCCATCTCCTCGTCGGATGCCAGAAGGGTGCCCGGCGGACCAGGCCCCCCGGACTTGGCCCGCTTTCAGGAGCCCTTCGTTTGAGCCGCCACCGCCGAGGCCGTCCGGGGCACCACAGGTGGCACGGGAGGTGCGGTGGCGGTGGGAGCCGATGCGGGGCCTCCGGTGTCCATCCGGTCGGCACCCTCCAATGCACTGGAGTACGGGGAGGCGAAGGCGCGAGCGGCACCGGTCCCTACAGAAGAGGTTGTCACCACAACCGCTGCTGCCTCAGCAAGCGGCGTGGCAACGGATTGGGCTGCCTGAGGCACCCCAGGGGGAGGGGGGTGGCGGAGGAGGGACCAGGTCAGAGTCGCTGTACTGGGTCCCTGTGGACACCAGACGCCGCTCCGACCCCCGGCGAGCTGCGTCGGCGTACCTCCCCAGAGCGAAAGAGGCGAACCTCTTTCTCGCCTCTGGAAAGGTGATGTTCTCAGTGACCTTTACATTTATGATTTGTTTTTCTTGCTTAAATTTCTCACAAGTGCGGGACCACGCTGCGTGGGGCCCCTGGCAGTTGGCACAGGTGAAACTCTGGGTGTTGCAGTTTTCGGACGGGTGGTCATGTTGACCGCATTTTGCACAGGTAAGGCGGCCGCGGCAGGAGTTGGTGCCATGCCCAAACCGTTGGCACTTAAAACAGCGCCACGGGTTAGGGATGTAAAGCCGGACCGGACATCGACCAAAACCTGCATTGATGTATTCTGGAAGGCTCGACCTGTCAAAAGTTAGAATAAGATGCTTTGTAGGTATTTGTTTGTCCTCTCTACGTATGTTTATGCGTCTGACCCCTGTTACGCCCTGACTTCGAAGGCCCTCCAGCAGGTCGGCTTCAGTTTCGTTCAGTAGATCGGGATCGGAGATCACGCCCTGGGAGCTGTTTAAGCTGCGCTGGGGCGTGACCCTGATGTCAAGATCACCGATTCAGGTCTGGCTCAAGAGTTTTTCTGCCTGCTGCTGCTTCGTGACTTCGACCAGCAATTGCTCAGTTCTTTGTTTCTTGGCTTTGTACGCCTCACCAATTATACTTGTCGGGAACTTCGATACCAACAAGACAGACAATGAAGCGACAGATCTTTCTGTGTCAGTTGACTCAACTACAAGAAAACGGGAATAGTTTTTTACGGTTGTTGCAGAGACAGTTGTTAAAAGAGGTGGAAATGAAACTTCGGTGCGGCCCCTTTTCTGAGGCCGATCACGTTTGGAGGGGGTTTTGAAAATGCCATATAGCATAATATAAAAGCAGGGAGACGGGGGTACTTTCTCCTTTGACCTTACCCTGGTAGTCAAAGAGGTCCCGGAGCTCACTGTCTGGTAGACAGGCAGGGAGCCCATCGGCCGGAGCTTGACCAAGGCTCCGCCGGCCACCGTTTACGGCTTCTACCCTTCACCTTTAAACACCTCGCCACGGTTGGACACAGCTTATGTTTGGGAGCGCGGGATCCGCGGTGTCGCTGCTCACCGTCACCATGAATACTCAAGGTGCCCCGTGCGGGGGAAACCATGAAGAATATTCCATGATATGTTGCCTCGGAATATGCGTGCTAAGTTGAGTCATGCTAAATGTAAAACATAATTGGGAGAGATGGGCAGTACCTAACTCAAACTGATAGTATATACGGTCAACTTTACATTAAATTGAGGGCAATGGTTAGAAGAGAACATGATGGGCCTTGGGAACTGCAGACTATGCAAAATATTTCATGGTGCTGTCTGGTGAGTAGCAAAATATCTTCAGACGCAAGGTAGGGTACCGAAATGGAAATCTAGAAATTATGTTTTTGATGCCCCGGAACCGGTTCGGAACGGTTCCTTCGATTCATTCCAGTTCGGGTTCAGTTCCAAAATGGCGTAAAAATACGGTTCCGGTTCAGTTCCGGTTTCGGGCAAAAATTCGGGTTCGGTTCCGGTTTTCGGTTCGGTTCCGGTTCCGGTTCGACACCCTGACTGCAATGCTCTCAGTGATTCGAAAGCTGGCAGCCCCACACAGCACTCTCGACCACATTGTCTTTCCGAGGGGACATTGAATGCTGCGCAGAGACGTGTCGCGCCTTCTCCTAAGCTTTTTTCACGAGACATACCTGCAAACTCGCGGTGAAAGGACACTACCCTTGACTAATTAGGAGGAGCTTGGGCGGCGCAATTGCCGGCATATCTAGACAGGCTAACCCCGCCTGATCCCACACAACCACCACCACCACCATCACCACAGCACTGCATTTAGGTCCGGTTCGAAACTTTCGTTTATTTCTCCTCAAATTCTTCTTAGGTGGCTTTCGCTCATTTCGAAAGAAAAAAACTTCTCAAATAGCTATCAAACACAGGATTTACATGGCGGCGCTTGAGAAAGTGTGCGAAGGGAGGAGAGAGGTGGCGCGGGGAAGGGGGGTATGACCGAAAACATTTCAAGGGGGAACCCCCTCCTCCCCACCGCCCCCCCTGGGTACGTCCCTGCGTCTTTCTCAATGTCCCACTTATGTTTTCCTTCTAAAACTGCTGTGTTCCCGCCATGATGCTATGATGTTCCCGCAAACCAAACACCTCCAATGAGTACTTCGTTATTATAGAAAAATGCGAGGTATTTTAATGTTTCGTTCTTTAATTAGTTAGGCAGGTACCTGGATAACGGAACATCTTCGGAGACGGGAAAATGCAGTTGCAAAGGACCGATAGTTCATAGTCTGCCTAGCCTTGAATTCGCGGCAGAATATGTTAGGGAGAATCGCCAATTCGGCCATGAACATGCTGCTTCTGCGACGACTCTGGAGAACGCTCAGGCTTGTATGAACGCTACCATCCAAGGCCGAACGCACTCCTTCACCGCGGACTGAAAATAGTCCTGCCAAGTGATTTGTGGCACTGGGTACAGGCAGCGCACCCTCCGCTTGCTTACCAACAAATTGCCTTTGAATATAAGCGACAGGGAACATTTACCCTATAGTAAAAACCAACCCAACCAGCGTTCATAACTAAATGAACGTGGGGCTGCCCTTTATATACACAGACTTTGTCTCATATGAACCTGCAGTTTTCTTTGCGCTAATGAACGGGGAGATGTATGACAAGCGCCAGCCGTTCAGGAAGTGTTAACGGTTATGACTATTTAAACCGCGCGGTTTTCCAAGCCTCAGCGTGACTTCCTGACGGCGGTACAGAAAGCTATACTTCTGTCCATTATCGCTCTCCGCCGCCTGATTCCGGCAGTCGCATCGACCGTTAGCGAGGTACGACAACAAGGCGAGCCCGCAAAGTGTTCTGCACTTAAAAAACATTCCAGCACACGTAAGTATCAGATGACAATGCAAAACTATCACCGTCCACTTGAACTGCGCTACCAATTGAACGTTACGGGACGTTCTGCGTCACACAGAGAGCCCTGACTCAGTGGGGAGCAATCCACCAGCGGGATAGAGGAAGTGAATTGAATTGTATAACTTTTATTGAGATAGGAAACGTTACGTGGCCGTAGTTGGGGAGGGGGAAGAAGAGAAAGGGAGCGGCGATGAGCCAGCCATGGTTAGGGCTCGTTGGAGATGATGCGTGATATTCTGGGAGAGACAGTGTAGACCCCATATCACACTACACTTGTCAGACCAATCTTAATTGATAAGATCCCTCCACATCCGCTTTTGATGTGAATCTGCGCACGCCAAAGGGTTGCCGACCAGCTTGAGTTTTAATTCTGACGGAGCCGCTGTGGACCCATAGCAGCCGATGGAAACTTGTGTTCCACGTTTCAAACACGGCGGCTTTTTTCCCTCTGTGAGTCACGGAATGCTTTCGAACAATACCTCGTAAAATTACTTCCAACCATTCAGCGCCAACCGCATGCGGGGCGAAGGGCTATTGATACAACCTTAGCATGTTGCTATGTTGGGCAAATATGGCACCAATGCGTCTGTGTCAATACTGCGGACTGTCATGCGAACAGAATCAATGGAAGAAGAAGACAACGAGGTCGCACCCCCGCAGGGCACCATCATCCACGGACCGCTATACAATCTACGTGTCACTCCTCATGCATTTTCAAGCTTTACTGTAAATGATTTCGCCACCACAATATTTAAAATATAGACATCCCGCACTATAAATGCACTTAACTGAAAATGCTTTTTGATAAATGCTACCCACTTCAGTGTCAGACCTCATCAATCAGCTTAAATAAAATACGCTAATCAAGCTTTTCGGCAAAATGTACCTATATGGCCGAGTTTCTGCTTCAAAAGGTAGCTGTACAATTTTGTACCGATCGTTACGGTTATCTTGGAGTGCCTCGCGACGGCCGACGAGCAATGCGCATATTCCTTTTGTCTTTCTCACTGTGCGTTTTCTCTGAGAAATTTACTCAATAAATGTTACTTATTTTCCCGCAGCCAAAAACTAATATTCTATGGAAAGCACCTGAAATCAGTTCCTGAATACAGTACCTGATTTCGCGAAACACTCAAGCGGGCTTTACTGTATATGAAGGCGTGGTGATGTCATTTTGTTATCTTTATGCGGTTGGACACTTTTGTACTCAGAGTAGCTTACGCAACCGTAATCTTTACCAGTATGCCCAGCAGCCGAATCGGTTGCCCATGAGGTGCCACTTGAATTCTCCCACGTGGGTCTAAAAAAAGCGAAGTGAAATGTACTTAACCACACTCTCTATTAGCGCACAACGACACTGACGACTGCTTTATCTTCTTCTTCTTCTGGCGTTTTTTTTAATTTTTTTGTGATCTACTTATGTTAGCCTGGAATGAACTGAAGGAGGTGCTACATCGGTCTCTCTTTTCATATATGAAAGCGTGGTGACGTCCCAATGTGATCCCCATACTGTTGGGTACTTTTGCCCTCGGAGGAGCTTACGCAACAGCAATCTTTACCGGTATGGCCAGACCCCTTGGGTAGGTACGTGCCTGCCTTCCTAATGATGAGAGTTTTCTGCTCACATCGCCACGAAAATTTGCTTAGGTGCATGGTAGGGGTATTCTATAACGGTTTCCCTATTTATATATTATGGGAATTCGCGCCTTGGTGGCAAGCACAGAACTCAACAAAGCAACACCCATAAAGCAAAGAACAAAAAGATATTTAATGCATTTTACTCAAGCAGCGGCAAGTCCAGTCCCTGTCGCGCTGGCGTCTAACAGCCCCCTTTCCTTGCTCTGCACACTTATATACCCGCAAGTGGTGGGGAGCGTCGCTGATATCACCAGCAGACCCGTCGCCCACAACGTGCGTGCGCACTGTGTTAGTGCGCCCACACTATTAAATAGCGGGGACGTCACGACGTGATTTCTCTCCTGTTGAGTACTTTTTTACTCGGAGTAGCTCACGAAACCGCAATTTTTACCGGCATAGCCAGCACCCACATCGATTACCCATGCGAGGCCACTTGAATTGTCACGCGTTGCTCTGCAGAGCGAAACCACAGACAAGTGAAATGTACTTAACAACACTTTCTACTACTACACAACGACGCTGCCATCTGCTTTATATCCTTCTTCTGGATTTACTTCGGTGTCTTTATTTTCTGTTCTCTCCAAGGTGGCCTGGAATGAACTGAATGAGGGGCTAAAAGGGTCTTTCTTTCTATATAAGGAAGCGTGGTGACGCCACTGCGTGATTTCTATGCTATTGGGAACTTTTGCAATGGGAGCAGCTCGGAGCCAGCGCCTGGCTCACCCCGACCGTCTCTTATTGTGTTAATTTTCTTCTTGCTTGGTTTCAGTTGAATCAGATTTCTCGTTATCTAGTGTTTTGAGCGTCACATATGCTCCCCGCGACGGCCAAGGCCCCGGGCTTGCCGCCCTCCGCGCGGTGCATCGGTGAACCGCCTGATCAACCGCCAGGCCCTGTCATGGAGCCGGAACCTCTGGCTGCCCCGCTGTTCGTAGCCTCGTCAAGCCCACTGCAAGCTACCGGTCACCCCTGTTCTGATCTTGGGTGTTCTCCGGGTCGTCGCTTCCGCCGGGGCAAGTGAGTTCGATGGGGATACCATCCCAAGAACCTCTGCCAGATGACGCAGACGACATGTCTGATCTTTCAGACTGATTATCTGCAACGGTCATCTACGTAAATGAAACCGTTCTTTCACTTGAGAAGTCAAAGCCATTTGAGTCTGTGATTCCTGCAAAGCGCTGCCGTCGCTCTAAGCGTGTCTAAAAGCTACTTTATGTCAGCACAATAGCAAGTTCCCTGAGGCATTGCGTCGTTGTGGTGATCAAACCTGTCGACTCATCGGAGGGTATCACTCGCTACAACGCCATCGCTGTCAAGGAAGGATTAGAGACTCTGGCTCCAGATGGCGAGCTGCAAGTATGTCGAAATTATCGCCTCAGCCTGCTCGCTATTGACGCTCGCAACGCTGATGCCACAGAGCGTCTCCTGAAAATCTCCATTGCTGGCGTGAAAGTCCAGGCCTATGAACCACGACCGAGCAATTGCGGAATGGGCGTGATCAGGGGAGTAGCTAAGTAGCTCTCTGACCCTGAAATCCTTAGTGCGTTACATGAGTCAGAGCGCCTGTAAAATCCGTCCGGAGACTGGCAAAATCATCAGAGAGTGTGCACATTGTGTTCGCCACAGAAACTGTACCAGAGCATGTAGTCATCGGTTACACGTGCTATCGCGTGTATGATTACGTAGAGACACTAATACAATGCAAAAACTGCCAGTGATTCGGGCACGTGGCGAACATGTGCAAACTCCCGCTGTGATGTTTCCGGTGCGGTGGTACTCATGACCGAGAATCCTGCACAGTTGAAAATCCTGAACGCCCAAACTGCTGCAAAACGCATGAATCGGCGTTAGTTCATTGTTCTGTCCGTCGTTATGACAAGCCTATTTTTGAAATAAAGGCTAGAAACAACACTGACTAGATATCATCGAAATACGCTCTTCTGGAACGCCGTTAGGCTGGGCATAAGGAACACGGGGGAAAGCAAGAGAACACATCTGCGGGTCTCGGACTCATCAACAATGAGGACGATGTCCCAGATCTGCCGGTCCTCCATCGTGAATTGCAGCAAAAGCATCCCCCTACAGTAGCTCTGCCAGTACGAACTACCGCAGCAACAGTTGACGCCCCCTCAAAAGATGCCGCCATGCCTGCAGCGACAGCCGCGCCTGCTCGGCCAATCAGACAAGACTCCGACTCCAGCTGTACGAACTTCAAAGCCTGCTCGCCGAACGTCTCTGCGAGAGCAGCGTGAGCCAAAGGATGACCAGATCTCCGGGGGCTTGCGTTCTGGGATATCAGCTGTAGTAGAGGTTGTGCGCCTCTTCCTTGCTCCCCTTCCATCACCGGTAGCCGTGTCTATCCTGAGACTCCTGAATTATGTTTTACCTCTCCTTATGTAATGCGTTAGCTGCAACTCCTGGTGGAATCACAGTTCCGAGAGTACAAGAAATTCGAGATAAAGCTACAATCTTACAGTGGACCGCCTGCGGACTCAAGCAGTGCCGTTCGGATCTACGCCAATTCACACAAAAACATCGTTTTCCGGTGATCGCTACATATTTCTGAATCACGGTTGATGGAAGACATACCCCTTTCTGCATACACAGTTCTACAGTCGCTGACTGGCGTAGAAATGTCAAGAGTTTTACTGGCCGTGAGAAATGACCTCACCATAATAGAGCATGGTCTTTCACCGGATGCACGGAACGAATACGTGGCAGCCACGGTTCGTGGTGTTGGGTTGTCCTTCACGATAATCGCGGCCTGTATTCCACCACGTGTAAGACTGAAGTTAAATCGCTTAGAAACGCATCATCAGTACTACACCAGCCCTGCGCATCTTGACCGGTGACTTCAACGCTCATCATCCCATCTGGGGCGCAGGAAAACGACGGGTAAAGGGAGGCACCTTCTGGACATTGCCCACGGGCAAGGTATGTGCCTTTTCAATTCTGGAGAGCTCACCTTCTACCGAGGAAAGATGTCGAACGCCCTCGACGTCACGTTTGTTTCGTCACAACTCCTCCCTAGGACGAGCTGGGCAGTGGACATTGAACTCCATGGCAGCGATCGTGCGGCGACTTACCTTGCAGTGGGTTGTATCTCGGGCTCTCGTCTACAGTGTGTGATTCGCTCCTCTGACTGGGAGGCATTCAAAACTGTGGTGGCGGAAGCCGTAGACTCGGTGAGCTCATGTGAAGCCTTCGGTGACACGATGTCAACAGCTCGAAATTCAAGCAGGAAAGTTCTAAGGCTTCCGCATAGATAAACCGCCGCCGACTTCGAGTATGAGAGGCATCGAGCAGTGCATCGAAGAGCAGAAAGACGAGCGAGCCGGACACAAGCGCCTGAAGATACCTGAGCATCAAGACGAGCCCAGAAGGAGATTCGGAGGCCTATGAATAAGCTCGCAAAGCGTGGGTGGGAATCCTTCTTCTCCAAGCTGGACCCTCGGAAGCCGCTCTCTAGAATATGGCTCTAGCTCCGAAGTTTGCGGACCCCACAGATTAAACTGCACCCGTTGAAATCCATCTCACTGAGCAGGAACACCAGTGACCTCCAAGTCGCTGACGCCTTCTGCAGGAAAATTACTGCAGCGCCAGCAGCTCTTCTTTCGCCACACTCTCCCCCCAACGAGGCATTCTCATGCCCGGTGTCCCCAATGGACGAGCAATTCTCCTTGGCAGAGTTGCTCGCTACACTGGCTTCTGTCAAGAACTCCCGCTTCCCAGGCCCGGATGACATCACCTACACAGCCGTCTCACACCTAGGTGAAAAGGAAAAAAACTTGCCTCCTGCATGCCTTCAATAATTCGTGGGAAACTGGTCGCCTGCAGCCAAGGTGGAAACACGCTCGCCTTGTCCCAGTCCTGAAGCCAGGTAAAGTTCCCACCGCTATCGAGTCTTACCGACCCACCAAGCTCCTGAGTTGTGTCGGGAAACTGATGGAAAAGATGGTGCTACTCCGCTTGGACTGGGATTTGAACATACGAGATATATACCCGCATGGATGTCTTGTTCACGCAAGGGTCGTAGCAGCCTCGATAACTTCATCGCCCTTGCAAATAGCACAAGAGAAGCAAAGTGTCGGCAGGACATTGCTGTTGCCGTGTTCCTCGACATCAGGTCAGCGTATGACTGCATCGAGCATGTAGCTATCCGCTCGGCGCTGAAGTCTTTAGGCATCAGGGGCCCCATTTACGCATGGCTGTCGGACTACCTCTACGATAGGTATGTGTACATGTCTACCGGGAGCGGACACTCATCGCAACATCAGGTGACCCGAGGTGTTCCTCAGGGTGAGGTGCTGAGTCCTACACTCTTTAACATTGCCATAGGTGGCCTGGAGAAATGCGTGCCACAGTCGGTACAAATCTCTCTGTACGCCCACAACATCTACATATGGAGTTCTGGCCGCAATAGGCGAGTGTTACGGTCAAGACTGCAGCGAGCAATTGACTCCATTGCGGCGTTTCTGACCACTTGATGATAGTAATTTCAGGGAACAAATGTGCTGCGATAGCCTTTACAAAGCCTGACCTTACGCGCTATAGCCTCACTGTTGGAGGGACCGGAAATTCATACGTCCCGACCCCCAAGTTCTTGGGAGTAACATTTGATAGTAGTCTCACCTAATCGCCTCATGTTCACCACCTCAAGGGCAAGATTACTTCGTTCGCCCGCATATTCTGCTTGCTCTCCACCAACACTGGCGGTTGTTCAGTCCATTCTCTTCTAAGGGTATACAAAGCGTTTTGCGTCGGCCTGATGACTTACAGCATCCCAGCTCTGGTTCCTCTATCAAAAGGAACTGTCAAAGCGCAAGAAAGTATGCAAGCACAAATCCTGCGAGTCTGCATTGGCGTTCCAAAGACAACCTCTACCATGGAAACGCTGACAGAATTCAGGCAGCTCTCACCACTCGCTGTTAGCAAGCAGGCGTTTCTGCATGCGCGTGGTCGCAAAATGGCCGGCATACAGTCCTAGAACCATTATGAAAATTAAAAGTGCACGATGAACGTTCTTGCTACTATTATCACTGCGGAAGGAACTAGAAACAGGTTTCCCGCATAAACACTGCAGAAATCTACAATCGAGAAGTCCTGCAGTCACAACAAAGCCCGGGTTGCACTTAGTGGCCATTTAGAACGAAGTTGATTGCGTTCCTAAGTAAGACAGCAGAGACGCCGAGGCGGAATGGTGGTCCTGCCTGGTGGAAGCAACGTTGACATCCTCTGGTATTGTGTAGGTACCCATATAAATGCCATTTTCACAGACAATGAGAAGAAACACCAAAAATGACCCTTCACCTTGACTTTTTGGCTTGTGCGTGGCGAGCCAGGTGAACACAGCTGAATTAAACAGCACAGGTTGCGCTTTCCAGGCAGCGGAATCCTCACCCGTTCTCCTCCCCGAACCGCGAAGATGATTATTGTGGTTTACAGTTTTGTTTTTTAGCGTGCGCTGTGTTAGGTAACGACATTCAGGAGAGCATATAAAACGGGGTTGCTGCAGCTAGCATTGCACGCTCATCTATTATCAAGAGGCTGATGAATTCGCCGTCAAAATAAAATACATGCACAACCGTACATGCCTTCGTTTGTACAAATATAAACGGAAGCTCCAAACCTCATCCACCAAACTAAATTCACAGTTCAGCAGCCCCCTAATTACTTGCACGTACGCCAGAACATCAATGAAAATATTTCTGAAGCGGGCGACGTCAGCAGATATTTAGAGTACTATATTATAATTTCAACTCACGTAATATTTGCTTAAAAAGCTGCTTAATATACTGAGGTACTTGAAGAAGCAATAAAAGTAGCACTATAGTTTCCAGCTGTCGTTTAAACGCGGTAATCCAGGATGGTTGTGTTTGCGCTTGTTACGTCGTGTGCAGTGGGTAAAGGGGGTGTAGGACAATATAGCCGCGGGCAAAATGGTCCCGGACAATATGGACCCATGACAATACTCCGGCCATGCAGAACGTCGTGGATATCTGTAGCGATTGCAGTCAAAACTCGATCTTACGAATCCAGATCTGGCGACTTTCCCGTTCTAATGAACAAATTCGGATTTCCCCGCAGGGGCTTTTATGGCTCAACGCTTTAATGAACTCGATCGAACCCATGAAATAATTTGAGCGCCATTCCCGATTTATCGAAGTATTAAAAGACGATAGTCTTTCTTGGGCTACTTCAACCCAGAAATTTTGGCCAGTCTGTATGTCTGTCGGTCTGTCTGTCTGTCTGTGACCCGATTCAGCCACTCGGCCAAACTAAAACAAAACCTGCGCAATAGTCTTATATAGTCACAGCTCAATGTGCCCGTCCAAGTCAGGTGTAATGTTCATACTTATCAAGATTGGTGACGAACAAGAAGACATTACGCAAATGTAAGACAACAAAGTAATACAGCAGTGATATTTGCAGCGTTCCTTTATAAGAAATCGTACATGTTCGATTTGTGCGAGACTAAATACTCTGTCAACTGTAGAAAAAAAAAATCCCTCCGCCGTCGCCTGCTGTCGCCCGCGCCAGTATAGCTTCTGGCGGCATTTTAAGAAATCCACCGGCAACAGTTACTAAAGGTTCCACTAGATAGATTCCACGCTCTGCTTGCAACGCACGTGAAGTAGAGAAACGCGGTTCTATAAACGCTGAAGTAGGGCGCCTCGATTCACGCGCGTCTTCGCCATACAGCAGCGTTGGCATCAGGACACCCGGTTTGGAGAAGTGGCACGTGGGAAATTTAAAATGATTTCAGCAAACCTTTGCCGTCTTTACCTTCGGAGGAGCGCGACGCAAGAGGAACAACATGAGAGGTGAGCGGGAAAGGGAAGCGAGGAATTTACTTGACAAAAGTCGATAAAGACTATCGTCCTTTGACATTTGCAACGAAAGGAGCAGATACGCGGCCAATTTTTTTGAGAAGCACATTTAAAACATAAGCAATTTCGAATGTGTTTTCTCTGAACGCCACGGCAATTAGGCCACCAGGTCATCGTCAACTGCTTCAAGCACGCCGGCTTCGTAGCGTCCCCCGCCGAGGCTGTATAGTTCCGCAAGCCCGTAGCAGGAGCAAGAAGAAGAAATCACCTTCCTCGGACCAGCTTCGTGGGCTCAACGAGGTGGCAGCATATCCGAGCTTCCACGACTGTCCGAGCGCCAACACCATGGAGGTTTTAAATGAGGATGTCGTACAGTTAGTTTACGGCACACTAAAGGTGTACAAAGATTCTGACGACAAAGAAACTGCTTAAGCACGTGTGCCCGCTCCAGGCCAGCTGGCGGATGCTATACGTGCACAGGCGTTTTGCTTTCGCACCTCACGAAGGAACCGAGGACGTGTTCAACGCTTGCGTGCTATGAAATATCTGTCCGCCCAATGGTGACGAAGCGCACGCAAGCGAGAACCTCAGGCTTTGTTTGGAGGAAACAAATTCGTCACCGCAGAACCCCTAGCGTTTTGTTGGTCATATTTTCAGCGCGGACGTGCAGAGCATAGCTCAATTTAGTACTTTGCTAAACAGCAAGGCCCTCAAGGAGTCAGCATGGTCTTCTCTGGGCCGGGCTCAGTCATATCCCTGTGGAATTTCGCAGGTACCATGGACATGAGGGTGCAGGCAGCCTCACCTTATTTACCACCATCTCTACCCCTGACTATATGTTGAGTCACTCTTTCTAAATAATGATTTGCAATAATAATATTATCGCAGCTTTACAAAAATTCGCGTCCATCCACCCTCGGGAGGTGGTTGGAAAGCGAAGCTATAAACGACACCCACAACAATTACCCGTGGGACGTCACTTGAATTCCCACGCGTGGCTCTACAAAGGGTAAAACCAAAGACAAGTAAAATGTAGTTAATCACACCCTTTATAATTTCAAAATGTTTTTTGCTAATGCTAAATCAATGCATGATTCATGAATGGTGGTCGCTTGAGTTGTATTGGTGAATCGCGTGAGTGGAAACACTTGTTTTTATAAAACTAGCGGAAGCTCAAACACGGTGTTAGACGATCTCACTTCTCCTCCGCCTCTGCCGCACTTCGGCGGGGGCGACGAGATTGGTGGGAGACATCGAGGCGAAATGTGATGCCATGCTTTGGTGCGAGCTTCCCTTAATTTTAAGAACTGTTAGCGCATGCGCAAGGTGAGAACCCAGCCGCGCCTTGTGCATGCGCTTACATAAATAAAAATATAAACGAAATATCACTGAGAACTTAGTAAAAAACGTCTCTCAATATCTCGCGGTGACCGAAGAATTCACGCAATCAAGCAGAATTTCGGCCATTTTTGAGAGTTTTGCCGCAGGGTAACGTGGTTGGCTGCCATTTTGGTGACTAGAAAATGGTAGGCAAAGCTTCTCTCAATCGAGCATCTCGTCTGCTTCGTATCTCCGCGTAAAAAATTTGAAAATTTGTCCCGCCTCTTTGGGGAGCTCCTACTGGGTATTTAAATCTCGTTACGCGCAAGAGGGACTGCCGTTGCTTTCCCGCTTATGAACCGTGCGCATCGTGCGCATGCGGTGCGCACAGCGGCGCAAGAGGTCACGTGAAGCTATCACCTGGCTTTCAGCGAGAACGCATGGGGTAAACCTGCAGATGTGTTCGGTGAGTGCCCCGTCTGTTTCTCCGTCTTCGCGTGGGCTCGTAGCTCGATCGGTAAGACTCCGTTCCTCTATTCGTTCGAGGTTCGATTCCTGGCGGTGCCAGTTGTTTCTTTTATATTTTGACGGGAGTTTTCTGTTGACACCAACGGTTGCGACAGAAACCTTGGGGGGTAGAGGTAACTAGCTTTGCTTTAAGACGATGACGATTGCGGGAACGCCTCCTGTCCCCTTTCTTCAGCGCGTACAGCTGACGATGATAATGAGCGGAGTTTCAGGGCTGTTCTTGTGTGCGAGCACACGTGTAGTGAGCCAGGCAAGCATCAACGCTGGTGTAGGGCGTGCAGAGCTGGGCAACGTATTTCTTGGCTTTTTTGGAAGCACCAGCTCACTTTATTCAATTTTCTTCAAACTTTTCATTGACCCTAACTATTTTACCTTCATTTTTTTAAATACGATAACCTTTTTTGTGCGATTTGAACATGAAAATTTTGGTCTGGCTGTCTGTCTATTACTTGATTCCGCCAGCCGGCCAAGGAGAAACCGATACTGCGCAATAATCTTATGTACCCACAGCCAATTCTAAACGTCCAAGTCCGGTGGCAATGATCATACTTGTCAACATTGTTGAGCCAGAACAAAACGTTACACAAATACGAGGCACAAAAGCAATACACAAGGGATATTCGCAGTGTTCCTGTATGGATGCTTGATTTTTGCGATAGGAAATGAAAAACTATGTCAACTGCAGAAAAAAAATCACTTCGACGCCTGCTACCGCCCACGCCACTATAACGTTTGGCGTAATTTTAAGAAATAAAACGGCAACAGTTACGAAAGGTTCCACTAGGTATGTTCAACGTTCCGCTTAGAACGGACGTGAAGTAAGAAAATGTGGTTCTATAAACGTTGAAGTAGGGCACCTTGATTCACTCGCGCCTCCTCAGTACGGCAGCGATGGCATACAGGCTCACGGCCTGCAGCAGTAGAACGCAGCAAATTAAAATTGACTTGAGCAAACTTCTAGCGTGTTTATTTTAAGAGGAGTGAGACGGCAGAGGAAGAGCATAAGAGGTGAACGGTAAAGCGAAGGGAGGTATTTACAAGGCAAATGTCGAATAAAGAATACCGTCTTTCGTTGAAATTTGCAACGAAAACACCGCTGAGCCCAAGTAGTTTCATATATTGCAGGGAAAGTATCGTGGGCCTCAAAAACGTAAATTGCTTGATGGCTTATTTTTATTTCTGCACTGAGTGCTGGAAGTTTTTCCTCCTAATTTTATCTAAAAGACGAATGCCTTGTGTTGTATGTTGCTGAAGAAACTCGTAATCTCTCAACGTTATTCAGAAATTTTGTTGTAAACTTCTGCGTTCAGCTATACTTTTCGGTCGTATCCTAAATCCGCAACTACTGGCTTCATTTCTTCGTGACTGCTACATAAAAAAAGCGTTTGAAGAAGCTCAAGAAGGGCCGATAAGAAGTACTGTGGACTACTAATAAAAAGTATTGTTTTCGAACTATACAAATAAATTACGTTTCACGGTGTCTCGTGAGATTTAAATACGAAATGTTACAATTTCGAACGATGCATTGATGTTGCACTATTAACGCCACGGTCGCACTTTCCGTTCCCGGCCAGGGCGACCATTTTTGTGACGACTGTACACAACAGCAATAACAGCACGCGTGTACGCAATATCATCGTATGAGTAAGACTCTCACATGGCGTTCATTAATCCATAAACGCTTATAGCGCAATAAAAGTTTCGTTCCTTAGAACCGAAATCCTAAATTATTTTTGTGGCAGATTTACACCGAACGTATTTCAAGATGGGTGATGACAACGGAACTTGAAGTGATTACGTGCATCCTCAAATAAAACTCGAAAATATAGTAAAATTTTGATGATATAGTTATAATAAAACATTGTAGTGCAGAACATTGCAGAAAACTTTGCAGAAAACATTGCAGAAAACCTTGACCAACGGCACAGCATGTCACTGCTGTTGTTTCTGTGCTCAAACTAGCAATTTTATTTATTTGGTTTAAAATGTTTATGAAACGTATAGTGTTTAACATGCGACAGTCTCCACTTCCTGGTTCAGCAGTTTCCCGCTTTCGGCTTGGTGCATAGGGTAGTTTATGCACACAGTTCCTTGTGCGAGTGTCTGAAATTAGCAAAACGCAAAATCGTAACTCCAAATAGCGACAGGTTGCCCACGTTAATTTTTTTACCTCGCGATTGCTTTGCTGGGATGACCATCGACACTTCCGCCACAGTTGCATAAGTGCATCACTTGTTAGATGGGGCTGCCGAGTTTTAGATCGCATTTCACCTAAAAGGAATAGCGACAAAGACACTTCAAAGAGAATTTATAGGCTACAACATGTAGCAGTGCGATGTTGAATTGTGTATAAAGATATTGCTACGAAAGCGACAATGTTTTGCGGGAACAGCTTTATGCAATTGAAACGATATTTTCAAATAGCCTGTGATTTGGTACTCTGAAGCTTTGAGAGGTGAGTACTACGGTTAATTTGTCTATCTTTCTGCGTTGTCGGGAGCACTACTGTTCTTTCCTCGAACTACTTCAGAGCGAGCCCACCTTCTTCACTGCATAATAGTCTACCTACACCATTACACCTATAGAGGCTGCAATATACTTTCCTTTTGCAATCAACTTTTCTGCTTTTACCAAGAGTAGATTTCGGAATATTTCCAAAGCAAATTGCTTTCTTTTAAAATGTACAATGGCACACAGAGTTGACCAATTCTCCAGTATGTTAAAATTGTCACATCAAAGGGCAAAGATTTCTCCACAACTCCGTCATAGCTCGAGGTCATTCGGCGGAAATAAATGTCATGAGGCACATGTACAAATATGCTCTTGTGGCGGTAATGAAGTCTACGCAGTATGACAAATAATGATAATTAGATGCTTTGATCAAATATTTTATATGAACCCTTCTTGTTCGTGAAAAATATTGCTTACCTTCAAAGACACCAATAAAAATGCCTTCGTGCAGATGTTGCGACATTACGGTATTTTACGCACGCAATCATAACAGAATGAAAATTAGAAGTTTGGTGTTGAAGCGGCCAACCCCAACTATTTATCAGAATGTCCTCAAACCAAAACACTTCCCGTTTTTTAAGGATTGTTTAGGAGAATAGAGCACATGTTTAGGAAGTGGAAGCGTGGCTTTTATAGTATTTATGCAGAGTTCCGTGCTCAAAAAGGTGAGTGCGTTTCTAAAACAAATAAATTTGGGCGAATAACCGGAGCATTGTGATCATGTTGTAGTGTAAAAATTTACCTGTGACGGCGCTGACTAGTATTCCTGTCAAGACTGTTCCGAGAATTGCGAAGAAGCTGCTCCAAAAAAAGGACAACCGAAAAATAAAGAATATGTCTTCCGACCTGAAAAGATAAAAAATAGTAGATGTTGTAAACTCGCGAAGGACATGATCTTTTAATTTAGGCCTATAAGAAACTTCGCACCACCGCTGTGCCGCGAATAAAAAAAAGTAAAACGGTATCCGTACTAAGTTAGTGCATGTCAAGGTAATACACGCAAAACAATGAGTGAGCTTGACACCGTGAGGTCCGGTTTGTGAGCAACAAAGTGTTTACGATATTTTGGAATAGGAAAATTTACTTCACACATGCTTGGTGCGAATACGTGCTTCGAAACCGCTAGAAAAAAGATGCGTAAAATGTTTAAGCTCTTGCTGGAAGGAAGACACGGCTAAGTGGCTCGTTTATTAGCGTATGTGGCGGTTCAATAGATGCGCTAATTTTTTCTTTAGGGCTGCAAGTATAGATTTTCAAAAAGGAATGGAGGAGCATTGTAGAAAGTAGCGGTACCTTGTGACCAATTTAGGACGATAAGAGCGGCTTCCGTTTGTTGCTGCAAGACCCGTGGTAAAATTGGCTGGGCAATACTCCAGAGAAACAGGCATTCTTGCTGGCCGTTTTCCACTAGCGATATTTTCGACCATGTGCCAAACTTGATACACAGCCATAAGCAGCGTCGCCGTACCTGCACCCTGCAAAACATAAATCCAAGATTTTGCAGGATCGAAAAGCGTGTCACGATTTGAAGTGCGCGCTGTTCTCCTCTTGGTTACTCTTAAAATTGCTGCTGGCATCCCTCACGGGTTAACGCAATTTATAGCAGGAATGTGTAAACGCTGTAAGGTGCAAATACAATTCTCAAATTTGTTTTGAATTGCGCCTTGGCAGCAAAAAATCACAGCTGGTTCTTTGTTGCAACAGAAAACATGCATTTCCGTTTTTAGGAGAGAAAGAATATTGTGTACAGTGTTTCTTCCCCTGTTAACTCGTACTATAGTAGAGAAACCGTGCCACTCGTCTTTTTGTACACATGCTTGGTGTGTATGCTGTCACATGGCGAGCACCTCAGGCCTCCACGAACAGCCAACTCAGTGAAGAGCTTTTTGTTTGTGATTTATTCTTACTTTGAGGGAAATAGAATAGCATTCGAACTTGAATTTTGATTCAGGATCGAGTAATAACATAACGCAGTATCTTGAGTTACTGGGAAACACTCCACGCGGGCATTACGCCGCACAAAAGAGAGAACAGCCATGGCCAAAAGATAACTTTAAGATTTCCCCTGGTGTCATTCGTTCGAGATTGTACTGACCTAACAGAAATTGCTGCTGAGCGAGTTGGATCATACTTGAAATATAGAAAACGTGGTGCAAAACAGACGTCAGACTAAGACAAGATAGGACATAAATGGCGCCTGTTTCAGTCGTATCTTGTCTTCTAGCGCGGATGTTTAGTGTTGCGGTTCCTTTTATTGCTGTACGGACCATATGACAATGTCTCGTGCTAAAAGACAATTACCTAAAGTACAGTGTTAGAAAGATGGATGTAATTTTCACTGGAAAACGTATCTTTGGCTAATGCAACCTAATCCCACGAGAGCTTGTCATTGTTTCTTCCAATAGGCACCGGAACGGTAAAACCACAGGGAGCTACTTCACACAGACTAAGTGCCGCGTAGGCAATAGCGTTTACGCAGAGCATTTAGGCCCCGTGGCGCAGAAAAGCTGGGGTCGCCGGTGGCGTTGGCCGTGGACGAAATATCTCGCACCGCCACTCTCGACACTCAGTGAAACTACTGCCACCACAAAGCGCTGCCCAAGATATGACGTGGGAGTAGGCGGTGAGTCCCGGTGGCAGCTGGTGCGAGAAGCGGCATGCTACATTTCACGCTGGCGGCTGCCGGAGACTCGTCTCATCATTCAGAATGTAGTGTGTCTGCTCCTTGATGAGGTGAGTGCTTCAGCCTGCGGCTAGCTCCGTTTTTCGTGTCATTGAGGAAACCGTCTCTTGGAGTTTTTTGAAGGCAGTGCGGTACGGTGTGCAACGTTGAACACGTTGTATTATAAAGTGGTGGGTTTTGAGCCGGCGCGACGCGACGAACCTGATGCCACCGACATCGACCACCGCTGACCGGCACGTGCGCATAGCCAAAACATAAAGTTAACCTAATTCGTCGTACCGGGTTCTTGCTTGTAATGTTTGTGTAATATTTGTTTCCATTGTTTAATGTTTTCCATTGTGTAATGTTTGTTTCCATTGTGTAATGTTGTTTCCATTGTGTAATTGTTTCCATTGTGTAATGATGTATCGCTGTCTCCGCTGCTGCACAGTCAACTTTGGTTGACTTTATAGGACTGTCAGCTTCTTGAGGGGGTGCGGACCCAGTCAAGCCGATCCTGCAAAGGCTTTTTGTCCGTGCTCCTAACATCTTGGTGAAAGATGTTGAATAAATATGATTTGATTTGATATGATATGATGGATGCACTGTGCGTATCTGTGCCTAACACACTACAAGGTCTTCCTCATCACCGAGTAGAGTAACAGCATTCTACTCTCAAACCTTTCAGCTCTGATTTTTTTATTATTTCAACCAAAACAATGTTTCCTGTGTTTTCTTAAACTGCATGGCCCAATGAGCCCGCAGACGAACAGTGGAGCTGGTAGGCAAGTAATAATTGATTAATTAATGAAGAAACTAATTAAGACACCTGGCAAATAAAAATTGCTTGTTGAGCAGAAGCATCTTTTTAGCATACTTTACTAAGATTTACGTCCACATTAAGCTCAAAACAAAAATTGGCACTGGTAATGCACGTATTTATAAATTTACAAGCTTGGGAATAAAACCTTTTTTTTCAGCCTCAATCGTGCAATTTTATATTCAACAGAGCTGCTGCTTTTTTATAGCGCGAAGCTCCGCTAAACCACAACAGTGATGTCTATCGCAATAGGCATCATTGATGAACAATTTGCCAGAAAACTACCAGTTTTGGGGCGCTATTCCAGAAGGCCCGAGATAGCTCGTTCCCGAGTTTTCAGCTGCTGCGGTGTCGCTTCAGGTTTGCGATAAACCTCAAGCGACACCGGTGGAGTCGCACGGAGCACGCTTCACATAATCAACGCGCCCAGTTGACGCCCCTCACGTTGAAAAAGCACACTGAAAAACATCCGTGCACTGAGCCATCTAGAATCGAGTTGCAATATGCACTCCGTTGCGTAAAGTAGATAACGCAGCTATACATTTTAAACTCCGGCCTGGCCGAGCCTCCTTTTAAAGTGCCGCCCTCTGAAATCGGTGCGGGGCGGTTCTGATTTTGTCGATGTTCTGTTTTTTTTTTTTTTTTTTTTTTACTGAAATGTGTTTGCTACGTGCTTTGAGGGTGACTCCAGTGCAGCTTCGGGCAAGCCCAAAACAAATAAGCGAAGCAGTTCACGGTAGCGAAATACCCGCCGCGGTGGCTCAGTGGCTAAGGCGTTGCGCTGCTGAGCACGAGGTCGCGGGTTCGATTCCCGGCCGCGGCGGCCGCTTTTCTGATGGAGGCGAAAAGCAAAAACGCCCGTGTGTACGAGATTTCGGCGCACGATAAAGATCCCCAGGTGGTCAAAATTAATCCGGAGCCCTCCACTACGGCGCGCCTCATCGCCTGCGTTGCGTCGGCGCGTTAAACCCCAGAATCAGTCAGTCACGGTAGCGAAAGGAACGCGCCCTTCTCCCGACTTTGAAGTCGGGAGAATGCTGCCCGCAACTGTGCAGCATTTGACTGACGGAGACCTGGGGATTTCATTCGTTCATTGTTTGCTGCTAAGCTTTATTACCGGTCGCTTTATTACCGAAGCCGCTTGCATGAAACGCAAGCGACTTCGTAGCTGCGACGCTACCCCACCGGAGAAGTGGACGCCATGGCAGCTATGAATGGGTGGGGCTTCGTTCGCTACGCCACACCCACCAATGGACTGGGTGTGTGTGATTGACACGAGACCTCGTATAAAACTGGGGACAGATATTGCACGGCCGAGGTGAGCTCGTGACGCTCGTGTTGGCGGCTGCTGCGGCATGGTTTATTGATCACGGTAACCGTAGAAAGCATATATCTATCCCGACAGAGGTTTTCTTTAGCGGAGGAGGAATTTCAAGCCTTTTTTTGTCTCTCGAAAGTACTATGCATTTCCTGTGCAGCCATCTCGCGCCCGACCCGGTTTGCGACGACTTTGAGGGGGCTTTCCCTCCGTGACTGTCGAAGAGAGTGTTGTGTGCGCTGCGGTTTTACGCGACGGACACCTTCCACAGAAGCGTTGGTAGCGACCGCATCAGCGACCGCCCCACTCGACAGTCAGCGGTTGTGTGCGCAGCGGGATTACTGTAGACATGTGTTTCGCCTTTTTAGATGCAAAGCATCTCTTAGTCGACCCTCCCTCGTCCGGCGGCCGCACCTCTCCTCCTCTCCACAACAGCTGTGATAACGCCGCTCTCTCCCTCTCCTCCTCTCCACACCACCTGTGCGCTAGCGCGCGCTGCCCCTCCTCTCCCCTCTGCACACCAGCTGTCCAATCACGCTCATGCGCGCTGCTCCCCTTCTCCACTCCCTCTACTCTGCAAATAAACCCCTCCGCGCTCCGCTCAGTTGCTTCTTCGGTACCGCGCCGTCCGATGACTGGAAATGGACGCCAACGATTCCGTCAGCGAACTGGCTGGCACACCTTTAACTAGCGCCAGCCAGCACACTGTCAGAACCGCGAGCACCTCCGAAGACAAGGCTGCACAGAGGAGAGCTGGCGACCCCGAACGTAAACGGCATTCCTTGCTTCGAGAACGAGAAGCCACTTTGAAACACCAGCGGCGAGTAGCTGATCCAGATGGCGTTCGGCAAAGAGACAACTCTTCGAAACGCCAGCGTCGAACAGCGGATTCCTCGCTTCGAGAACGAGAAGCCGCAAAACGTTCCCCACTACTCGATAAATAAAGAATACATTTAATACGCTACCACACGTGTCTTTACTCTAACAACCAATTAACACGCTACTACTCCACGGCTTTGCATCCCTTCAGGGTTCCCACGTAGGAAGATGGTGTATTTTTTATGTGGTTCGTTGGACATGGCTTCCACAGGTTCTACCATGCGTTTATCCGTCTGCAGCCGGAGCGCACGCTTCAGTCGTGACCGCTCGATGGAAATGAGGTTTCCATCGGGTGGCCGCGCTTCAGTTATTGTGTGCTAGCAAAACTTTCCAATGTGGCCTTGCATGATCATGCACTTCATTTATCGTCAGCGCGGAAGAGGGTTTCTCTTGGGGCGTTGCGTGTCACACCATTATTGCGAAAACTTTACCCGGAGGATAGTATGTAATCAGCGGTGTGTGTCTATTATCGGAGGCGATCTTTGGGTATTTGAACGGGCTTTCTCCAGCGTCTTTGTCGTCTGCCTGGAAGCGGATCATGAAAACCTTGTGAAGGGAAGATTGAGACCGAAAGAAACAGCGTAACGCTAGATGGAGAGTGAAAGTATAGTCCACATAAAAAAAACGACTGTGGAGAGCTTCGTCGAAGAAAAGCTGTGAAAAGCAAAGTGAAATAAAGGAAACAAATTTGAAAAGCTGTGGTTGTTGCTGTTCCTTTCTTCGTAGCACATGGACAATTGGGTGACTTGCTCTCAATTGTGAACTTTTAGGAGCGGATGGGCTCGCTTTGGAAAATTCACAAAACTGTGAATTGGAAAGTAAACGTTCTTGAATATTGCTTTCAGCATGACACGTGAACTTTCTTCTTGCTGGCAAGTTCACTATAAAATGAAAGAGAAGACACGTACGCAAGCACGGCATAGCAGAAAAGAAGCTGGTGGAAGTAATGCCAAAATTTATGCCGAAAGACAAAGACCCAAAATCGAAGAAAATAACGCAAGTGCAATATATCAGTTAAGAATGATCCCTAGTACAATTATGAGTTGTTAAGAGTATCGGCAGTACCATGTATCAGTTGTTATAACGTATGGCCACGCTTTCGCCTTGAAATCACGTAAGCAGACTTAAGTGTTCCTAGGGAGTTTCATATCTCAAAGCGGACGGAGGGTTTCATAACACCAAGCCGCAATTACTTTGAATGTCGCGCGTTTTCATTGCCAGCTTTCTTTTTGCTCCAGTCAGCCTTAGTCACTTGATTGCATTGTCTGCCACCGACGGCGGAAATGGGCAGAAGCTGCTTCGTAGGACGGCGAATTTCAAACAAAAATCTCGTAAGCACGCCTAAAATGAGAACTAAATGAACGTTGTAGGGAAATACAGACTAATAAAATAAAAGCGCGACAAAGTAATGTAGTTGGATTTGCTTGCCCCCAGTAGCCACCAGTGCAGCAATGGAGCGAGAGAACACAGAGAAAAATTCACCACGCCCTATCGCCCCTCCTTGGAACGCGCTGCCATGAACCGGTTACGTCACCCCAATAATCAGCAAATGGCATGAACTGCATTTTTAAAGCGCTTGAACTCCGTCTCAAAATATTATCATTACGTTACGTGGGCGGCGCTAGAGCTCCTGTTTCCCGAGTTCCGCTCAATCTCGGGCCTTCTGGAATAGGACCCTTGGTTTTGATCTCTATGCGCTAGAAAAACATTTAGGTCATGCTTGAATTGACACCACCAGGGGCAAAAAGTGTTAAGGCGAGAAATCAGCATGCTCCAATTTCATATATTCATGTTCTATAATAAATGCAGTAGCCGAAGCGTGTTTTCAAAGAGGAACTTTACAGGTAGCGGCACACGGTCTTGACCCATGCTGCATCATAGTCATTATCGATTTTTCGCTCCCGTCATGAAGACCTCACGCAACAATTCACCGCATATAAAAAATAGAACTTTTATGCCGCACGTACTTTGGAGTGCACGAACGGGAACAGCACAGCTAGGAGACACAAGCCAACGTACGGCGCTGCAAATGCTGAATTGGCCATCATGAAGACCTGCAAAATAAAGACGTTTCAAAAGTACCGATAATGTTTTCAGTTTAAACAATGGGTACAAACAAGGGCACAATTCCTACCCAGATCTATAAGTGGGCAACTGTTGTTAGAATTGCATACGCAGTAGAGTCACGGCCGGAGAGATAAAAAAATCAGCGCATCTAAAGCTGTCAGTTCTGAAATACCGCAAATAAATGCATCACTGACAAGTAAATGCGTCAGAGCAGGTGCAGAAATAAGGGCAGTCCGTCAGCGCAATCGATACAGCATCAAACAGGCAATACCAAAGTTAAGATTTTGAATCTAACCGCAAACTCTATACAACACAAATGATGGTAATTCGATTTATGTACTCCAAATACTCACCGACCCATTCCTCGTCCCAGCTAATGCCTGATAATGGCATCGAGACGCTTGAATCACGCAGGCGTTGTTTGCCACTTGATTTTCTTTTTTTATTGCTGAACCACAATCAATCAATAGGCCCATCCCCAAACTTACCTTTTTTCCAACAAGACCAACAAGGTACTTCCATTCTAACTTACATATCCCACTTCTTTTCACAACTGATACGATTATGCATTCTTTTTTTCTCCAGAGTTTCTGAGGGGAACACGTTCACGCAGTACGTGGGGTATTGCATTTCTTGTCGCACTTGAGTTGTAATTTTACTTGCACGTGTATATCCAGCCTATGCCCTTGCTGCTTAGACCTGGTGTGGCCCACACTACAAAAACATAAATAAAAATAAAAAACTAAACAAATTTTCTCAATTTGTAAATCCCTTCCCTAAAAACATTTTTATTTTCACGCAAACAATTAGCGAACTATCCCTCTTAGGAAGTCCTTGTTTTCAGGAGCTGTATTTCCTTTCTGTATGTATGTATGTATGTATGTATGTATGTATGTGTGTATGTATGTATATACGTATGTATGTATGTATGTATGTATGTATGTATGTATGTATGTATGTATGTATGTATGTATGTATGTATGTATGTATGTATGTATGTATGTATGAATGTATGTATGTATGTATGTGCGTATGTAAGTATGTATATATGGTAAGTCGTTTATTATCATTAAGAGATGCAAATTTTTTCGAAAGAAAGAAATTGGAGAAAAACATTGCCCGCCTCGTGGGATACGAACCCACGACCTCCAGAAGAGGTATCTGGTGCGATGAGCACTACGCTACCGGCAAGGGTGTGCTCACTCCAATTTCTCCGGTTTATATGGTAAGTTAATTGTTTTATGCTCTTGGGGGTGGTAGCCTGCGCCACTCCATCCGCTCGGGGTGAAGGGGACCTTCTTTATAACCTCCAGGCCATCACTCGAACGTCCACGACATGTCGATAGTGGTTGACCAGCGTTAAACCCTCTTGAGCAACCTATGGCACCAAGACTGCTTGAGCCGAGACCCTCGCTATCCATGTAGTAAATCTGAATGAGAAAAAGGGATCGTAAATTCCGAGAGAAATAATAGTAGGCAGTTAAGAAAGCCAAGGAAATTAAAGACGAAAATGCGGTGAGTCATTTATTATCTTTGATAGATGCGGATTTTTTTCAAAGGAAAAACGGGAGAAAAACCACCGCCCGAAGTACGAAGATATCAAGTGTAAAATACGGGATGTACGAACATGCGGGTAAGTTGCTAAAATCTACAAACAAGTGGCCGCACCACACACACAAAACGTGGAGATATCAACAAAAAGTACGAGATGGGCGAAATTTGGGGTCATGTGCGGAAAGCACAAATACGTGACCGCAACAACACATGAATAAATAATACGGGTTTACTTTCCGCAATCATTAGCGGTAAACCCATCGATTTTGGGCGTGGGCGATCTTTGGGGTCATTTAGTAGATTGAATAGTTCACCCCTGAAGGTGGACGGACGATGTTTCGGGAGAGGCCGTTCTCTGCGAAATTTACGGTACTCCTACCCGTGGTTTCTCTCTGAGCCTGTGCATACGTACAGTCAAACCCGGTCAAAGCGAACTGCAATATGTGCCACGATTAGTTCGATATATCCAATAGTTCGATATAGCCGAACCCGCCTATAACGAATTTATTGTTAAGAGTTCGCCATACGCGGGAATCCCCTTGCCATCCCCCCATGCAGAAACGAACAAAATGAAGTATGTCATTACCATACACAAAACAATCGATTTATTGCAAATAATAACGCTACTTTCCGGCTTAACGCCTTAACACCCTAGTTCAAAAAAAAAAGCGGTGGTTTTTGTTTTTCCTTTCGTTTTGGCAGCGTCAACTAGCCCAGCATTCTTTATACGAGACATTGTTTGCACCGGTTCGAGTCCGTGTCCTTGAATATCGAAGAAATATTCGCGGAGGACATCGACAGCCGGAAGCACTTCATTAAGCGTCAGTCGGCTTTCACTCGCAACATCCTCTGCCTCCCCGGTGCTTTTCATCAGCATTACGAAGGTGCTGCTGAGGGTGCCCGCGTCCGAGGGGCTTACAGTGACGGCAACGTCGTCGTCGACACTCAGGAAACCTTCGAAGGACACTCCTTTCCGCGAGGCATCGGGAGGGTTGGCGATCTGCTGTCTTGGTCCGGACTCACTGACTGGGCGGGTTCGGGCGTGAGTTCCGCGCGTCGGAAGCTGTTACGGAAAGTGTTGGGCGTCATGTCACTCCATACGAGGCGCAATGTATCAGTCGTGGCCTTTTCGCAGGGGTCGCGGCAAATCAACCTCTAAATCGCCGCTCCGAGACCGTGCATTTTTGGCGGCCATTCTTTGCACGCCGAGTTCGATATATCAGATGTGAAGTTAGCTATAAGGAACATGTTTCGCGTGCATTTCCGTAACTGATTTATTTTTGTTTGATATATAGCATAATTTGCTCTATCCGGGTTCGTTATAGTCGGGTTTGACTGTATTCGCTGGATTCTTTGTTCTGGGATCTCACAAAGAAACTGAGGATACGTTGACCACGTGCGCTTCCCGCACCATTCTTCCCACCCCATGCTAACGACGCGTCCGCAGGTGAAAAACAGAGGCTTTTTTGTCAGGAAATAAATTCGTTTCCCCCGGAACCCCTACCGGTTTATTGCCGTTATTTTCACTGCGGACGTATAGCGCATTGCTAAACTATCGAAAAGCTAGTGGTGCGGCTTGCGCAATTACGATGTCATGGTTGCTGTTGGGATGCGCCTCCCTTCACACAGCCATTTTACGAGAACTTGCAAAATGATTGCCCCATTTTACGAACTTCTCAATTTAACGAAGTAATTCACGCTTCCGGTGACTTTGTTATATCGGGATTGGACTGTAGAGAAATGAAAGTCGTGACAAGCTCAGTCGTGGTCCGTAGGCGGGGTAGAACCCGCAAACACAGCGTTCCTCGTGCTGTTCTCCACCAATTGAGCAACCACGGTGGCGACGCCCAACTAAAGTGGTGCTCGATGAAGAGGTGCTCAGTGACCGGTCAACTAGCGCCAGCCCTCGACAACCGCGGGACACGTGGAACGTCGTGCTTTGCCCGCGGGCGCCACGTGGGAAGTGGTCCCACATTTTTCTGTTCTGCAGTACGTTGTGTGGGTTGCGGTCCCAGTAGTCCGGAAATACCTTTCGCTAACTTCGTTCCTCCGACGTACGACCAGATGAGAATACGGCACCGGTAACGAAATTGCGGCTTGCTTACTGGCAGTCTGTTAGAACCGCGACGTAGCAATGGAGAGCTCATTGGGAGCGAAATGACAGTTTGGGCAGTGGTGCTGCTAGTGGCATGAGTGGGGATGGCCGTTGTTCGGAGTGATCCATAGGGGTTGAGGTCGGGGAGAGCATTAGCTGGTAGATTAGGGTAGGCTGCAACGTCCGTAACCGGGTATGTGCATTACTGGAGTATTCTTTCTGGAGGAGGCGTACTCGGTCTTATCTCCTGCATGCCCGCATTATACGTCTGGTTTATGTGTTGCGTAATTAAGCATACCGAGATGCATCAGCGAACATCTGGTGGGAGCGGTTGTGAGGGGTTGATGGATGTGGGGACGCGGCTGCCTCACTGTGCAACGACTGCTCCAACCGTAGCGGTGAGACAGAGGCCGGAGAGCTGAATAAGTTGTGCTTCGAGTAGTTCTGCGAGCGTGTTGTGAAGGCAGAGCTTAAGAGCTTGGAAGTGGGTGTAAATCCAACAAGGCCTACGAAGATTCGTGAAATTTCTGATTGAGCGCGTCGAATTTCAAATGTTCTCTTGGTTCAGCTGGAAGTAAGGAGCACAATATGTTACGCTAGTAAGCAGAGGGGCGCCGATCAGGTGGTAATTCATTTAGGCTGTGGAGTTGAGGGCAGACGTGGCGGATGAAATGGGTTAGCTGGGTGACTGTGAGATGTAGTTAGGGATTTTAAAACCCATCTTTTCGAAATCACTATTCCCCCGCATGTCGTAAAGCGGGAGAATGACAACATGCGGGCGATTGTTGTTATTCTCCCGCAGGTAAACGTATCAACATAACGTTTGATAAGTTAAAGTTTCATATGTAGGCGCTTCTTAGCTGCAATTAACTGCCACACCGACTCCCACATAATCACACCTATAGTCCACATTGCGTCACCGGTCACGCAAAAACAGAAGGTGCTCCGCAGAAGCTCGCTAGCGGGGACTGAAATGAGTTAGCAGTGGACGGTAATGGTATACAAAGGCCAGCAAACATGGCATCAGCTTGATACGCTAAGAAAAATTGCAGCCCTTTTCTAGGAGGCAAACAGTTAAAACATGAAGATTTCTCCTATACAACCTGTGTCAAACTGAAAAATCTAACTCCTTCGACCACTTTGGAATGGCGCAATTGAATAGACGTCGGCTTCGTAACACCAGGGAGCGAGGTTCGGTTTCGACCAGGGGAAGCACTTTTTCATCAAGCGCTTTAAAGGAGCCATGAAGAGAAAATACAACTTCGTTTAATTTGAAAGAACTAGGATTCATTATCTCACTCAGCTCTATTACAGCCACAAAAGATTTTTTTTTAACGAACAAAAAGCAAGACGTATTTAAAAACTTTCAAATTTCGCGCCACAGTGACGTGTTATGAGCATGAATGACGTCATACGGGCCAACAATAAAACATAATTTTCACTGCGTTAACGGCACGTTAGCATTCAAGTGATGCGGTCAAATGGAACTAGAGGCCACATTACAGACGTCCAGTCATGTGTCGTCACGACAGGTCAGTTAGGCGACAGCCAATCGCACAAACAAGGTTCCATGACGTCATAGAAAAGTTGCGGGAAATTGGCTATGGGGTCGCGACTGCTTCAGACGTTTTCTTTAATATCTCCGTTATTTGTTCGAAGATTGTGATGATATTGGTATCATTGTTATCGGGACTAAGCAGTCTTTCTATTAAACCCAACTTGTATTTTGTCTTCATGGCTCCTTTAAGCGCTTGAAGTGCCTTTGTTTATCATTATCATCGTTTTGTGAAACCTACTTCGTAAAGTTGGATTTCGTGCAGTGCGTTGTGATGGCGAAACAATCGCCGTGAGTGATGCATGCAAAGCTTAGCTTTAAGATACGGCAAGGTGTGTCAAACAAAACGCCCAAGATCTAGGCCGTAAGGCCGCGAGGAAAAAATGCTGGTGAAGTTTTCTTAGCTCGTTATTGATAACTTCTTGTAACACCTTGCGGCAGCGGTGGTCATCTTTTGGCTAGGTATAATTTTAGGCGTTTCGCCAACTAGTGCTCAACCGTGCAGCATCTAGAACGTGTCACATGAGAAGTGCTACTTAACTGTTTGTTCACTTTTGAGAAAAGACTGCGACTGCGATTTAAATTTCTCACAACAGGGAATACAGTGGTCTGTCATTGCTGTTCTTGTTACGCCGGAGTGCCAGGAGAAGAATAGAGCAACCTCAATGCTAACACCAAGTAACTCGTGAGATGAATAGAAAGTTTATAATTACCGTTGTCAATGATCCCATGTGAACGCAAAGGGTGCTGTAGAGTGTCATAAGGGTGCCGACAAAAAAAGCTGCAGGAAAATAAAACACATGACAAAATTGATACGCAGCTATTCAAAACGTCGAACGTAATGACAGAACGCTTTGATTAAGTTTCTATCTAGGGTAAATGCCATCCGCTCATTGAATGAAACTGAAGGTATAGAATAAATCAAGCATGGTAGTGTTTAAAGTTCTTTGTGTATGATATGCAAATAAAATAGGGCGTACTAACCCAGAAACCACCAAGCTTGACAGTTTATGTTTTTGTTTATTTTGTTGCAGGTGCAAGACCATCACTGGTGATTTTTTCCAGGAATAAGTCTGACCACATTCTATCGCACTGCGCGATCCCCGTAAGTGTGGTGCATGTTACATTCTTATTTTTGATTGAGCTAAAGGGGTATAAGGCTGTAAAATATTGCCACGTGATTCTGTCGAACAATGCATGGCATTTATATTTGAAGGCCTTCAGATTTAGCTCCCGCGTGGCGTTAACCTTATTCAACGGAGCTTGCGTATTTAGGTGACAGCTTATTCCCCTCATCTAGGGAAGCCTGAGCAGCAAACTTGTCAAAATTAAATGTCGTAAGCTATTGCATCTGGCATAAATTTATGCGCATGTCATTGTCATTACACAAAAACAAAATTTTGGTCAGCTGATGAAAAAAGGGTCTGGTAAAGTGCCTGCAAACAAGGCTTTGCACTGAAGATTTCATGGCATAGCTCCTACGTCTCAGATAAAACTTAGGATTTTTGCAATTCTCTTCCGAGCTTTCTTGTTTTTCTGAAGCTTGACCCGATTTGACAAAACTCTGTATTTTCGCTATGCGCACTTGAGAAATGACAAAACGCTCCAAATGAAACCCTAACTCACCAATGCTTCGTGTTATCCACAACACGTGTTGTTTAGCTTTTTTGTATCGAGGAGCGATGATGTCGACGTACAAGATAGCAGCTTGTGAGTTAATTATAGATGATACTGTACTGGAAAGGGAAAACAACAGTTCGGGCTTTCCAAACACAACCAGAAATGTAGTTCTTCTGACACCGCAAACCTCACTCAGGCCGCCATGGACTCGAGAAAAATAAAATATTGTTACACAAGTTGCAACCACAACTGGCAACTATCAAAATGAATGTGAAATATGGTTATGCGGCCCGAATACAAATTTTGAGCACTTCTTAAAGTGCTAAAAAAAACGCGCATGTAAACACGAGTCTGTAAACAGGCATAACGAAATTTCCGTGTGCAAATACAACGTAGCTCATATTTGATCAATAGAATTCCGCTGGATTCTATGGCTGCTAGGCAGAAACGTGCGATTGTACACACGTGGAAAAGCACGCGCTATCTTTTGGGAACTTCCGTCGCCGTTGGTTTTGTGTGCCTCGAGCGCAAAAGGCCTTTTTTAATTTTTGATTCTAGCTTACGTATCTTTTACACCGTTTAAACAAGTTTTTTTATTTTATATCACTCAAAACGCTGCAAGTGTGAGATATGCGCTTCTTTTCTGTCAGCGGCGCCTAATGTTTTTTATCAATGTTGACATGTATGAAACATGTCACTGGTTGCAGCAGTTTCAAGTTTAGTGCATTAATTTATGCCTGTTTACAGCTGTGTTGTAGTACAAAGGAAGGTCCCATGGCCGAAGTCGTACTCAGCACGCCCATTGCAAATGCACCAAACGAAGAATGGAAGCGGAAATTAAAACAAAAACCATTTACATGAGTATAGCACGAAATATGACTTAATACACGTAATCATAAACTACACAGGAGCATAGATGCAATAGCAATATGCGACAGATTTACAGATCAACCGGGAAGTTTTGAAAGGTTTTCCATATGTATAGTTTTTTACAGCATTTCATCAACTACTGGCCTGGCGGCTGAATCTAGGGCTAGATAAAGAGACACACTGACAGACAGACACACATACACACTCACGGATACCAAAAAAGACCGACGGACACACGGGTTGACAAGTATACAGCCCTAACGTTTCCCGTTTACGTTTTATTTGAAATTGTAAGGTAAAACGGGGCCATGAGGTGGGAAGCCATGGATTTTATTTGCGAGCCGGGCAACACAGTGCTGGAAGAGCGGCTGTTCGTCTGCGGCACCCAAAAATGGCGCGAGAAAAGCGCCCACCGTCCATTCCCCGAGCGCAGCAGTTTCTCTGGTGACTGCAGTGAGGAGCTGGCACTCATCGCCCACGTACTCCCACTCGTGATATCTTCACAGTTCTTTATGTTCAACGCAAGAGATTGCTCCTGCCACCCGTGCTACTGAATGTGTTTTCTCAAAATAAAGCGTGCCTTGTAACCTTACACATGTGCGTGTCTCCCTGAAATTTCTTCGCTTAAGAAATCCTAAAATCGAAACACCTGGATCGCTGCGCTCAACTTCCGTCCTTTTGTTCCCAGGTGGTTTTTTTTCGCCCCACAATGTTTAACATACCAAATTTGGGTCTGGCGCGTTATATTTGAGCGGTATTGACTATGTAACCAAACATGAAGAGGCAATAGAGAAAAAAAGCAATGTCACCTTGTTGCAGCACAGACCACTCCAGCAAGAAATAGCCCAGAAAATCCCGGTATGTCCGTTAGGTATTTATTTATGTAGTAAGGGATCATCTGGGAAATGAAAATGCAAAATTCAGAGGGATATTTTGTCAAAAAAGAGTGATTTATCAGAACCCTGCCTTTAATAGAACAAACTGTCTGAAGTAGTGCAAGATCCTTGTAAAGCTATAGCTGGCGTAGGAGAAGCATATGGTGCGGAGAAAATATTGCAAGAAAAATCAGATCATTTCAGAATGATCTAAAAGAAGTAGCATTATTGTCATACGAGGGAATAATCCCGAATCGAGCTACTTCTTTGCAGGCCATACTTATAATTGAAGGCTTTAACATGGGCAAAGTTGCCATGTAGAATACTTGAGCAATACGACTACTGTCATCGGTAATGACGGTTTCAGGTACCCGAGGAAAGACGTTCCTCAAACATTTGAGGCAACTTATAGGCGTCCCGATGTTCTTTTTACCTTAGGCCGACACAGGTGGATGGAAGGTAGTTATCATTTCCATAGGCCATTGCACCGTGAAAGACATGGCTATGGAAGGCTAGTCCGAGAGAATTATAGCGATCTTTTCGACACCTGGATGTAATGCCTAGCAGTCAACGTGATGTAAGATGACTTTCAGGGTCGTGCATGCATTTGTACTCAGATTTGCTTGTGATGGTGCTACTATGGCGAGGTACCTAGTTTTCCTGATGCAGTAAATGGTGTTCAGATATTCCCTTCATCTTAGTTTGCTCTGTGATTACGTGTTCAAAGCTAAATTTAACGTCAACTAGTGGCAAAGCAAATAAATGACGCTAAAATTCGAGAACAGCACTGGCGAGCGGAGCGTTATAGCGATAAGACCGTTGAACGTCTGTTTCACGCCGCATTTAAAGGAGCCATGAAGAGAAAACACAAGTTTGGTTCATTCAAAAGATTCTCTAGTTAGAATCATACTGACACCACTTTTAATGTAAACTTCGCTCAAACAAGCTACATAACTAGGAGAAAAGGGAAAGGCCATGCGACTCACTAGGTCATTTCCCGCAACAGAACCTATGATGTCATACCAGACAGCTCTGCGATTGGCGGAGGGCGGCAAAAGCAAACGCAAATTAGACACAGCTGATAAGCTTTCCGAACGAGCTATTTGCGCTTGCATTTAGGGCACATTTTTCTGAAAGCCCTAAGAATGGTGGGTCAAACAGTGGAAGTTATAAAAGCACACGTAAACATTGAAATATTGATGCGTATGCTGCTGTTCGTAGTTCGCGCACCATTATTGGTTTAGCTGCACAGGACTGCAGTGAATGCGGTGCTTTGGGGTTGTTTCAGACGACACTGGCCGATTGACGCAAGCGACGATGTCTTACGCGACCGTATCTGTCGAGCGAGGACCGATTGCCTCCAGGAACAAAACAAGCCAGGTACGAATACATTCACAAACAAACCAAAGGCAGAAAACGGCTTGCCGCGGTGTGATGGCGCCATCTAGGTTCACTAACGGTAAACAAGGCCCTGTGATGTCATTGCAGACCACAAAAACGCACGATTTAGCGGCGAAATCATAATTTTACTTAAATACTTAATTTCTCAGTGAATAAAGCATCGCTTGCATTCAGACAAGCGGTGGGGGCACTATAAAACACGAAATCTTTCGAATAACAGAAGCTTGTGTTTTGTCTTCATGGCTCCTTTAACGCATTGTTCCAAACCAAGGCTGGAAAGTACTTCATTTTAATACGCTTGCACGACTAGTAGCGAGGGATTTTTTACTACGCTCATACAGAGGCCGGAGTCATGTGTTCTGATGCTTGTAAAAGTTTTGTGATGTTATTACATGGTGCAATCTGGTAATGGTTAGCTTAGAAACGCTAGCAAGGTTGGGATCATTGCTGATGTGCTTTAGCGGTATGGCTCAGAATAAGACGGAATTTAGTTAAATATGGCGAAAGCTACCAATGCGTCCCGATCTTCGTGGGGGCAGGATCCATGATCGGCAATGCGAGTCAAACTCTTCCGAAAGGGCTCGATCTCTAAAGGAGGAACGGCTGCTGGCATCTTACCAGCCGCAATTGACCGAAATACACCTTGGAAAAACAAGACAAAATACATGGAAGGGCACGCTTTAAAAATATTGTCGTTGCCATCAGCACTCTAAGGGGTGTACCCACATGCGCGCCGCAGAAGAGAGTGTTGAGGCTGAAGAGAGGGGTCGGTTTACTGTTAACCACAGTCCCGTATTCTAATGCTCACTATTTATTCAGAACTCCGACATGCATAGTATAGTTTGTGCTTTTACACTAGCGAAACGTGCAGGTACCTTATTTTATGTCAGCTTTTGAAGCAGTGAATGATAGCAGTCAGTAGCCGAGTTACAATATTTGACGCGCACAAAAAGTAAAGTGCAGCGACCGGAAAATTAGATCGCAATCAACGCGCAAATCTTATTGCGCGCTTGAAACAATTGTTTTTTGAAGTGGTTCTTCTGGTTAGAGCCATTCGTGGGTTCAATGAGATTTGAAATTTTATTTTATTAAACTTTCACTTGTACCTATGCTCCAGAACTCGTATTTAGCAAACTATAGGCATATTGGGCCTGTGGCAATCTCTAGCGCTATGCACCTTCCCACCCGACCTAGAACGTACTTCAGGTAATGAACAGGCCAAAAGCACGTGCGACTGGTAAAATCATTATACCGGAATGAATTTTGTGGGTGCCTGCGTTAGCATTATTTTTATGGTGCTATCAGAAAAAGACCTGACGGTCTACACACGCCGAGAGATAACCCTTTGGTTTGGCGGGAGGCTTACATTTGTGTTTTCTTTACAATAAATTGAGGTGGAGTTTCAGCGAAGTCTATGACTTGTCTCGACACGTGTAATTTTTCGTACTATCTGTGAATCCCGCAGCGTATTTCGGGACTAGTCTATCTCTCCATCTGAGCTTGGCGTAGCAGCTCGTACCGTTCCTTCTCACATTGCTAGACCAGCGACACGTCCTCAGCGTGCTCAGTACTATAGTGAAGTGATACCCGAGAGACATCTGTACCACCTGCTTGTGACAGCACACACCACCACCCGTTTGCAGTAATACGTCAACTCCATGAAGTTGGAAGTGGTTCTCTCGCGTTTTGTGGCGGCGCAGCCCTACTTTGTGCTACGTCAATGCTCCTTGTCTGGAAGCAAGGTCTAGCGTTGAGGCAAAGTTTCATAAGGCGAACTTTTGGGTTGGTCCTAGTGTCACTTTAATGCTGTTGTCTGGAAACAGCGTCTATAATTTACCACTAGTCACAATACGAACTATTTTGGTGGTTATTTTCGCTGGCTAAATGATTCTTGTCTCGAAACGTGGTCCAGCACTTACACCATGGTTCACACAACGGGCTACTTCACTGTTCACCACTGGTATCTACTTCTTGCCTGGAAACAATGTCCAGTAATCTAGACGCTTTACTGCATGATGTAAAATCGGCGCAAGCGGAAACAGTCCTCGCGCACGACGGCTGTAAGCACTGCCTGTAAGCACTGCCTGTAAGCAGTGCCTTTAAGCACGCACTACGACTGTAAGCAAAGAAGGCTGAAGCAGCTACAGGAGTACAGCTTGTCGCCGCTGGCCAGTATGGTGGAACAAAAGTTCCACACGGGCGAAAAAAGTGATTTTGTCGTAAGAAGTGTCACAATACCTCGTTTTCCACGCTGCCCGTGAAGGCAGCGGCAAAATAACTGCTGCGACGCTAAGCCCACAATTTTGTCCCTGAACAAGCCCCAGCAGGACGCCAGCTGGCGGAAACCTTCGAAAACGCGTCGTGAGCGAGAATGTTGTGTTTTCCCCTATGCGTGGAGGCTCAGTGGCTGAGGCGTTGTGCTGCTTAGTACAAGGACGCGGGTTCGATTCCCGGCCATGGTGCCCGCTTTTCTGATGGAGGCGAAAAGCTAAAACCCTCGTGTATACGAGATTTCTGCGCACGTTAGAGATTCCCAGGTGGTGAAATGAAATCCGGAGCCCTCCACTACAGCGCGCCTCATCACCGGCGTTGCGTCGGCGCGTTACACCCTACAATCAATCAATGTTGTGTTTTCGGCGCGCTATCTTGCCCCGAAACTCTAGGGTCCCGCATTAAATGCGAGAAGAAATGTGAACGCCTTCAACCAGAAGTTGGTGAAGGATGTGAGCCGGCGGCCAGAAAAATAGAAGCCAGCAAAGCCAACGACAGCGCTGATGTATGGGCAAAAAGGGCCCGGCACCCTATTTAGTGAACGTCTAGCACGTGTAAGTAAATTTTATTTCACGCGCACAACAAAAAAATGCGCCCCAATCACCCTGTGAAGGTGTTTGAAAAGGGAACTGTAAAAAAAAAACCCAAAATGATTGTCCATACAACGTCACTTGAATTCACACACGTGGGTCTACAAAGAGTGAAACGAGAGAGAAGGGAAATGCACTTAACCACACATTTCATTACTGCAAAGAGACATTACTCGCTAAGGTTAAATGAATTCAGGATCCATGAACGGTGGTTGCTTGAGTTGTATGGGTGAACGTTTGAGTGGAAACTCTTTTTATACAAAATTAATGGAAGCTCAAACCCGATGTTAGGCGATTGCATTTCTCCTGCGTCTCTGCCGCCGCCGACTGAGGCGACGAGACCGGCGGCAGGACGGAGGTGAAGTGCAATTCCTTGCGTTGGTGTGAGCTTCCTTTTTTCATAACTGCTAGCGCATGCGCAAGCTACGCGCACGGACGCTACACGTGCCTTGGCGTAGGGCACAGCGGCGCGAGAGGTCGCGTAACGCTATAACGTGGCATTCAGCAAGAACACAGAGAGTAAACCCGCCGAAGTGCTCGGTGAGTGCACCGTCAGCATCGCCCAGCTCGGCGTGGGCTTGTACCTAAGTCGGTAAGACGACGGCCTGTCGGGCTGTCACTCTATTTGTTATAGGTTCAATTCCTTGTGGTGCTAGGAACTTCTTTTATTTGTGCGCGGGATTTTTCTGTTGACACCAAAGATCGCGACAGACCCCTTGGTGGGTAGAGGCAAAACTCTTCGCTCTAAAAACAGCAACACTGACTTAAATAAAGCTCAGCCTTTCTTTGGGAACTTTGGGTACTTCAAAACGGAGGCGTTGAAACGACTCGCATTGCCACCTTAAGCAGTGACGAGTTTCGTTCTCCCTTCGTTAGCTGTTGCAAGACAGAAACTCAAGAAATCAATAAAAAATAAGGCTCATACGCGCCGCCTGTACTTCTTTCTTCTGGAATTGACAAAAAAGTTTGAAAGCATACAAGGCTTCAAGTTACCTGATCGATACTTTTTATATCGCCCAGCAATCCCGGGTCACAGCCACGGAACCAAACGATCAGGACGAATCCCATGGCATTGAATATCAGGTATTGCACAACCATGAGGGCCGTGCTGGACAGGGCAGTTCTGCGAAGAAAGTTTTGGCCAGTAAGAAAAAACAGATTATAGTAACTGCGTTTGGTGCGTGTGGTGCACGCGAAAGCGTCGCTGTCAGTCATGTAGATCTGAACATTTAATGTAGCGTGTTAGGCTTTATGGCTGATTTCAGAAAATTCTGGGTTCCTCGTGCCGCATGGGCACACAGCATTGTTCATGTACTGCTCCCTCATCGGGTATGTCCTTCTTTATGCACCCAGAGTAGCGAATAACACGAGAAATAGGAACATGGTCACCGCTTGCAATTTTGTCGAAGCGTCACAACTGAGCTAAGGACCATAGAAAAAATTACACCATCTTCCCGTAGGGGAACCCCGAGTAGTATGCGAAGCAGCCATGGGGTCCACTGAAGTTCCCATTAGTTTTCAGTTCGTCGTTTCCGTTGACGTTCAGCTTCGCGTGCCTTCGTTGTATCAGGAGCTTCTTGACGTAGTTTGAATGAGTGAAGGACATAAGGCGCGTTCGTACCACATGCTCCCGTCTCGGTTTGGAGCGCAGTGGGAAGAGAGCCACGTACCTCCCGTTGCGGCCAGAGAGTCGTGGGATCGAAACCGGGCGCCGCCTAATTATTTCATTTTATAGTGGACTGCGCTGACGTCAGCCCAAACGCTGACGGGGCTGAAGAGACGCGCATGCGCAGTAGAGAGCGCACGGCGGACAAAACAACGACAACGAGAGAGGGACACAGCCCCGAGCATGAAATGCTTCCCATCTAAAAACGTTGGCGCTGAATCGCCTTGCTCCGCTGCCAGTGTCGTTCAGAGAAAATACATTTCGGCCTCCCTGTAACGTGACATGGCCTCCTTTCTTTCCCCTCCAGCCTCGGGCTCTTCCCTTCTCCTCTAGCCCATCCCATGGGTAACCCTACGGAGATTTTCTGAATTCAATTTTTCCGCGCCACTTCATACACGCGCCATCTTTTTTTTGTTTGTCTTTCGCGCAGTTTGACGGTTTTCAATGTGCTGCCGTAACAACCAATGCAAAGTCTATTGTGAATTAAAAGAACATTTCTTCTGTCAGGTACGTCCTGACACCATGCCTCAAACACGCCTAAAGTGTCCTTCGCGCTGCTTTAGGTGAACATTTATTGTGCATGCCAGTGGTTTTAGTAGATTGTAAAGGTCTTAAATCAATTTAATTGTTTTTTGAGGATTGTTTCAACTTTCGGCCAGTCGATTGATTCCCGTGCCGTGCAGATACATCAATACTTTTTCGTATTGGTCAAAGAGCTCAGAACAGCTCGAACAGCTCCGACGACCTCCAAAAAGACTACAGCCTTTAAAAGGTGGGGGACCTGTCCAATTTTATATGTCTTCTCTGATCTGATAAAATGTGTCTGATACTACTGTCTAATTCAAGGAAAACAATACATTTGGCTCCAATACAGCATGTGAAGGTGATTGGAAAGCAAAGCTTTATACGACACCGACAACAATTGCCCATGCGACGCCACTTGAATTCCCACACGTGGCTCTAGAAAGACTGAAACGAGAGATTCTGATAGCGGTTGCCTGAATTCACGGGGGCGGCTTCTCGAAGGCAGAAGTGTGGGGCACGGCCGGGCTAGAGCGGCTGTAGCCCGACCGTGCGACGTTATAAAGAAAACGGAGAGGAGCGTCTTTCGAAGGGTGAGACAGCGGAACCTAGCAATCCTCAGTGGTGTAGCTCAGGGCTACACCACTGCACGGCCCAAGCGCAGACGCCGGAACAATTCGGCATGTCAGCTTAGTGATTCCCATTTATGCCGATTAAAACTAGTTAGTTTAGTAGGCTTGAGAATTGCGCGAAAGCTGAGGAAACTTTTACGATTGCTATTTATAAGAACCAGTTGCTCCTTTCGCCTTTTCTAATACCTCTTAAAAGACAACTGAATTGTTATTCACCAATTTAGAAAATGGAGTCCCAGTCGTGACAAGCATGTGCGTTATAGGTAGCGTTTCTCCAGCGGCCAGATGTTCGTATGTGGTCTCTACATTTTCTTCTTCCACCCTGGAAACAAATCGTTAACGTACTTTTGCCCTATGACCACTTAATTCCGTCGGTTCTAGGTTACCCAGGAGGTGCTGTCAAACAAGTTATTCAAGCTGTGCGAAGCTGCGCCAAAACAAAACAACCGTCGCTAAAGCAGACCATAAAGGCGTACCACCAACGCGCCTCCCGGCGAGCAGGCACCTCCGTGCGGGGAAGGTTGGGTAAATTTTCCGCGCCATCTACAGTGTGCTCCGGTAGTGAAAACCTCCGCTATCTTCTTTTTGCCGCCTCCTCCGCGTTAGGAGTTTATTGATCCGCACGCCCCGAAATAACCAATATGCCAGACGCCTGTCTTAGTGGTTGCGCGTCCCCAATGCTGTGAACCTCCCCCAGGTCCTCGCAATGGGCTGCGCCATCACGTGCCAAATTACGCAACCACTGGGTACTTCTTGGGTGAGCCAGAAACATGATCCGACGTCGCGTCGGGGTAGCCTCGTCGTCATGAGCCGAGAAGACCTGCATTTCACTGCCAGCCAGACGAGGGTGTGCCTACTATTTTCTTTCTGAACCATTCATTCAAGGCCGCTGAGAGTTAACGTCGGTACGAGCTTTTGTCACGAGTTTTAAATACGACAACGTTTATTTGGCTACCTAAACGCGACCTTCGGTGTATCTACTTTGTCTTCCTGTCTGTCGCTGCATTCGGCCACTCGACAAAAAGCAGGTAAAAGAATGTGTAACACGAACACCCAATCCACAGTACTAAACCTGCTGCCATGGTTCATACATGTGCACACTATTGAGCAAAAGGAAACCGCAGGCATATTTCAGGGACAATGCTATGTACCGAGAGTTCCAGAATTTTTCACTTATGAATACACGTTTAATTGGTTTGAATGATACGAATGAAAAACAACTCCCTAAAAAAGTGGCGAAGAAAAGCGATATAAACCAAAACACTGTAACACAAGATAACATCTCTTCAGAGCATCAGATAAACATCAGGTCACCGAAGGTAGCGAAAGCAGGAACATTAAATTAAACTGTGCAAACCTCTATTGAACTCGTCATGGGAGGATCGGAAGGAAGGAGGGAGAGGTTGCAGGGTGAAGAGGGGGACATTATAAGGTTTTACGCGGCATGGGCGGCAGTACGCTACCGTGTTTCGAAGACCTCTGCGGCGAAACAAGAAGGCACGCTTCAAATATTTACTGTATGCGGGCTTAGCGATCTTTGCTTTGAGCTTCCTGAATCTTCAAAAAGTGCCACAATGTCTGAGTAATTCACAATATATTGATATTTCGCATGTAAACAGAAGATATACGCGCGAACTAACAATCAACGCCCTTTTAAATGAATCCACCACCTCTTGTTTGTTGAAAGCTTCAGCTTATGGATTTAAAATTTATGTTATAACAATCACCTATGGCATGCCGAGCTAGCAACATGTGAAAATGAACCTAGCCCCTATGTTGAAAGCCATTAGCATTGTTTCTTTTACAATGTAGACTCACAACACGGAAACACATTATTACAAGGAAGCTTGTTACTGCCCAGCATCTATCTCTGTGTGTAAACGAAAGCGGTGTCTCTTAGAGGGACAAATTTTGTATCTAAATACCCATCGGGTAATTTACCCTACCTCCTTGCTTCTTGAAGTGTTCGTGATGCTAGCTGTCTTTGAACAACCACTTGATCGAAGCAGAGTCGGTACAAGGAAAAGGCTGCACCGCCCCAGACAACAGACCACACATTTTCATCATTGGTGAAGTCAAGGCTGAAACTGCAGAAAGAAAAACAGCATAAACAAATGTCGATTAGAAGAGAGCGTCTATAGCGCGTACCATAGTGCGTTGGTCGAAAGAACTCAAATGAAGTTTTCTCAGGGCTTTCTTACAAGATATCGAAAGCAGTTCTGTTAAAACAATCAATTCTATTTGTCTTCAACTCTTCAACTCACTGGTCTTCGGGATTTCACTTTGAGAATTGGTTAGCATAAATCAATTTTCGTAGCCCCAAACCATATACTGGTATTCAATGTGCAATGTACGATGTTACGATGTACGATGTTACGATTGATCGTATGGTCGCCTGAAACATGGAAACCTTTTGCACCCCTGTGTTAAACCCACACCGAAACGTCTCAGCCTTCTTACCAAGTGCAGCTTTTGCTAAGTAGCCCACCGTGTTATATCTGTTGCAAAATTAGTTATTAAAGCTGTTATTTCAATCTCACAATTAGTTTTAATGTTTCCGATGCGTAAACGGTTTCTTCTAACGCAGTGAAAAACAGTAACCGGCCACACTCTCCTATTGCACTGAGCCGGTACTGCCGCAGGTGTAGAATGTGTAAGGTGACAGCTCGCTCTGTCGCCTCGGTGTGCCTGCTATTCATATCCAAATTTAGCCAATGTTTTAAGCTTGTATTGTCACCTGCTCAGAAATGCCAAATAGCAGAGCCGAATGCAATGAGGAGTAAACAAAGTGCACACTTCGTGCCCTATACAGCAGGTGATAACTATGGATAAGCATCCAGCCGTAGCGTCATGATCATCGTTCCGGGATCGGGATGCTCGCTGTTCAGAGGCAGGGCTCGAGCGCTTGTTCGTTTAGTACCGTTCCTTGGACATTCTGTACGTCGCCTGGGGCAAGTTCAGAGCAAGAAACACGCAGCTGTGGTTCGTGTCACATTTTGAAGTGGTGCACACAACATTACAAATGCCGAAGACCTCTTCTGGGAGCCCACTTTCAATTCAAACCGTCAACACTTCATCCCCAAGTTACAGTCTTTCTCAAACATGGCCTGGATTTAAAGTACAGAATGTTTTATTGCGGCGGCACAAGACGCCATTCCTATCGACCGAAAGAAGGAATGCCGCAAACACCACACTCGTGATATTTGTGCTGCTCCGCATGTCTGCCAGCTTCTTCGCTGGCGCCTTGACGGAAGGGCAAGGCTTAAAGCATGTGACCTCATTGTCGAGCTCAATCCGTGGGACTCGCCAGAAAGACTGCGGATAGGATACTTTTCCTTCAATCGCTTGGCCAGGAGGTTTTTAGGGAACTACGGAGCGATGTTGCCTACTCAAAACTTCTAGGCCAGCAGCTCCAATAGTATCACTAATGCAGGCTGACCTTGCCATGGAATCGCGAATTCGAAAGCCTATTGAACCCTTCTCAGCGTTCGCGGAAGAGAAGGAATGCCTGTGGCTTATGTCTGATCCTAGCATGTCTGATACGAAAACGTTGAGCCAAAAAAGGCATGGTGTTGAGTAACAGCGGTTCAGTGGCCTCATTAGAAAGTGTGGTAGTACAGTGCCATAGGTTATCAAAGAGACTATAGCCTCCGAACTAGCCGTGTGCAAATGACGGCTCCATTGAGACAGTGTCACTAGCAAGGCTACGGCACTACGGTCGTAGCGACCGAAATTAACTGCAAATTCTTTCGGGAGACTATTCTTGCTGTCGTTCTCAAAAAGTGGGAGATGGGTGGAATAAACTACCAGAAAACGCATCTGCAACTATTTCTGAAGTCACGAGCCAACAGATCCGAAGCGCTAGCAGACTCTCACGAACATGCACAGCATCTGAATGCGGTGTATGTATCAGCTCTCCGTCGCCAACGCCCTATTACTTACACCCCGCCCCCCCCCCCCCCCCGCTTCCACTACCACAGTTTTTAGATGCGACGCATCTCTTGCTTTGAGGCATGTCCCTCCTGCGTCGGCGTAGTCCGGCGTCCGCACGCCAGCTGCGCATGCGCGACTCTCGTGCCGTCTTCTCTCCGACAGCTGTGCGCGCAACGCTCTCACTCCGTCTCATTATCATAAACAACAGCTGTGTGCGCGCTTCGCTCGCTTCGCTCCGCTCCCGTCTCGCAAGTGTGCGCATGCGCGACTCTCCTCCGTTGTCTCCTCTCCTTGATGGGCTGTGAATATAAAGCGGGTATCGCGCTGCGGCGGTTCAGTCAGCGCTCGCTCTCGTTGCACTTCGCGTCACTTTGCTTGACGACTGCGTGCTTGACTTGATTCTTCCGATGAAGATATGATGGAAGCGACGGTCCCTTCAGCAAGTGGTGTGACACAATCTAATACCAGCGCCACTCCAAACGAACCCCCCGATGTGTCGCATCACACCAGGGTTCCCTCGCGGGAAGATGGGCGTAATTTTATTTACACCATTTTTTGCTATTATATTTGATGCGATAATGAATAACTGTGCCAGCAGCTCTAAGAGAGTCGCTAGCGCAGGCTGGCCTTGCCAAGAAATCGCAAACTTGAAAGCTATTCAACCCTTCTCAGCGCTCAAGGAAAAGAAGGCACACCTCTGGCTGATGTCGGATCCTAGTCGACCCCAGCCATCGGGTCGACCAAAGTTTCCATTAGTTTTCAGTTCCTCGTTTCCATTGAGGTTCAGTTTCGCGTGCCTTCGTTGTATAAGTAGCTTCTTGACGTAGTTTGAATAAGTGAAGTACATAAGGCGCGTTCGTAGCACATGCCCCCGTCTCGGTTTGTAGCGCAGAGGGAAGAGCGCCACGTACGTCCCGTTGCGGCCCGAGAGTCGTGGGATCGAAACCGGGCGCCGCCTAACTATTTCTTTTTATAGTGGACTGCGCTGACGTCAGCCCAAACGCTGACGGGGCTGAAAAGACGCGCATGCGCATTAAAGTGCGGACAACGACTACGAGAGAGGGAGGGACACAGCCCCGAGCATGAGATGTTTCGCATCTAAAAGTTGGGCCAAATCAGGCATGGCGTTGAGTAACGACGGTTCGCTGGACTGATTCGAAATTATGGTCTTATGTTGCCAGAGGCTATCAAACAGACTACAGCGTCCCAGCTAGCCCTCTGCGAATGGTGGCGCTATCGAGACTGTCACTAGCGAGGCTTCGGAACAACGGTCGTAGCGACCGAATCATTATCTACGGGGTACAAACATCGCCTGCTGCTCCCAAAACAGAACCTCTCCTCACATATGGAGTCATTCTGGCCCAATATCTCCAAAGCAGAAGAATACGCCTGGCTCCATATCCCCAGTTATCGAGACAAGACGCCACCAGCCTGAGAAGAACCCAAACGAACTCCTATCCTCGTCGCACCCTTCTTCACGCGATCTACCCCACCATATACCCGGTCACCTGTAGTTTCTGCCCCTTGCCCTGAACACTATACCCCCTAGTATGGGAGTGCGGACAAACCCCAGGCCTACCCCCTAACCCTCCCTTCTCTTACGAGCAGCGGGTGGCCTGCCCGAAAAGTCCGGACCATGGGACCCAGTGCATACTGGTAAAGAGGGCCTGGACTACCCAGCCAAGGCCAGGGCATCCCGGACTACGGACGCCCCCCACCAGGCGGGTGCCCTAACAGCAGCATTAGTGCTCGTAGAATAAACATTTATTTCTCCTCCCGCTATCGGGAGATTGTTAGGGCGCCGCCCTTTGGCGGCCGTCTCCAGGCTGAGCCGCGTCGCCGTCGTAACAGAGTGAACGATGGCAGTGAAAGATTGAAAGAGAATTATTAGTGAATAAAAGCAAAGAAGCAGAATGTCTCGAAAATTTAGGGGATGGCAGTGTGCCGTGGCGGCGCGAGCGCTGGCCGAAAGCGTGCGGTGGGGGAGGGGGGCATTATGCTGCATGGAGGAGACTGTGGAAAAATTGTGAGGGGAGGGCGGTTCGCCGTGGCGGCGCGAGCGCTCTCCAAAAGTTTGCGGTGGTTGGGGGGGGGGGGGGGGGGGGGCTGGTATGCTGTGGCCGCACGAGACGCTCGTCTGCGCTACGCTAGAGAAAACGTGAGGAAGGCGTGCCCGTGATAATGGTGTGGGTTCCCTGCCTAAGACGCGGGTCGCGGTTCTTTCCTGAGACGCACTTCGCGCCGCCGACACAGAGGCGCATCATCGCTGCCCTCGAGAGAACCAACGAGTGAGGGCTGCCTAAACGCAGTGCTGCTGCGCCGAAATGTCTCATTAGGGAGTATCGTAATCACCAGCTAATTTTATTGCCATCGTTCAAGAGAACTTGCAGATGGATGGAATAGGCTACCAGAACGCGCATCTGCCACTGTTCCTGAATCCATGAGCCAAGAGATCCGGGAAGCGCTAGCCGTTCATCAGTAACACGTCGAGGATAAACATGTCCACTTTGATGCCTACATTCTTGCTGTGTATTTAAAACAGTACGTGCGCTCCTCCTCTCTGCGGAGTGAGGTGTGGTCTGGCTGCAATGTTATTTCTGATTAGGGTGGCCGTTCCTTTACCACTGGGATTCGTGTATGACACGTAGCCTGGGAATTTGGGTTTTGTATTCGTTTCCTGTAGTGCTATGATGTCTGGCTTATTTTCTGGGTTATCTATGTATGGTTGGAGTTTCCGAATGTTGTGTTTTACGCCTCTGCAGCTCCATTGATATATTATCGTGTTCTTGTGTTTTCCGGTATTCTTCTTCCCCATCGTTACGCTTTTGGAAGTGTGTCGTGTTTGTATTTCTCTTGTACAGCCTTTCGCGTGTTGGGCCACCTCTGTGAGCGGTCACCGCGTTATTCTTAGCCTGAGTTGCTCTACATTGTTGTCTATCTTTTTTGCGATTGTTCCTACCTTGGTGGACAGTTGCTCGCCGTGGCTCGCGATGGTGTTCATCTGATTGGTGAGTTTTTTCATCATTTGTGTTAGGCATAGGAATGGTTTTGCTCAGTCCGGTTCGTTCGCTTCGTGTGGTTGTGCAGTGGTTGCAGCCTCCGTTTCCATATCTACTGTTGCGGGTGGGTGTGGTTGGATCTGCTTCCTGGCCCATTTCAGCTTAGTATTATTATTATCACCTGTTTTGGATTTTTACAGGGTTTCTATTCTAGCGAGGAGCTCGCTGATTCGTTGATTTTGCTTGGCAATTAATGCTTTGAGCTGTGTACATTCGTCGCAATTTTTCTTCTCTGTGTGTTTTCTGCAGGCCAGCGAAGAAAGATATAAAACTAGAAGAAATTATCCAGGATAGCCTCGACACCACCCAGGGCCAGCAGGTCGTCATTATTGGGGACTTCAATGCACCACACGCGAAGTGGGGATACAGGTGTAACTCCAGAAGAGGCAAAGCATTAGTCAGAATGATAGAGCAACAAGGCCTCGCCCCCTTCAACGAACCAAACACCCCAACAGGTATAAGAACGAGTACGTCGAGAGACACTGCCCCCGACTTCACTATGGTACAAGGGATCCGCGACACCACGTGGGAAAACACAGGGACGAGTCTTGGCTCAGACCATGACATCATCTCGATCCAGATCAGAGGACTGAGATTCAAGATGCAAACAGTGACAGCGCAGCTTACAGACTGAGACAAACTCAGGAAGAAGCAAAAGAAGCCAAGACAGAATCAGGCACCTATGCAAAGTGGGCTAAACGCCAAGCCCTGATGAACATAAAACACACACAAATAATAACGGCCACAACGCTGACACCCTTCGTTGCCGCCAAACTCCTACACATATGGGAGGCACGACACAGCTTAACGAGGAAGTGGAAAAAAACAAGACAAAATAAAAAAACTTCGGAACCGCATCTACGAACTGAATAAACTGGTGACAGAATATGTGATGCAACTCTGCACAGAAAACTGGCTGCAGTTCTGCGACGGCCTGCAAAGCAGACTGTCAACCATGAAAGCGTGGAGCCTGCTCAAACATCTGATCGACCCACTAGAAAGCAAGAGCGCAACAAACCGCACCCTCCCAGCCAACCAAAACAGTTACAAGGGAAATGCGAGCGACTTCATCAAAGACCTCAAAAAGAAATATCTCAAAACGGAAAGAGAAGAAGGAGAAATCGAAGACTACTCTGGTCCGCAAAACAAATTGCTGGACTAACTTTCCACCCAAACAGAAATGCTCGCAGCCGTAGACGAAAGCAACAATAACAGCGCCCGAGGCCCCGATGCGACCATGTACAGGCTGCTACATAACATCAGCGACGGAAGCCAGACGAAACTTCTCAATCACATGAACATGACATGGGAGCCGGGAACCCGCGCACCTGAATGGAAAGAAGCAGAAGTATGCATTATACCCAAACCAGGAAAAACCCCGTACATCGACAACATGAGACCGATCTCTCTCACCTCGTGCGTCGGTGAAGTGATGGAACGAATGCTACTCAAACGACTCCAACGACATCTGGACGAACCTGACATCATGCCCCAAACAATGTGCGGATTCCGCAAGCAACTCGGAACGCAAGACGTGCTCGTATAATTCTACGAACTGGTTGTCAAACAAGCAACACGGCAAGCCCCAACAGCGGTGCTCGCACTAAATCTAAAGGGAGAATTCGACAACGTCACGCACAGAAGCATCCGCAACAAACTAAAAACAACAGGATGTGGTGTGCACACGTAATACTATGTAACAGACTTCCTCAGCCACAGAACAGCCCATATCAAGATAGGACAGGAAATGTCCGAACCTATCCCCCAGGGGGACAGAGGAACGCCGCAAGGATCGGCATAGGTCAGCAGGCTTACTCATGAGTGCACTCACACACACACCCCCAATCACTTGCCTCAAGGCAAGTACCGTAGCTGCCGTTGAAGGATGTGTGACGCCAGGTCCGCGTGAAAGGGAAGTATCATAACAGAGTACGTTTAATACGCCAAGGCCTCGAAAATGGACTACTTTTTCCACAACACGCAACCCGCCTATCCGAACGCAACCCGCCTCTCCGGAAATTGCGAAACTTTTTCAAACGAGCTTCACCATCGTTTTGGCCTGGTGAGTGCAAACGAGTGAGCGCGAGCGCCACTCGCGGTGAGCCCCACTCACCACTCGCGAGTGCGAGTTCCACTCGCGGCGAGCCCCGCTCACCACTCATTAGGGGCTGTGCACTCGCGCTTCTTGCGCGATGTGCGGGTGTTACTGCGGTGAGCACCACTTCCTGTTGGCATTCGTCGCAGGAGCCCCTTGATGTGGTAATTGCTCCTGGCGATACCCACTCGTCCGCACAGCCACTAGTTAATAGGGCGATTGCCTTTAGCTTTACGAATATTCTGCTACATCCCTCGTTGTTGGGCACCGTGGAATCAACTCTCCTCTGGCGTGTTGATTTAGGAATACGATATGGGTGGGCGTCTGACGCCATAATGCACTGATAATATTCACTGTCATGACTCATTGAGGGGATGTTGCGCGCAGTATCACCGAATGATGTTTCTGGCTCGCAGCCTTCGTAATAGAATTTGTGTCGGTTACGTTGTCGCAACAAAGCAAATGCACTTTACAACCGTTGTGCGCTGCGATGGATGCTTTGAAAAGCATCTTGGTACAGTGCCGTAGTACTTGGTGTGCATAATTGTCCGTTTTGCTACATCTGTCACTATATAGGCTGTTCTGAAACACATATTGTGAGTGCCCGTACTCGTTTGAAAAAGTTTCGCAATTTCCGGAGAGGCGGGTTGCGTTCGGATAGGCGGGTTGCGTGTTGTGGAAGAAGTAGTCCATTTTCGAGGCCTTGGCGTATTAAACGTAATCTGTTATGATACTTCCCTTTCATGCGGACCTGGCGCCACACATCCTTCAACGGCAGCTACGGTACTTGCCCTGAGGCAAGTGATTGGCTGCTGACCCCGGTGGACTCACCGAAAAACTTCACCGCTGCTGTTTTATTGCAAAATTCACAAAACCTTTTAGTTTTGTTATGTTGCGTGAATGTTGCATGGATTAATATGCGTCGATGTGCGTACCTTTCGCACCATGCAGCAAACCAAATAGCTCGCTTTCACCAAGACTTCATATGGTATTTGTCATCATGACTCGCCGACTGCATCCCTTCGTTTTGTTCCCTGTCTCCCGCTGAAATTTTAATGAGTGAATGAAACCCTGTTTATTCCACATTATAAGGTTTCGTATCTGTTTGTGCAGATTGACAACATTCGTGCGTTATGTCTGACTTCCCATTCGCCTTACCGCATCGGGAAGTTCGAATCGTTACTGTTTCGTGCAGTTTGTGAAATCTATATTTCATATCTTACGATCGGGAAAGGTAAAATACGCACTGTTCGCGCTGCTATGTTGTTATCGACGGTCATTTACCATTACGCTTGTGAACTTGCCTGACCAACTTGAAATTAGGACCTGGAATCCGGCAGTTTGCTTTTTTCATTTTGTCCGTTCACGGTCGCCAACCAGCTAATTATGAAGGCGCAATTTCTTCTGCTACTTTATTTTCGTATTTCGCGTTGTGGTAAGCCCGAACACTGTATTCCCCGTCATGCTTACGGCTCTAATTCGCTGAAAAGGGCACCGTAGTCTAGTGTTCCTCATATTTTGTCCCCGTATGTAGATCGTCGTGCGCATGCCAATGGTGTACAGACTAGCAGAGAGATACTGTGACCACTCTGTGGTGTGACGAATAGTACGCTTTCTCGGCAATCGCATGGCGTAACTTTTGAGTGAGCGGGTGAGTGAGTCAATGAGTGCGTGCGTGCGGGGTCACGTGTGTGCGTCCGCGAGCGTCTTTCTTCCTGTTGGCGCTCATGCGAGTTCGTATGTGTGTGCGTGCGCGCGCGTGTTCGTGTGGGTTCGTGCGTGTGTGCGTGCATGTGCGTTTGTGTGCCTGCGTGTGTGAGATCGTGTGCGTTGCGTGCGTGTTCGTGCTTGTGTGCGTGCGTCCGTGTTTGTGTACGTGCGTGCGTGTGCTTGTGTGCGTGCGTGTGTGTGCTTCTGTGCGTGCGTGTGTGTTCGTGTGCGTGCGTGTGCGTACGTGTTCGTGTGTTTGTCCGATGACACCCCTTCTCCTCGTTATTTCGTATCAACTTTCGACGAGAACGCGTTTCGGTGACCCCGCGCGGGCGCATGACGGTGCAGTTTAGGATCAAGCTGCGGCTTTTCTCTGTGGCAGGCTGGCGTCGTTTACGGAGAGGGACGGGGGTAATGCTCGAAACCAGACACCCTAAAACACACCACCGGAGAATGCACAAAACTCAAGTCTCCTGAATTCTTGTTGACTCCGCCAGCATAGAGGATGGGCGATGGGAGATCGTGCTGACCAGCCCCGCCCTGGAAGACTAACTTTGGCTGATCCACAGGGGCCAGGAAGCTCAGGAAGCATACGGGTACCTGTGAATAAGGAACCACTCCCACTGAGCTAAAATTGCTCCAAGGCAACCCTTTTGCAAACAATAAAGTTTATTATCTGTATCTCTCTCCATCAGTAACATGCACAGCATCTAGACGCAGGTTATGTATCGGCTCTCCGTTACCATCATCCTCTTGCCCACACCCCCCACTTCGATAGTTTTATTCGCTTACACCAATTTATTGTTTTATATTTTTTGCGATAATGAACTGCGCCTGCCATCACAGATATTTACGCATTTACGTCCTGCTCGTGTTAAAAGTTGTTGAACCTGTGAGAGCTGGACGGGTGTTGAAAGACAAATTCTCACCATTGACCTTCGAAATCAACTTGTTTATTCTCTTTATTATCTCTCTCGCTTTCTTCTTCTGCCAGCCCTGCACCGCGAGAAAGTTTGGCAATCAGCGACTGTGTGCCGACAAAAATGGAACCTGTACCAGGTCTTCATAGGTTTTGCATCTTATTTGACGTTGCTTGAACAGATTGGCGATATATAGCTCGTGAAGGGCGAGGCTTGCTTATGTGCCTTAATGGGATCCGATCTGAAATAATGCCTCAAGCGTAACGCAGCCCGAGGGTGTCCAAAAGCTCAACTGCTTTGGAGGGACTCCAGTGTCAAACACGGGTGCCCACGTGTCTCCTTACAGGCTTTGACGGTAGGAGCGACATTTCAGAAGAAAGAGGCGAAGGCTCAGTAACAGGGTTTGCGGGCTGGCGAAAATCAACAATTGCCCGTACTGCGATGGCGTATAGTCGTGTGCAACAACAACGAAAGCTGCCCCTGCGCCTACCACGAAAGGCGCCTGTTGTTCCACGAGGCGCGAAGGGTGCGTTACCGATATAATTTTGATCATGAAATGAGTCGTTTCCGTCATTCGTCACACTTCATCTGCTTTTAAATTGCTGCAGTGACGACAGACAAACTAGATGAGAGTAAGCAAACGATGTAATACACGATATCCTTTCAAAACCCGCGTGCGCGTTGACATCCGGGTTGTTCGCTTCAGCGGAGTGATACTACATATGAGCTATCGCCGTTCTTAATTTGCATACGAGTACAGGGTCGACGTGGGCTTATGCTCCTAGGTGATGGGGAACTCATGTTCTTTTATTATTATCTCTGTTACATTAACAATGTTCCCGTGGTTTGTCTAGGTTCGAAGATGCGAGATATGACTTGTTTTATGGGCTAGCCCTAAAAGTTTTCATAAACATCGAGTGGAGGGTTAATGTACTGCTGGACAGCCAGCTCTGCATTATACTTCATAAATTTCTGGCTTTTACAAAGCGGGTATATTTTATAGGCAGCTGAAAGTGGTATAAAGAATCATTTACGGTAACGGAAGTACAGTGGTACATGACTAGATGGTTGAGGTGCATGCTCTATCAGGATATATTGTGAAGCAATCAACCTTGCCTCATCAGCTAGTTTTTAACTATGCAGTAATTAGGACTTTAAAGTTTCTGCAGAGAGACTGTGTCTGTTTGCATCATGCTTAATTTGCTTTTGGCCAAATACCTGGGAAAAAGCACCTTAACGTATAGAACGATGTTCGCGAAAGGGACATTGGAGAGGAAAGTGACGAAATGGATGCAATTCGAGCGCTTTTCGAATCTTGAATACAAAGACATCCATCTTAATGCATGGACTAGGTTTAAACTCTAAAGAGACATCAGGACAATATTGCGTTTGTGCTAAACGGCCCTCTGTTTATCACTGTTGAAGTATTCTTGGTTTTAAACTTTGGTCATACCTGAAGGCGCTCTAATGAAGAGGTAAACAATTGTTTGTGAAAATGGCAATGCAAGAAAAAGCAAAACAATGGGTAGAAATAAAAGGTTTGTCATTCTAGCGTGTGTAGTAGCTCGCTGGCCTCACGGGATAGTTTATATGTTACGGAAACTCGCAAGAAAGGTTGTTCTATAGGGCTAGGCTGTCTTCTATGGCTAGTACTTTAGCGTTTCTTAAAATTAAATCGAAATTAATAGAACCTAACGCAAAATAAAATTTTTTTATGATCGTGCTCATACAGTGGCAAGGAATGAGATACAAATCTAAGTACTTACTCTCCAACGTATTGCTTGACGTTGAAATCAGTTAAGGGCTGGATGCTTGAGTTCTCAGATAAAGCGTCCATCGTAACCTTCATAACTAGTGCACTTGGGGCGACTAAAATAGCCAAAAGCTGCACGCAGTCCATCCATACAACACCCCGAAGCCCTCCCTGAAAGAAAAAAAAAAGAATCCGCTCCATTAACGATATTCATACTAGAACTTTTTAAATTTAACAACTTTCAGGATACTTGAATTTTTTAGTGCGGAATAACGTAACGTCAGGCTTCCAAACAAACCTTCTTACAAGGTCTTCAAATGCAGGAAACAACAATGTTATTTCACTCAAATACATCCTGTAGGCCAAGGGAAATGAACTTTGTTGCGTGCGTTGGTATCGCCCTGCGCTTAGTTTCATAAACTCCAAAAGGGAATACTCTCGTTCTTGGACACGTGACCCGTCTTGCCAATGTGTAGGACCGACGTGAAGGCAGAGAAGACGTTGACGTGTCTGAGGAAATTGTATGCGTTATGTCAGGCAAAATTCCTTTTCATAGCAATTGTTGATTATGTACGTATTGCTGAAGGCACGAAGCTGCAAACAAAAAGATTTATATTGGTGCATTGAGGGTAAATAAATGTACACACAATTTAAGGACGGAAAAGTCAATTCATTAGTTTATCTTCGCTTTCGAATGAGGTTGGTACCTTTGTTCAATTATAAAATGTGCTAGGTCAGGTTATCAATATTTACTTGTGCTGAACATTTCCTCATACTCAGGATTGAAAGGAATTGTCGGTTGGAAATTGCCAAGACCGATGTAGGTGATATCCAATATTTTAGTGCTTTGTTTTTAATCAAGTACTGATAGATTGAAGATCACAGGCTCGCCTGCAAACAGAACTTTTCGTCATGTATTGGCTGCCGAGAATTCAGCACAGCAGAAACCTTGTTACCAGATTAGAAGAGCTCTGCGATTGGGGTTCAAATATACACACTGCTTAGAATTATAGAGGAGCGTTAAAAAGCTCGAAACAAACGTTCGACAGAACGACGAAAGCTCAACCGCTAAAGGATGTTGTGTACCTGGTTATTCACGGCACTTTCCAGGTTACGGAGGAATTTGGACTACAAGGTTGGTTAACGCAAACGTAAATATCATGCGCTGGGGAGTTTGAACGCAGATCAATTCTAGTAATTGTTGGGTTTTCTTTGCCAATGGGCAAAGCATTTCGCAAAGTCATGGTCGTTCGGAACAAAACTTATTGCGTAATCACATTGCATACGCTTTTTTCATGCACGTAGATGGGTATAATAGGGAGGCGCAGCGAATGGAGACGAAGGTGTTTCACTGTTCAATCAATCTCTCAAGACCGAATAAGAGTTGCACGCATTCATTTTGGCGACTACGAGCTCCAGGGTCGAAATATCGCCGTTGATGTGAATCTGCTTTCCAACCTCGTGACTCGCTTCAACCACGCCTAGTGACGGTATTACAAGCTGAAATAACGTGGATTGTACAGCCGGCTCACTAGATTGCTGACTTCAATCCGCGCAAAGTAGATAAAATGACTTGATAAACGATGTAAAGCAGCGATGGATAGCTGCTGTTATGCTCGGCTTTATCACTTTTGGTTATGCTTCAACAAGCCCATGACTACTTCGACAAAATCACCGATTTCCATCGTATGGGTCGCTTTATGACCCATTGGGAATGAAACGCTACCAGAGGACACCGAAGAGCAAGCGATGCTGCCTCCGAGGATCTCGGTATGGCCGTTTGGAGTGCTGAACTGGTACCTATGTATGCGAAGAACCTCCAGACTTCCAGCAGACACGGCTGACATCGAGGGCAGTCCTACACGGTTTGTTATCTAACTGCGATGAGTCCACCACTGCAGGAGACGGCGAGGGGTGTGACACAGATGACGTAACTTAATGACCAAAGATTGGAGGTGGTGAGCAATCGTCAAAAAAGAACTGTCGCCATACTCTGTCGTAAGTTAAGCTGTTTATGGTGAGAACTCGACGACGGTGAACCCCGTTGCCTCTTAATCACCATTGAAGATATTCATTGTAAAGGCACTTCTGCACAGACCGTCTCCAAGAATCAATCGCAGATAGATTTATCTCTGTCACCACCGCGTTCCGCTCATCTTTGTGCACGAAAGCGTACTTTTCTAGAACATGTGGGTATATTTTTCAACAATTTACGACGGGTGTCTTCGGGTAAGTGTGCTATGCATACCGCCGGTGTTGTGGGCTTAGTGGCAGTATGGTGGCAATGCCAGACGTGTCCGACGATGACGGAGGATGCGCCGGGCTGTTCTAAGAAACAAATGTCGAACCGAAAGAGATAGCGAGATACAACACGAACAAAGTGAAGATGACAAGCCAGACTACCCACCGAAGGAAGATGACATGCCATGGATTTACGTCGTATCAAGGGATCAGCGACACCGTCAACGCAAGACCGAGCAAGAGCTCAGCCGATCTCCTGCCCGGCCCGTAATCAAACCTTTCCCAGCTTCCTGAAAGCCTCTCCCGCGGCCCAGCCCTCCTTATGAAATGACTACAAACTCGTGCTTACACTGCAAGACGCAATTAAAAATAAGTGAACTCAACCATTCGTGTTTGGACTTATCTCTTGTTCCCTACAATAAATCAAAGAACGTCTCTAAGGTCCAGTTTTGGTGAAACTAGCTGCAGGCAGAATTTAGACTTCACTACCCCCGCGCAAACGTGAACGATAAATCAGCGTCTTTAATCTCAAAGCACTCCAATCCAGAAGTGTAGGGCTGCCGGAGTGGCCAAAGGCGATATGAATGCGCCGAGGTTCTTTGAGTTATTTTTTCTTATTGTTTTCACCATTCCTTACGCTCTCTCATGTCATAATATAAATGAAGCCCTACGTTCCCGAGAATTCGGAACCTTTGTTTCTCGGAGCCTCCTTCGAAACAGCGAACCTTCTTTTGAGAACACGTCTCCCTCGTCAAAAAAAAAAAAAAAAAACGAAAGTGCCTGTGTAGCAGCTATCAAACAATTTGTTCAACGGGGTTGAACTTGCTCCAGAGTATCACCAACGCTAACATTGGCTTATCCGGAAGCTAGAAAACCGAACGGAAGGTAGGTTTATGGCTTTGGACGATGCAAAAGTGTTCGGATTACAACTTTCGCGGAGAGTCCCGCACATTGACATGTCTGTGAGCGGCCTATGACCAGACGCAATCGAGAATGTCGTTGTGAGAATCGAGCCGGGCTCCGAACATTAACCGTCGCACCTATGTACATCCCTGAACAACCAAACATAATCATGAGGTCATCTTGTAACAACTGTGTGACTGTTCATCAGACCAGTACTCGGGGCGACATTATTGCGCAGCAGACGGGAAGAAGACGGATACCCGCGGGATGCATCGTGCTGAAGGCATAAAAGGCATTCAGTTGGACGATGCAAGCAATAGGTCTTATGCATTCACCTGGCATCCTACGTTCAGCCTTACGTTAGAAAGAAATAAAATGGGGCAATGCGGCAGTGCTGTTACGTATTCGTATGACTTCCGCGCGAATGCCACCTTGGCGAAGCATTACTTAACAATGTTGCAAAATTGGGGGTCTAGGCTGACCGATGGATGGTACATAAACTGGCCGTGGGACGGGACTCAAAATGACTCAGTGCTCAAAGGATAAAAAAGCAGCCCCGAAAAAAACGATTGTTATGAAGAGAAATGTCTTTCGGAAGCTTCCATATATACCTTAAATGACAAGTCAAACAAAATTGGGTAGTTTTTTGTTGGACGGAAATGAGGACAGGGTCCCCTGAACGGAAAAACGGGCGCGGAGACCTCGGACATTCACAGCTGGGGAGTTGTAGGAAACTAAAGGAAAACCAAGACAATTGGTTGTGGCCCTCGTGTCAGAAACGTGTGTCAGAGACATTTGCTCAGTACCTATATGAGTACTTTGAGCGTGGTAATGGCACAAGAAGCAAGTCGGTCTGTCCAAAACAGTATTCTACGCTAATAGCGCATGTTAAGGCTCAGAAGGGCGATGACCAAGCCTTTTAGTTACAGTAACCAAAGGAGGAAGGAAACGTCACACAGGAAGAGGGATTATGATGACAATGAGAGGATTCGTGCGTGCCACTGGACACGTGTCGCTATCCTCGGTATTCCACTGCGTCGAATGCATGCAGGCAACCACGTGTGCGCCGTCATATCTGTGGCCAAGCGTCTGTTGCTAGGCGACGTTGTGCGCACGTTACGAACTCTTCGCCGAACACAAAGTATTGCGCCGAGTTCACTGTGAGTACGATTAATAACATCTCTGTTGGCGCCACAGTTTATAATCGTATTGGAACGGAGCAGATGACGCACGCCGGTGTCTTTTTTTTTTCTTCGGCGTGCGGCCGCAGTGTCCCAGGCTGCGCCGTGTCCGAGGCGCATCGGCCATGTCTGTGGCCGTTTCCAGTGTTGCCAAGCGAAGAAATTGACCGCTAAACTTTTCAACGAATACCGTCTATAGGTTGTATTCACTGACGTGGCGCACATGCCGGCAACCTTGTGTGTGCTCTGCCATGCCCTTGGTGGCGCTTCCCTGTTGCTAAGGCGACGTAGTAGGCTCGGCCGCTCGCCGATAGATGTCGCTATTCTCCGAGCTAACAATGTACTCTCTGCAACGCTACCGTTGCATTCCAAAGGGGGAGTGCTTGAAGGGTCACAATTTCTTCTGGAGCATTAAGCTATAGACGCATGTACAACCGGCGCCAGCGATTCGCATGCGGTTCGCATGCGACTGAGCCGCCTAAACCGGTCCTAACAATCAGTGGTGACGATCAGTAGCACGCAAATCGCGTGTACCAATCGTACATGTGTCCAGCGCTTTATTCGGCTTCTGTGTGCTTAACTACTCAGTCGCAGGAAACACGCGAGCGCACTTGTGTCGATATCAATATTCGCAGGAAACTGCGCTGTGTCGTGCCGCTCTCTCTCGCAACGGCGGCTTCGTTCTCCGGTGATGATGCAAAGTTCTTAAGCTCGAGAGGAGCATCACCACTCAATGTCGCTGCGATTATACTCATCTGTTGACGCGACGTCCGAGGATCGAGTAATAACATCGCGGATGCCTGAGTCGAAAATTAGTTTTTTAGTAATGCGGACTCTATGCGCAGCCACAGTGGGCACTGTCATGGGGGTTTTTAATGTAGCAGAAGAAATCGCCCGCTGGTGTTTTATGCGAACATAATCTATAGCCACCACATCAGTATCGTCTCTTCAAAGTGACAGGCGGTCTACCACTTTCATCGGTGGGGTGTATGCAGGGGTGGACTCTGAGCTGTCTTCAACAACAACAGCTGGAAAAATTACAGCGTACACTATACTGTGGCATTCGTTCCCCAACCCAAAACTTGCAATCAGAAACCACATGCAAAGCGTTGCTTTGTTTCATTACGTTAAAATGTTCTAAAACAATAATGTAATTCTGAAACAAGAGAGAAAATGGCACAAGCTAAGCGCTGTATGTAATCAACTATGATCGAAATATATTTTAGGGAAATATACTGTGATTTTAAATGACACAGTAAATGACTCCTTGCTTACAGCTTTTCTTTACTGTTGAACATCGCCGGCGTTAATACTCACCAATGCAGTGTAGAAGGTTCCGCATAACCCGATGAAGACATTGCTCCAGAAAAGAGGAGCGTTAAACACTGTAGAGGGGTTTAAACAGAACAGAATTGGCATACAAGTTTTGGTACCGGAGCAGCGAAAATAGTGCACGCTCTGAAATGTCGTCACATGCTTGCACTCATCATTCTTTAACGTAAACGAGGCATCCTAGGTTTTATCCTTTTATTTTTAAGCGTTAATTTCCGCCATCTAGAGTTGTTCAATGCATGCCCTATGTCGGAGGAACAAATAGAGGTGTCGCTGATTGACACCTGGGAGACAGACAATGGATCGCGTTATAAGAGGCAAGCGCTGCATGTTTGAGACGACCGCTTAAACAGCACCCGTTTACTAACCAGACATAACAAGAAAGACACACCATTTTTCAAATTACATATAATTACCCATGTGCTGTAAAATGCATTATAAGGGGTTTATTCTACCACGGGGCCACCACGGCATCCTTGATATTGTGCAAGCCGCGGCAGATAAGAACAAGTGAGGCTTATTGTGATTCACGAGATCGCGTGCACTTTAGAGTCGGTTCAGGTAATATTGCTCGCTCTTTAATTTTACGAATGCGCACAAAGTATGATTTTCTATTCTTCGCCGGAGTACAGTTGTTAGTGCGGCTTGTCGTTGTATTCGCACGCATAGCCGCACGATTTTAAACACTTACTCGCATGCTTGCTCAAAAGCATGCCATCTTTATAGCTTGCCGGGGAATGTAAAATCTATAAAGGATTCATAATAGTCGGTTCTGGTTTATGGCATTGGTAATAGAAAACTGCTGGACAATACGCATTCCTTATAAAGTTCTCGCGGGAGAGGGAAAGCTCTAATGCAAACCATGGGAGAGGGCGTGATAGACAGAGAGCGAGAGAGAACGAAATAACATTTATTCAAAAGGCTCCCCCCTATAGGGTGGTGGCGGCTACCCCTAAGGCCGCTGCGAGCTGGAGGCTTCCGGAGATGACTAGTATCTGAACCGAAACCTCGCAGCTCCGCATATGGCCGGCTCCCAGGCCTCGGGGGCGGGGTGGGGTTAGTAGAGATACTCGTGGCATTGGCAGAGAGAAAGAAAGTGCGTGTCGAGTGTAGTGCAGTGCGGGCAGTTGGTGAGGTTGTGACGGAAACGGCAGGGGGGCGGTGGTATAGGACTGTGCGGTGAGTGAAGGTATGCGCTTGGATGATGCGCCACATGCGGGTGTCCTCTGGTAATAGTGTGATGTGAGGAGGGGTAATCGTGGGACGCACCCTTCAGTTTAACGCCCAAAAGAATAAGCCGTCGACAAAATGCAACCTATTTAAGAATACAGTCTTTCCACAGTAACGATAGGGTGAGAAAAGCTGTTGACATAAAATGCCTGGGTGAAGCCATCGGTGTTACACTGTCGCTGCTATTTTATGTAAATATGGCGGGGTTTCGGTGCCTGAGTTTAGTAGCCTAGCCTGCTAAATGGCAAATTGCAGCTTAAAAGCTGTAGATTTGCCCTTGAAAATCGCAGCTTTCATCAGCGAATTAGGTTGCTTTTTGTTCTTTCGAAAGCAGTTACTATATGTCAGGAGAATTTTTACAAACTTACCAGTAACAAGAGTAAGCGACGCAGCAAAAATGGAGATGGCACCAATGCTTTGCTGGGAAAAAAAAGAAAATATATGTCAGGACGCATCAGAAAACTATCGGTATTCATTTAGAGCCGAGCTGCAAGTGGCCATCTTTCCAGGCACTTTGTTTAATTTGAGCACCTTAAATTTCCAAGCGCCCTCATTCGGGTAGAAAAGCAAAGCAGTGAGGCATGAGCTGAAACCTGACTAGCAAGAAGGAAAGCTAACAACAAATCAACGCTACTTGACGACCCACTTTTTGCGGAGGCGGAGCAAGCCAGCAAGTCAGGTGCTGACACCTCCAGCAGCAATAAAAAGTGAAGAAACAACACGTACTACACATAGTTTCGCACCAGGTGCAATGTTCTTCCCCAGACTAGTGAAAGAGCATGGGCTAACGGAGCTGAATACCGCAAACGTAAACGCAGCGGCAGGGAGCAAAATGCAGCGAGGATGGCTGGTATTCAGTTGTGCAATAAGCGGTATAATGGTGGCTCAAGAACCATGTATAGATAATTGTAATTGCGGAAATTTCGCGGAGTGTGAAGGTGATGGCGTACCTTTTCTGAAAAGGCGGACGTCGCAGCGAACAATCTGACGGCGATTGGTAGCGTTGACGATTGATTATCTTTCCTGAAAAGGCTTATGTTGCGAAGAACTATTTATTCTGTGATTGGTAACATTCGAAGTGTCGCGGAGCTGAAACACGCAATAAATTTCTTCCTACGCATTTTCTAGAAAAGGCTGACCTGGCAACGCCAATGTATCCGTAGCATTCAAGAATTTATGACGACATGGTGCTGGTGCCAGTGGCGGAGTCACAATTTTAGCATCTCCGTCGAGGGAATTCACCCCTGCAAACGTAGGCGATGAAAAAAGTAGTTGTGTAATCTCTGTACTGTAGTCACTCCTCGCCCCCTACACTACTGCGAGCTCATGAGAGGAAATTCCCTTTGGCGTGCAGCTGCTGGTTTTGCACAGCTGTGCGCCCCAACACGCCATCGCATGCAAAAAATGTCTCTTCTAGAAGAACGGTAAAAAAGTCTCTTTACACAAGCAGTGCATCCCAAAGCACCGCCCCCAATGTGAAATAAAAATACAAAGTGCAACCACACAAAAAAAAACAGAACAAAAATACATTAAAAAACCATGGGCCGATATTTTCGAATGCGTGAGGATCTTATTCCTGTTTAAAATAACTTGTTCCTGGCCGCTTTGGCTAACGTTTAAAATGACAGGTTTCGGCGGAGGTTTGGAAGGATTAACGCGGTAAATAAAACTTTTGCGGACGGGACTCGGTTTCCGAGGCCTAGGGTCGGTGCTTTCTCCAGAAAATGAGCTAATTAATGCAAGTGTGATACCATTATTCGAAATTCGTACGAGATGTCTAATTTTAAGGAATGAATGTCGATTTATACAGGACATCTTACCTTGCTCTTCTTAAGAGAAGAACCCTAACATTCCTGTTTGCATTAAGGCACGGGCCCTTTCAAGGGGAAATATAAAATTTTCTTAAAAGTGAGCAACGCTCAGTGCTCGAATGGGGAAACTGTTCGTCTTCGATCCCCATGTAGGGAGGAGTCAGCTGCTACTCAACGAGCGAGGGGAACAACACGAGCAACGAGAAGCTAACTGGGATTCTTACTTTGGCATGTTTCGGTGCTCTAACATTGTAGTGTGAGGATTCTCCTAACACTAACAGCACATCTATTTCTGGATATACGCTGCAGAATGGTTTTTGCTGCATACCTGTAGTTGGCGCGAATATGCCGCATGCTTGTTTCACAGTTGCATTCTGCCGATAACAATCTGCATTGATATCTCTTAGTTTTCCTTATGTAATTTTCGCATCAGGGTTGTATTACATGTTTTTTAATGAAAGATTTTGTTTTCAACAAGTGACTATTGAATTCAGACTTTCTAGTGGAAATTGTTCCCTTGTTCTGTTTCTTTATTGTTTAAGTCTGGATAAAACGTTTGTAAAACTTTGTCACATTGGTTACGAGCAGTGCAGTGGCACAATTGGAACCTTATTGAAGGGTTATCAGCAAGAATTCGCCGCATTTTGAAGACTTCTCCTGTTATGACAAAAGTAAGAGTGTCCGCGTGACGTCCTAGAGTTAAAAAATCACTACCCAAATGTTGTGTGTAGCGGTGTACGAGCTAATCAATAAAAGTAATTTCTGTCAAATTGCTATTTTACAGCAATTTCAATTCATAGGGTTTTGATGTTCACCCGCATAAAAGCTGGCATATTATCACGCAACGGGTACCTACCGAGAATTCCCCAGTGTCATGTGCAATATTTTGTCTGACTTCTTGTACTTCTAATACCACAAAGGCGTTGGTGTGTTGGTATTGTGCGGCAGCATGCGATCGTTCCGCGCGGCGTACTTCTGCGTAGCCTGTTGGCTATCACATATTGTTACCGCATGAATATACCGGGCTTTTGCAACGGTACAAGAACTCCCTGTGCGTGCTTTCGGAGGATCTATTCTACTGTGCATTCACAATTGGAACCTCTTGGATGCCTCTCGCTTCTCACTTCGCATGTCGCTTACGAGCTGCGATGTGTCATGTAGCTGCTGGAAAACATATCGATAGGTGGCACAAGGCAATATGATCGGGCTATAGCCGACGCAGTTTGTTCCTTGTCTGATAACGACACTCCTCTTCCTATCTTACAACGTATGAGCACGAGATAGTTGGCAATCCATTTAAAGCCACTGTTAAGCCCACAAAAACCAGGTGAACACCATGACATAGAAGGCGCCGCTTCCTATATCATCCCAATAGTGAGCACAGAGCTCCAAATATTTGTTTTAAATGGTGGGCCGGAAGAGCCAGCCTCCCAAAGGTCCTGGTGAGATACAAGATGCGGGCTCATCAGCTAGTTGATCGCTGTTCCGCCCATTCTTTTCGCGTAGCCTATCCCTGATGGCTCTTTCCGACCACGAGTCCGCTGTGGCAGAATTATCTGGGGAGGTAACACTAACTGGCGACACCATCTTCGCGACAGCATGTAGTACACATGAGCTACGAATAACGATACTGCCTCTCGCGATCCTGGTTTAAGGATTCGACCAGCATGCACATCGACAGGCCCACATGATAACCTTCCAAAGGACATGAAAAATCACCGTTCCTTCGATAACTTTGAGACAGGCGCCGGCTGTACTACTGAGAATGCCTTGTTCTTATGTGATAATGCTGCGAAAGTCATTACCGAAGCAGGCATATACAAAATGGACAACTAATGATCCGCAGCTAAAGACCGCTGCTGAAGGAGACGACCCTGGTAATGATGACGTTCTGTTCACGATCACTGGAATGAAAAATGATTTTGGCGCAGTATAGCCCCCAAAAAGGGTACCTATGTGTTCGACACGACTGAAATCATGAAACTCGTAGCCTCCATTATTAGCACGAGGAGCAATATGCTGAAACTCACCACCCAAATATTTCATCCGTATGGCCTGATATCTCTGTACACCGTGAAAGCCAAGATACTTTTTCAGATGGCTTGGTCGACGAAGTTGGACTAGGAGAGAAAGTTTGTCGAAACATTTATAAAAACGAATGGTATAAGTGGTACGAGAAGTGGAAATAGAATGCCCGCGTGGAGGAGTGGGTCTCGTCAGCCGAGAGTCCCTCGCTCGATCCCGGCTCAGCGGGGAGATTTCCTTTTCAGAGCCTCTGCTTGCGCTGAGCAGACCATCTATGTTATCGGTCACGTGTACGGGAAATAAATTAGTTAAACGGTACTAATTTAAAACTTCATATTGAAAGCACCTAGACAGATGGCGGCAATTCAGCCTAAAGTGGCCCCTCCGGTCGTTGCGCCTCTCCCACTCGCTCATAGATGGCACTACCTGAAACTGATGATGATGGTGATTGGTAGCAGGGCCGCGCCCCAGCTTCAGATTTCCCGCGCATGTCCCGGCACCAATCGCGGGAGGTTGATCATGATAACTGCTGTGACTTACGCCCTTCTAACGCATGAGGTCCCATGTGGCTCAAAGTGAGGTCACTTCACACTACTGAGAGCAGCAAAAAAATAAGTCCGCGTGCTGTCCTGCTATTCAATGAATCGAGCAACTCAGCATTCCACGTGTTCTCTGCCGCATGCTCCTCAGCTTGCGGATCTGCAGTCTACGTGCGAGTGGAAACTAGAAGTGAAGCAACGACTACACCTCTCACCACGAAAACAAGAGTCACCCCAGTGAAAACGCACAATCTTAAAGGTGTGAACTTCTTGAGGCTGCCTAAGAGCAGTTCGGCTAATGTAAACCGTAGAGAATCATTGTGGTACCCACTGGGAGATTTGGTTTTAGACAGACGTGTCTGCTTTTCTAGGATGGGTTATTTGGAGCGCAGAAAAGTAGATTACCTATGCGGCAAGCAGAGTGAGTGAGATACATTCCCTAACATCTGCTGAGTAGTGAGCCCAACAGATTGGAGCCCCGCAGGTTTATTAATACAAGAAATATATATGCATAAGTTGTCTTTTCTTATATATATATATATATATAGATATATAACGCAAAGAGATGAATATTATTTGTTTACTTACTGTCAGAAAGATGTAGATTGCGCAAGCCGTTAAGGAAATAGCAGTGTTGAAGCGGAGGCGAAGGTACTTTTTATGAAACGAAAATACGGAGGGGAGAGAGAAAAAGAATTGGTAAGATGACGCTCACGTAAAAGACAGCAAAGGGCAAGAAGTGCGGAATTTTTAGTAAAATTACCCATCGTTAAACTCGTCGTCCTAATTTTGTCATACGTTTAAACACCTCTCCAATACTTGAGTAGTCGTGAGAAGACACGCCTTGTTGCTTTTTCACCAAAAATGTTTGTTCAACGTAGCACGAAGATTTCAGAACGTTGTGGTTTAGTCATAATTTTCTTCCAGTACCTCAGCTACAAACGTGTCTAACAAGCTATAACGAAGTTATCTTAACTGGGGCTGTATTCTCGAGTTTTGTCCCTTTTGCGTCCCTTTCGAAAGTGTCCCTTTCGGCGAGCCCTGATTGGCTAAAAGCAAACAACCGGAAGTGACGTAGCGGAAGCGCAGCAAACCTACTGCCAACGCCCATTGCTTAACCGGAAGTACGTCACGATGAAAGGGACGCAAAAGAGACGTTTTCAAAAGGGACAGTTACGAGAATACCGCCCCTGGTCTACATCAGACCTCCGATTCAATTGAAACGAAACAAATTCAGGGAAGCTTGCACTCACGCGCAAGAATTGAATGGCGAAGCTGTTGTAGGTGATCATCGACCGACAGGACGTTGAGTTATGGCATCGCTCTGGGGCGGTATTCTCGTAACTGTCCCTTTTGAAAACGTCCCTTTTGAGTCCCTTTCATCGTGACGTACTTCCGGTTAAGCAGGGGGCGTTGGCAGTAGGTTGGCCGCGCTTGCGTTACGTCACTTCCGGTTGTTTGCTTTTAGCCAATCAGGGCTCGACAAAAGAGGCACTTTTGAAAGGGACGCAAAAGGGACAAAACTCGAGAATACCGCCCCTGGTGTCGCGGTGGATGACGGCGGCATGGCATTTGAATGAGTTCATGTCGAGTAATACCAGTGAGCTTCGGTCGCTTCGGTCGACGTTTTCGTACGCCACTTTGCAAGCGCGAGTAATCCTCTCCAGCGGATGCTTTGCAAGCCAAGCCTCTCGAAGCGCGGCCCCTTCCTTTGCCGTGCGAACTATGTGCGGCCGGGCCAAGTGAAGCCAAAGATTATCCACAGCAGCTTCGACATTCAAGTCTTCTACGGTACAGAACGCCTACTCACGACGACACGAGGCAGAGCGAACGAGGAACGTACGGTACGACATGCTTTTCTCGTTCCGAGAAAGTGTTCCGTCCATACGGCGAATGCTGGAGTTTTTTTTAGGTCAATTTTGGCCAATCTCCTTATGTGGGGATGCTTGGCTTGACGAACATGTGTTCGAGGCACGCTTGCGGGTATGCTCGACATTTTACTAGTATTTTTAACTACGGATACCACACACGTCGTTTGTTTAAGAGCTTCGCTGTTAAAAACATGTCTTCTTCTTGAAGAAAAAAGTAAACATGGTGGTTTATAAACCCGCTCTGTGAGGGCTGGAGCAATACGTGATGGAGACACCGGCACTAAAAGCAAGCACAATTGTGATGTTATCACCAAAAATAAAAATGACCGAGTATCTGCTGCTTCCGTTGCCAATGTCGACGAAAGACGATAGTCAACTGGCGCCACTGCCACGTAAACGCCTGCCTTCTTTTTCCCGCTCACCTCTCATGCTGTTCTTCTCTCGTGTCATTCCTCCCTAGATAACTAGCTATATGTTTCCTCAAGTCAATTTAAATTTACCGCGTTCTTCTGCTCCCACTCGGGTATGAATTGAGGCACCCAACTACAACGTTTATAGAACCACGCTGTTCTACTCCACGACTGTTGCAAGCGGAACGTGGGAACCTTTCATTGCTGTTGGCGTTTGATTTCTAAATGCCGTTAGGAGCTATAGTGGCGCGGGCAACAGCAGGCCACGTGTTTCTGCAGTTTCTGTAGTATTTCATTTGCTATCGCAAAAAGCAAGCATTCATGAATTTTTTTATTAAATGAACACTGCAAACATCACTTATGTATTGATTTTCTTCCTTTTATTTGTTTAATCTGGTGTTTTTGTTTAACAATGTTGACAAGTATGAACATTGACAGTTGCCTTAGACGTGTAGATTTGCTTGGGGGCATATAAGACTATTCCGCAGTTTCTGTTTCACCTTGGCAGGGTGGCTGAATCGAGTCACAGACAGACACACATACAGACATACCAAAACTTCTGCGTTGAAGTACCCTAACAAAGACTATCGTCTTTAAAACAATAAAATTAAACACTGAGGCTTAATTAAATTGCAGCGTAATGAACAATATACTAGCGAATGGACGAAAGCACATGTTGAGCACGACGTTGTCAGGACAAGCCACCTCAAAACAATGGCCGTCATTAATATGTGGAATACAGAATCAACATGCGTAATTGTAGGTGGGTAATAAAAGTATCATGTGTAATTATTGGGGGCCTCGCCACAGACTTGAAGGCCACCTGACAGAAACCCGCCTTCACTCATCACGCATAAAAGAAATCAACGCGGGGTTTTATAGGCAGCAGGACACCTAAGCACTCCTTGAGTGTTCTGAAGGCAAATGCGTTGTTGTCGCATCGAACGCCTGATACGCTTTGATTCCGCCTGGGTTTCTTTAACGGGTTGGTCCTCTTGCCACTTTACACGGCTGTCTTCCAGATTATACTCAATCTTGCGGTTTCGAATTTAGTTGACCTATTTATATAACGCGTTGCGCCACAGGTTTTGCGCGCCACCGTGCATTGGGAGCGTTGACGGCGATGGTGGAAGTTCGCTCTGTCCGCTGCGTTATACCGATTTCTTGCATCATCTCGAACGGTCGAAATGCACGTGTTTGAGGTGCAAGTTTTCTGCTTCAGACGCCAACGTGAACACCGACGGCGACAGGAGTCGTTTTTCCGCATTGGACCATTAGTGGCTCTTGCAACTGGAATTCCGCGACAAACGGTACGGGAATTTCTCTTGGGTGTATGTTTGACCTAGGCTCTCTTCGTGACAACGTGCATCCCGAAATTCAAGTTGCCGGACTTCAGATTCGAACCCTCGAACCAAGTAATTCAGTTCAAAAAAGTATGTTAGCATACCAGAAGCGACAGCTGTTTTTCTGGGTCACATTGCCACTCGGCCTCTGCACGAACTACCTTTGTGGTGGCAGCGGAAATCCGGCCTCCAAATTACTAAAACTCACAGCAAATTTCTTAAACGCACCTGGCCGGAAAATATATGCGTACAGCCGCAACGTTTTACTCAGAACTGCTCGGTAGAAACTGTGGGCCTGCATCCACCGAGCCTGCTGCGGTTCAAACATCAAAATTACTTTTTATGTGTTATTTGTACTCCAGCGAACTCAGTGGGATGTCGTCGCTCATATGCTGAAGCACGAACGAATTTTGGTGTTCCGCGAATGGGTGTCAGAAAAGGGGTGGCGCACGCCGCGGACGTAGGAGGACCAGCCGAAGAATAAAATGTTTGGTATGATCCACGGTGTAAAAATAGTGCTCGAGTATACACTCGCGCCACTTTTTAAGACGACATTTTTCTTAGGGTACGAAAGAACTGGCAACTAGTGCGTCTTTCTGTCTGTCTGTGCTGCGATTCAGCCGCCTGGCGAAAACTTGAGAATTGTTGAACAAGCCATGCCTTCCAAACTACTAAATGTTGTACAATACAGCCTAATTCTCAGCATTGTTCCGAAAAACAAAACATAAGGCATATTTGTTGGAAAACATAATACATAACTGATATTTGCAGTGCAAGTTTAAATAAAAATAGACTTGGGCATAATTTTTTAGATATCAAACACACAGAAAAAGCGCATTAAAACATTGTTCCCACTAAATACAAAATGGGCACGTGCTGAAACGTGGAGCTTGGGGCTCGAGTATCAAGCAGTACCATCGCGACTAACTACCGAAACAGTTACAAAATGTCCCAACAGATAGAAGGCCAGCCTATAAACGCCGGAAAGTTTAATCGAATTGCGCAATAGCCTGTTGCATTTATCATGGTAAGACGGAGACACGAGGGTAACAGCGTGGCAGGTGTGCGGGATGAGCGGCAGTTACGCAACAGAAGCGGAAAAAGACCATTGCCTTTCCATGAACTGGCAGGGAATCGTGCCGAAAGGGATCTATTTTTTCCCGCAAATGAGGTAATAACGCAAAAAAAAGAACGAATGATGCTGCACACTCACCTCAAATATAGATGTCACACCCAACTTGTATATTACAGGCACGACCACGTGGGTCGCCAATGGTAGGCATACGAACTGCATAGGCAATCCCCAAAGCATATGCATTCCGTATGCGTAGAAATGGGCAGGGAAGGCAATCAGCCCCGTGGACGACATCATGGAGGCAACAGCCGAAGCAGCCAAAGGAAGCACCCTCAACGCCCGGCTTCCTAGAAACATTTCCGCTTCAGGCGATGCAGTTCCGCTGCTGGGAGGGGCTTTCCGGAAGGAGAAGTAAAGGCCGAGGCAGAGATTTGTGGCGATCACCGTTCCAAAGAGCACGTACTCGAGGACTTGCACCATCATGCAAGGAAGCTATAGACACTTCTGGTTCTTGAATTCTGCACTTCCGCTGTAGCGAGGGTGTTTAGCTGAAAGCACATTCGAAAGTATACTTACACACTAGCAGGGCAAAATTGCGAACTACGTCATAGTCACGCGTTAAAATCTAGCTAGCGTTAAAATCTAGCTAAAATCTAGCTGAAAGCACATTCGAAAGTATACTTACACACTAGCAGGGCAAAATTGCGAACTACGTCATAGTCACGCGTTAAAATCTAGCTAGAGTTTCTCAGCGTAACGCTCCCCTTCCTAAGTTGTTGCTATTCATAGAATCACAAGGGGCCCACAGAGAGTGGGATGGGAATATATGGTTACATGTCTATTCCAAACCAAAATATTACAAAAATACCTAAGTATTCCCTATAATGTAAAAACGAGAGAGAATTAGTGCCCAATTTTACTGCGGGGCTTCTTCATGTCCCCACCCTGATTGTTTGTTCCTGGTCCTGGCATTTTCCATTTGAGCCCCAATTGAGAGGCTCGCCTGGATTTGTGGTGAAGCGTTGCATAATTAACTAGGGCAGGTGTGGGTTCATTTGCATTCTTATAATGGCTGGCTAGGGTAATAGTCCGAACAGTCGGTCAGGTATGAGCCGGAGTTTACTAGCTGCGGCCTAAAGTTAGTCTTTGGATCTTACCGAGCCAACCTGTACCGGCTGCTTCGAAGTGCACTGAGTACAATCACTACGTTTTCTTCTTGTAACTGCTTGACGGTATTACTGTTCTCGATTGAACGCTTCAAAAATTGCAGCATACGTTGTTATAACTTTATTGGGAGCGTTTCGAGCAACACTGTCAGTAGTTCATTGTATATTGAACAGCTATAGGTCAATTTTTGGAAGTTATAAGGAACCCCCAATCAACACAGCAATGCGTTTTTCGCGAAGTAGGAAAGTTAAGGTCAAACAGATAGCAACATGTACGTTAATAAAATGCTTATTAAACAGAGGCGGCATTCTTGAACGGGATGCTATTTAACTTTAGACACGTGACGCCGCACCATCAAGGAGGTCCTTTCTAATTCTCCTGGAACAAACGTTTATACCCACCCCTCCTCCAACACTCTACGTGCCGAAGGCTAGACCCATCTGGCACCCCCAAATGAAAGCTGTTTCTTCTCTTACGCCTATTTTTTAAAGACGATAGTCTTTCTTGGGATACTTAAACACAGAAAGTGTAGTCTGCCTGTCTGTCTGTCTGAAAGGATAAATTTATTATCAAAAAATCCTGGTATCAATGATACAACGTAACAACTAGAAACAATTAAACAAGTGCCGCGCCGGTTGCTACAAAATTAATACAGCGCGAGGGCTGCAAGTAACAGACACTTACAGAAACATATAAACAGCTTCAAGTTGATTGTAGACAAAAGATTAACATGCAAACAATTTAGAGTTGCTTACAACCAAAAGATTAACATACGAGGTAAACAATGATACAAAACCATTCGCTTCAAGAATGCAGCAATATACAGAACAGGTTTGGTTTTATGTCAGAACGGGTACTGTACCGCACTAACACACAATTCTAACACCAAAATCACTTGTTTCAACGACAATCCCGAAGCACACAGGTCTGGAAAACTGACATGAATAAGAACCCTTTTGTTCGAAACCTCAATAAACCAGGTAGACAATGTCGCAGAAACTGTTCCTCACCCAAAAGGGCTAACTCTCCTTCCAAAAAGGTCACGAGGTGTTATTTGAAAAAGGAAATCAAGGGCCACTGCATACGTAGCCTGCGATTCTGTGCTACAGCCGCGCAGCGATTACTGCATAGTAGATAATGGCCAATTACTACGAATAGTTTGCGTAGGGGTGTGCCAGGGCACTGTTCTCTCAGTTGATACCGTACAAGCCCCAAACTTGGAGCGGCACAGTGTATGATGCGCCAAAAGCAACAAGCAACACTGCAGCTTCAGAAAGTGTGAGCCGTGGATTCTGGTTGGCCGCAGTTGGGACAGGAAGAGTTCTGTGTTACTCCCCAGCGAAATAATCTGTCTTTTGTGGGAAGAATTCGCCACGCTTTTGGCCACTGGATGTTTTTGGCGTCCTCTTTCAGCCTACCTGAAGTCAGCCGTAACCAGGGAAAATCTGGTGGATCCACACATCTGCCCGATCTCGCAGTAACTATTTCTTCACACAGCCTGGCGGGTTGTTCATTCCCAAAATCGAGATCAGCATCCAGTGCACAAATTCCATTAGCTAAAGTAATGACGGCCTTGAAGAGTCATCACGGGATAGGTGCACTGGGATGCAGGTTTCTGGCCAAAGTTGGACAAAGAACCCGTCTAGAAGGACCGAGAAAGTATAGGATCAAAGGTCTCCCCGGAGCTTCTACGTCACTGAGAAGTGAAGAGACGAGTCTCACGGCCAACAACTGGCTCATGAGGTCGATGGAAGGGAGACTGTAACCACCAGAGCGGCGTGGAAGACGCAGGGCATCCCTCGCTAAACGCTCCGTGCTTCCATCCCAAAAGAAAGAAAAAAATGTCGCGGGACACTTTGTGTGTAACATGATTGGGAGGCAGCATAATCCTGGAGACAAAAAATAATTTAGCAAGAAAAACGCATTTAATCAGATACGACTTCTCCGAAAAACAGAGGTTGAAATACCTAGCCCTGGCAACATTCTTTTGAACATCATGAACTAACTCGGGCCACATGTCTGGAGAAACACCTTCTTCGGTAAATGAGAATCTTCAGGAGTCGAACTATTTTTGAGTTATAGATGGGGGCGAGTGTAGCGTTTCCCAGAGGGAGGACAGCACTTTTTGTCCCGGAAAAAAATAGTTACGTCATCTGCGTAAGCAGACACTTTAACCAGTGCCTTGTCTGTATTTGACTCGATTCAGCCACCCGGCCAAAGCGAAACAGAAGCTGCACAATAGTCTTGTATACCCACAGCTAAATCTAAACCTCTAAGTCTGGTGTCAATGTTCACACTACTCAACAATGTTGAACAAGATCAAGATATTACGCAAATATAAGGCAGGAAATCAATACATGAGTGGTATTTGCAGCGTTACATTAGTAAAAAACTCAGGAATGATTGGTTTCTGCGATAGCAATCGAAATGGTACATCAACCGCAGAAACCGTCCCCTCCTGTTGCCCGCGCTACCTCCTAGCGATATTTAAAAAATCAAACTGCAATACCAACGAAAGGTACCTCTAGATGGGATTCACGTTCCGCTTTGAACGCTCGTCGAGTATAGGGCAACGTGGTTCTACAAACATCGTAGTAAGGTGCCTCCATTCAAGCGCGTCTTCGTCGTACGGCAGCGCTGCCATCGAGTCACCCGACTTGGAGCAGTGAAACGCGGTAAATTTAAATTCAGTTGAGCAAAGCTCTGGCGTGTTATCTTGGGAGGAACGAGGCGGGAGGGGAACAGCATGACAGATGAGCGGCAAAGACAAAGGCGGCATTTACTTGGCAGAAGCGCCAGTCGACTATCGTCTTTTATGACTATTGGTCAGATCCGCTCTGTTCTACTCACGCGCTGCCTAAGCTAATTTACCCCATTGCCTTATCTACTGCCAGGCGGCTCTGCTATCGAGCTGTCATCCGTCCAGTCCCTTTTTATTACCACCAGGCTCGACTGACTTGGTTCTGAAAGAGAAAAGCAGTCCCGATTGGTCGCTCAGGCGGTCGGCATGCTTGGCCTGCAGTTTCGACCGTATAAAAGTATTTACTACTACTACTACCATTACTACTACTACTACTACTACTACTACTACTACTACTACTACTACTACTACTACTACTACTACTACTTGAAGTTATACTTTGTTTACTGCTATTGGTACTGCTACGTTATACATCACATCATGGCATTAGTTCTAACTAAATATCTAGGCTTAACGCTAAATACCCTAACGCTAAGCCTGACGACCTGTGAAGCAGCATCGTATTGATTGCACATCAAGCAGCGGCTACTTCTTGGCGTTCGTTCCCAAAGTGTGGCGTTATGCCTGCATGGAGCACACAACCGTACTTCCCTTCGTCTTCGGCGTACACACCTGCGATACCATTCCCATGAACTTTGTTGGTAACAAATGGTTGCGCCAAGCCGCGTTTCGGCATGCTAATGCCAATTTGCCTCTTCATTTCCAGCACCGTGGCTACATCGCTATATGCGGCGTTTAATGCTTCCGTTATTTAACCTTAAAACGGAACCTCGCAGAACCACGGTTCATTACTATTCCGAAGCCGAACAAAAACAGTTTGGAACATCGAGGTATGTCATCTTCTACGTAAAAATCACTGCTCGCCAACAAAGCGGCGGAATTTATAAAAGAAATCAATTTAACATTCACTTTGGCAGCACTTAGTTATGCGTGAGGAGGTTGTGCCTCTCCCTCGTACATTTCACGCTAAACTAGATGAGCACGACATGCTCTGCCGCAGAGAAAATGTAGTGCCAATCGAATCATGCGTTCTTCGTTCTTTGTTCTGTCCCTCTGCATACGGATGTAGGGTAAATGTCTTTGCTGACATGATCCGTATATTGCTGAAGCAATGACAACTGGAAAACAAGAAAAATGTTGAGGCTCTTGTCGCGTAACCTGGAAAACTGGGCGTGCCGCTACAGGGTCCAAAAGCACCGGAAGAGAAATATACGGATAGAGCCAAGAACGCGAGAACGAGGAGGGATGTTTTCATTGTCTTGTGCGTGTAGTTCTCGTTATTGCGCGTCTGTTTGGACTTTTGTTGCCGCTTGAGGTGGGGTTTGAGCCGACAATTTTCGGCGCCTCCATACTGTGGAAATAAATTTGGGCATAACTTGCTTAAATACCAGAGTAGCGGTCTATTAAGCAAAGACTGCGATTGGGGCAAACATAGACCAATAACCGATTTGTTCTCTTCGAACGTTGGTTCGCTTCGAACGGCCTATGATGGCTTTTAGTGCAGCACAAGGAGAAAGGTGATAAGGATGCTCGTGATAACACGGTTCCTTTGTGAGAACTGAGAAAAATTGGTGATATAAAATGACGAACAGCCGCAACCCAGACATTCCTTCGGTTATAACAACTGGTTTAGTTGTGCTTTGTGACCATTTAGGTTCCAAGGAAATGTTTCCAAAAGTAAAACTACTTTAGGCGCAGGGAAGTTACATCTAAACTGCTACTGCCTATTGGGAGTTTGGATTTAGAATGTTTTATGGTGCAAGTACTAGGCAAAACGCCACTAACGCAAAGTTAACGACAACAAGCATCTAAACAGACCCCTTACCTCGAGTTTGGAATCCCTGCTTGTGGCGCGAACAGAACGCAGCAAGGTCTGCAGGGAATCACACTATCACCGCTTGAGTTGCCGGTTCCACGAATCCCTTTTCACATCCTCGAACCTCCTCTCGTTTCCGCTATAGCGTATTTCGATTAACTGCTTCTTTTTTCGCAGTACGCGGCGTTGTGTCCTACATTCAAAAAAATATTTGCAAAGAGAACTTGCAGCTAGCATTGCACCCTCATTTGTCATCAGCCGCGTGGAAACCTGTGGATTGAAAGACCGACAAAATTGCACCTGGTGTACATTGTGCAAATTAAACTTAGCAGTCGAGCCTTCTCCTAACCCGCTATGGGTTCAGCAACGTCTGTGTCACCGCGTATGCGGACGAAAATTGCTGCTATATTTTATCAACTGCGCGACGTAGGTGATGTGTTCAGAGCACGATATTGGGGTGCCACAAACGGGCAGTAATTTTGCAAAAAATTACAATCAAGACACAAAGTCTTGGACATCGATGGAAAGCCTAAATTCCTGGTTTAGTTTCGGGATCTTATACGTCCGGGATTAGCCCTGATAGTTTCCGTCAAAGCTCGTTTCTTGTGCCTTTACAGCACCCCGAAATACGCATATAAAGTTACCGCCGATAAAAACAGCCTCAGACAATCAACGTGCGGAGTTCGTGACTTTTAAACATTTGTATCAACGAAGTACGGTAATCGCTTGCTAAAAGAGGTCTTGTGGGCTTGGAATATCAATTTTTGTCACCACCTTCCTATCTATTCCGAGCACAGGACAAGTGCATACAAACCAAGTGCGCTGATTTCCTCATTGCCTTAGGCTGTCGTCTTCCATAAATGAAATCCAACTGCCACGAGGTTTGATCTTCTACTAAAGGGCAAACTCTGCAAACAGTGTCAATTGAGCGGGGCCAATGGCCTTTAAGGCCAAGTGCACAGGGGATGTTTAGCTTTTCAGAAACCTATTTCCGTAGAGTCTGTCTAAAATACTCCGAGATACAAAATATGAAAACTGAAATACTTGCCCGCACAGCGCAAATTACCGGGATAAATCGGCGATTAAAAACAAAATTAAAAGTAGCTTCACACGGCTATGCCAGGATATACGTAGCGTGAGCTAAGGTTCAGCTAGTTATTCTTAGCGCTCCTGGTTGTCTAGGATTAGCTTGATTATCATGCTTACTGCTGCTTAAATGACACACACACGGTATACGCATTATGTGACATGTGTATTTATCAAGTGGCTCCGCCGCAGCGTCACCAGTTGCACCAGAGCTAAGCAAGGGTGCAGCGATGGCGTAGAGGTAGAACACCCGCCTCGCGTGCAGGAGGACCATGGCTCGAATCCCGGTGCCGGACAATTCCCACCGGATTAAAAAAAAATCCGCGTATTGTTGGAATTGCACAAAGGGGCTTGGGGTGCGGGTCGACCCCGGCGACCATTTCCGGGAATGCACTCCCTCACCAGAGCAGGATTGGCCACCCGGGTGCAGTAACGGCCACAACCTCCCATGAATACGCCAATTAACCCTCGGCCCTCAGTCCCCAGCGGATGCGAAGCAACTGACCACGGCGGCGGTCAGACCTGTGACGGAGCAGAGGGTGCTAAGAATCCCTGGATCTGGACAGGCCGCCAATGGAATCTGAACCTGGCAACGTTGAACGTGCAAACCGTATCTAGCGAATCAAGTCTCCAGGTTGTTCGAGGAACTAGAGGGCATTAAATGGGATGTAATAGGGCTTAGCGAGGTTAGGAGGGCAGGCGAAGCCTTTACGGTGCTGAAAAATGGACACGTCCTATGTTACCGTGGTCTAGAGGACAGAAGAGAACTGGGAGTGGAATTTCTAGTTAATAAAAGCATAGCTGGCAATATAGACGAATACTATAGCATTAACGAAAGGGCAGCAGGTCTTGTAATTAGGCTCAATAAGAGGTACAAGATGAAGGTGGTGCAGGGCTACGCGCCCACATCCAGCCACGACGACCAAGTAGTGGAACGCTTCTATGAAGGTGTGGAATCGGCAATGGTTAAAGTAAAAACAGAGTATACCGTAGTGATGGGGGACCTCAATGCTAAAGTAGGCAAGAATCAGGCTGGAGACAAGGCAGTTAGGAACTATGGTCTGGGCTGTAGAAATAGCAGGGGGGACCTACTAGTTGAGTTTGCAGAACGGAATAACCTACGCATAATGAATACCTTCTTCTGTAAACTGGAGAGTCGGAAGTGGACCTGGAGGAGACCGAATGGGGAGCACAAAAATGAAATAGACTTTATATTATGCGATAACCCTGGCGTCGTGCAGGATGTGCAAGTGCTCGGAAGGGTAATGTGTAGTGACCACCGCATGGTAAGATCTCGAATTAGGCTAGATTTGAGGAGGGACCGCAACAAGCTAGTACGTAAGAAGCCGATAAATGAGCTAACAGTAAGATATAAAGTAGAAGAATTCAGGATCGCGCTGCAGAACCGATATTCCGCCCTTAACGAGGAAGCCGAGCTTACGACACAGGAAGCCAGCGACAACCTTACACGCATTCTCACGGAGTGTGCAGTAGAAGTCGGGGGCACTATGGCTAGACAGGATACTGGTAAACGTTCTCAGGAGACGAAAGATCTAATCAGGAAACGGCAAACCATGAGAATCTCTACCGCAGCTGACAGAATAGAACTAGCGGAGCTCTAGAAGTTAATCAATAAGCGTAAGACAGCTGACATAAGGAAGTATGATATGGAGAGGATCGAATACGCTGTAAAGAACGGAGGTAGCCTGAAAGCAGTGAAGAGACGTCTTGGCGTGGGGAAAAATCAGATGTATGAACTTAAGGATAAGCAAGGCAATGTCATCACAAATAGGGATAAAATAGTCACAGTGGCCGAGGAGTTCTATAGGGATCTGTACAGTAGCCGGGACATAAAGGATAATGCCGAACGAGACACTAGTTCAGAGGAGATAGACATACCACCAGGAACGACCGAAGAAGTAAGGAAGGCTTTGAAAGAAATGAAAGGGGGCAAAGCACCTGGTGAGGATCAGATAACAGCAGACCTCTTGAAGGATGGCGGAGAAATTGTACTTGAAAAACTGGCAAACCTGTACACCCAAGGCCTAATGACCACAATTGCACCGGAATCTTGGAAGAACGCGAACATCATCCTAATTCATAAGAAAGGCGACATGAAGGACTTGAAAAATTACAGGCCGATCAGCTTACTGTCAGTCGTCTACAAGGTATTTACCAAGCTAATCGCTAACCGAATCTCTGCAACCTTAGATTTCAGTCAACCTAAAGAACAAGCAGGGTTCCGTAGAGGTTATTCAACAATGGACCATATTCACACGATCAATCAGGTGATAGAGAAGTGCGCTGAGTATACTTAACTCCTATATATAGCCTTCATAGATTATGAGAAAGCATTTGACTCGGTCGAAACCCTAGCAGTCATTCAGGCATTACGGAACCAGGGGGTAGATGAGCATTATGTAAGAATACTAGAGGATATCTATAATGGGTCTACAGCTACCATCATCCTCCATAGGGAGAGCAGTAAAATACCTATAAGGAAGGGTGTCAGACAAGGAGACACAATCTCTCCAATGTTATTCACAGCATGCTAACAAGAAGTATTCAGAACGTTGGATTGGGAACAGGTGGGAGTAAGGGTTAATGGAGAATACCTCAGTAACCTCAGATTTGCTGATGACGTTGCCTTGCTAAGTAACTCGGGGGACGAATTGCAAAGCATGCTTTCCGCACTGGGCGAACAGAGTAGAGCCGTGGGCCTGAAAATTAATATGCAGAAAACTAAAGTAATGATCAATAACCTCGGGACAGCACAGCAGTTTTAGATAGATGGCGACGCAGTGGAAGTGGTAAGCGAATATATATACTTAGGCAAAGTTGTGACCCCAGATCCCAACCATGAGGCGGAGATAATTAGAAGGATCAGAATGGGGTGGGGGCATATGGCAGACATTCTCAGATAATGAATAGCAGCCTACCATTGTCGCTGACGAAGAAAGTGTATGACAACTGCATCTTACCGGTACTCACCTACGGGGCAGAAACTTGGAGGCTCACTAAGAGGGTTCAACTTAAATTGAGAACGACTCAGCGGGCAATGGAGCGGAAAATGATAGGTGTAACATTAAGGGACAAGAAGAGAGCGGAGTGGGTCAGGGAGCAAACTGGTGTTAAAGACATATTAGTAGAAATTAAGAAGAAATGGACGTGGGCGGGGCATGTAATGCGAAGGCAAGATAACCGCTGGTCATTAAGGGTAACAGAGTGGATCCCTAGAGAAGGCAAGCGTTGCAGGGAGCAGCAGAAAGTAAGATGGGCAGATGAGATCAAGAAGTTTGCGGGGATAAATTGGTCACAGTTGGCACAGGACCGAGGTAATTGGAGAATAATGGGAGAGGCGTTTGCCCTGAAGTGGGCGTAGAGAGGTTTTTGATGGTGATGGATGGATGGTGAGCAAGGTTCCACAGGCGGACGCCGGTGTTCTGATTTCTGATTGTAGGTTTTTACACGGCGACGCAACGCAGGCGATGAGGCGCGCCGTAGTGGAGGGCTACGTATTAATTTTGACAGCCTGGGGATCTTTAACGTGCGATGAAATATCGTACACACGGGCGTTTTCGGTTTTCGCCTCCATCAGAAAAGCGGCCACCGCGGCCGGGAATCGAACCCGCTACCTCGTGCTCAGCAGCGCAACGTTTTAAGCACTGAGCCACCTAGGCGGGTCGCACGCCGGTGCTGCTGCGACGCACGAGCCATCGGTTCCACACCCAGCCAACCCTCACGTGATTGTCAAGTGAACCGGGATGCCACGTGCGGAACGGAGGTCGGCGAAGACGCTGGGCGCGTGGGGTGAATGAGAGACGCCGGGCAGCGAACAACGTTCTGTGCGACGTGTGACGTCACTGCTCCTCGCGCATGCGCAGCAAGGTTATCCAGGAGCAGCGCGAAACTGCTCAACCACGGCCAGTGTAGCTCACGCTACAAAACCGAAATTCACAAGAGCGTGGCCATTGCGGCCAGGCTCAAGTGACGTTGCAGCCTGCGAGCGAGCGGCCGGCCGAACGGAGGAAACCTGCGCGCAACGCCTTGCGAGCACGACAGACCTCGCAGAAAAGCTCCCGGCGGCGGGTTCTCCTGGCTAGCCAGAAAACTAAACGCCCAGCTGCTCAGCATGTCACTTTCGCTTCAATGCTATTTGCGCGATCCGCCGGCAGGTGGAGAGTCGTGTGCGACTGAGCTATTTCAAATGTTTCTAACTAATAACAAATGCAATTAACGGAGCTACGAGACAAGTCCCTGTTGGTTGGTGGTATAACTAGACATCCGATATAAATTTGACCCCAGTGAAATTTAAGTGGAGTTGGCATTTACAGCGTCATTTGTGTCTGGCTCTGTACAGTTACGCAGGGTTGTACAAAACACAAGATCACGTGGCACAACACGTCCAAGACTTCACGCAGGCATGATACGGGCTTGTACATTCAGGCAGAGCTTTGAATCCGGTAAAACTAAAATGAAATGAAACATAATCTGTTGTCAAAAATCACAACAGTAATTAAAATAAAAATGGAGGACATCATCCGCAGCGCTAAAAACAAACAAGTTTCTTTATCGTGCCGGCTGAATTATGAACATACCTTGCTGCCATTGTCAGTGACAACAAAGCTCTACAAAATTCAAACTTCAACAGGGAAGTTCAGATTAAATTTCTTACTAAATGCCAGCAGCGAAAGAGTCCATTTTGTAGCATTTAGCAGCTGCAATTTATGCTCTAATTTTGCGATGGTTCATTTAGTCACACATAAATTTCTGGAACCGATATTTGGAAGGGTATACGTTGACCAGTTCTAACCCAGATCACCTAAAACGTCTGGTATACCGTGCAAGACGGGCCGCCATGCCCCAGGGCTTTCGGGACTAAGGAGGTGCCCCAACTGGCGGTCAAACCGAAAACACTGACGTTTTCCTCCTCGACCTCCTCCTCCTGCTCCTCCTATATTTGGCCTCCACGACTAAAAGTGGCTGGAATAGGATTGTCACCATACAAACAAGTATCTTACGGGAATCACCCTTTAAGGCACAGTCTCTATAAAAGTGCAGTTTTTACAAGTTCTTCGAGCTGATAAAATACATAAATCAAAGTTATCACAAGCGTTTCATTTCCGTAAACAAAAATACTCGATGGCATTGTTTTGTCATCCTAACAACATTATTCATCAAAAGTTCACGCACGGCGCACCGATATACGGACGATACCACACTTTCGTACAACAATAAATGTTTCATTCATTTTCTCATAATGATTCCTTACACTAACCAGTGTCGGATACAGCAGATTACAGCCTAGAATATTATCGTCGATACATACATACAGCCTAGAATATTATCGTGATACATAATGCAGACAATTAAAAGTCACATTTTTTGTCCTGCCGTGTTTCTCGCCCGCCTACGGAGTGTACTTGGAGTTGCTATATGAAAACGAATTTAAATTTTCGTTGTGACTTGTTCTCGCGACGTTGACAAGAAAAAGTGCGCGACGCTCGAGACCACTGCGCCATGGCAGCACCTCGGCATTCGCGTTCGCAGCGACTCCCGGGACCCAGGTCAGACCCAGGTCAGCCCCACGCGAAGGAATTCCAATTCTGGACCTTCTGGAGCGCGTTAATCCCCCGGCGTGTATTTAAAAGCCAACTCAGAAAGCACGAACGCATTCGCGTCTGCAAGACTCCCGGGACCCAGCTCAGTCTCCGCCGCGGGAACAAAATAAGCTGCTTGTTTAGAGAACAATGATATGGTATGTGCCCCCGGGGAACTTTATATTTTCCGCTGCACCACCGTGCGGTGCAGCGGTGGCGTAGAGGTAGAGAGTAGAGGTAGAGCATCCGCCTCGCCTTCAGAAAGACCTTGGTTCAAATCCCGGTACCAGACAATTCCCACCGAAAAAAAAAACGCGCAATTCTGAATTGCAGTTGGTGCGTGGGGTGCGGCCTGACCCCGGGTGAGTATTGCCGGTAACGCACCCCCTCACCAGAGCAGGACTGGCCACCCGGGTGTAGTAACAGCAACACCCTCCTATGAATGCGCCAAATAACCCACGGCCCTCAGTCTCCAGTGGCTGCGAAGCAATTGACCACGGCGGCGGTCAGACCTGTGACGCAGCAGAGGGTGCTAAAAATACCTGGACCCGGACAGGCCGCCAATGGAGTCTGAACCTGGCAACGTTTAACGCGCGAACCTTATCTAGCGAAGCGAGTCTCGAGGTGTTGTTCGAGGAATTAGAGGGCATTAAGTTGGATGTAATAGGGCTTAGCGAGGTTAGGAGAGCAGGCGAAGCCCTTACGGTGCTGAAAAATGGACCCGTCTTATGTTACCGGGGCCTAGAGGAAAGAAGAGAACTGGGCGTGGGACTTCTAGTCAATAAAAGCATAGCAGGCAACATAGAAGAATACTATAGCATTAATGAAAGGGCAGTAGGTGTTGCAATTAGGCTCAATGAGATGCCCCCCATACAGCCATGACGACCAGGTAGTGGAACGCTTCTATGAAGATGTGGAATAGGTAATGGCTCAAGTAAAAACACAGTACACCCTATGTTATGGGAGATTTCAATGATAAAGTAGCCAAGAATCAGGCTGGAGACAAGGCTGTTGGGAACTATGGTCTGGGGTGTATAAATAGCAGGGGGGACCTACTAGTTGAGTTTGCAGAATGAAATGACCTAGAATAATGAATACCTTCTTCTGTAAACGAGAGAGCCGGAAGTGGACGTGGAGGAGCCCGAATGGGGACCATAAAAATGAAATAGACTTTATATTATGCGATAAACCTGGCGTCGTGAAGGATGCGGAATTGGTAGTAAGGGTAAGGTGCAGTGACCATCGTATGGTAAGATCCCGAATTAAGCTAGATTTGAAGAGAGACCGCAACAAGCTAGTACGATAGAAGTGGATTGATGAGCTAACAGTGAGGCGTAAAGTAGAAGAGTTCCGGATCGCGCTACAGAACCGATACCCAGCTATTACCGAGGAATCCAAGCTTACGACACAGGAAGCCATGCACAACCTTAAATGCATTATCACGGAGTGTGCAGTACAATTCGGGGCCACGATGGCTAGACAGGATACTGGTAAACTTTCGCAGGAGACGAAAGGTCTAATTAGGAAACGGCACATCATGACAATCTCCACCCCAGCTGACAGCATAGACTAGCGGAGGTTTCGAAGTTAATAAGCGTAAGACTGCTGACATACGGAAGAGTAATATGGAGAGGATCGAATACGCTGTGAAGAACTGAGATAGCCTGAAAGCAGTGAAGGGGCGTCTTGGCGTGGGGAAAAATCAGATGTATGCACATAAAGATAAGCAAGGCAATGTCATCACAGATAGGGATAACATAATCACAGTGGCCGAGGAGTTCTATAGGGATCTGTACAGTCGCCGGGACAATCAGGGTAATGCCGAACGAGAAAGTAGTTCCGAGGAGATAGACGACCCACGAGTAAAGAATACAGAAGTAAGGAAGGCTTTCAAAGAAATGAAAGGGGGCAAAGCACCTGGTGAGGATCAGATAACAGCAGACCTCTTGAAGGATGACGGAGAAATTGTACTTGAAAAACTGGCAAACCTGTATACGCAATGCCTAATTACCGCAAGTATACCGGAATCTTGGAAAAACGCGAACATCATCCTAATCCAGAAGAAAGGTGACATGAAGGACCTGAAAAATTACAGGCCGATCAGCTTACTGTCAGTCGTCTACAAGGTGCGTACCAAGGTAATAGCTAACAGAATTTCTGCAACGTTAGATTTCAGTGAACCTAAAGAACAAGCAAGGTGCCGTAAAGGTTATTCAACGACGAACCATATTCACACGACTAATCAGGTGATAGAGAAGTGCGCTGAGTATTCTGAACCGCTATATATAGCATTCATAGATTATGAGAAAGCATTTGACTCGGTCGAAACCCTAGCAGTCATTCAGCCATTACGGAACCAGGGGGTAGATGAGCATTATGTAAGAATACTAGAGGTGGGAGTAAGGGTTAATGTAGAATACCTCAGTAACCTCAGATTTGCTGATGACGTTGCCTTGCTAAGTAACTCGGGGGACGAATTGCAAAGCATGCTTTCCGAACTAGACGAACGGAGTAGAACCATGGGCCTGAAATTAATATGCAGAAAACTAAAGTAATGATCAGTAACCTCGGGACAGCACAGCAGTTTGGGATAGGGGGCGAGGTAGTGGAAGTGGTAAAAGAATATATCTACTTATGCCAAGTTGTGACCCCGGATCCCAACCATGAGGCAGAGATAATTCGAAGGATCAGAATTGGGTGGAGTGCATAGGGCAGACATTCTTAGATAATGAATAGCAGCCTGCCATTGTCCTTGAAGAACAAAGTGTATGACAGCTGCATCTTACCGGTACTCACCTACGGGGCAGAAACTTGGTGGCTCACTAAGAGGGTTCAACTTAAATTCAGAACAACTCAGAGGGCAATGGAGCGGAAAATGATAGCTGTAACATTAAGGGACAAGAAGAGAGCGGAGTGAGTCTGGAAACAAACGCGTGTTAAGGACATACTAGTAGGAAGTAAGAAGAAGCAATGAACGTGGGCAGGGCATGTAATGCGCAGGCAGGATAACCGTTGGTCATTAAGGGTAACAGAGTGGATCCCTAGAGAAAGCAAGCGTAGCAAGGGGCGGCAGAAAGTTAGATGGGCGGATGAGGTCAATAAGTTTGCAGGCATAAATTGGTCACAGTTGGCACAGGATTGGGGTAACTGAAGAATAATGATAGAGGCCTTTGCCCTGCAGTGGGCGTAGATAGGCTAGTGATATTGATGATGTGACTTGTTCTCAATTTCCTGTTTCTAATCTGTTATTTACCCTTTCGCCTATCTCACAAGTTTTCTTAGAAACTTATTTGTTTAATTGAAAAAGTGTTTTGTCCCAATACATCTGTTTGGTCTGCATACTGTCTAGCGTACCTTGTAACGGCTTCTTGGATCTTTGTCAAACTGCTCGATCGCCGCTGAGCCAGGAAGCTATCCAGTTACGTGTGGGGAAATAAACCGAATTGAATTAAAATAAGTATCAGCGTATTTATATCTGTTTCGGGACACACAAATACGCTCATACGTATATTGCGCTGGTGAAAAGAAAGTTCGCACAAAAACTTTACCATGGTGGACATGTCTTGTTCTGCTTAGGGTATGGCGTTTTGGTTCAGGAGACCGGTCCCGCTATGGATGCACCAAAGCCTCACTTGTACTTTAACTGGTAGCTTCAGCGTGTTAATTTACGCTCATCGTTCAACGCCCTGTTTTTGCCAAACAATGCATTCTTGGTGCAGTTCAGAAATTTAACCATTTTAATATAATAAGCGGACATTATTGGTAGAGCGGAAAAAGACAGAAGTACCGTAATATTGAACTAACCAAAAATGCGAGCCTTTTATGTTTCTACCAAAAATAAAGACAAAACTCAAACAAGCCCCAACAAGAACGACGAAAACACAAACAAAAAGATGTGAAAACGAAACAACTCTGTAGCCCCAGGCGACTGTAAAAGAGCATAATTGGGGGTCAGCTCATTAAAGCAATATGATAGAGCAACAAATGTCGAACAAAATGTTCCTTTCATTTATTGCATCCTTAAAAGCCCAAGGCATTTAATAAGGGGAAACGAATACTCAGTGACTGTGCACTATTTGATGTAGACAAACAATAGACATTATACAGGAACAAACCTCCCTTGAATAAAAGGGTTCAAATTAATTTGAGGACGACTTATCGAGCAATGTAACATAAGATGAGGATGATAGGTGTAACATCAAGGGACAATAAGAGAGGGGAGTGGATCAGGGAACAAACGCGCGTTAAGGACATATTCGTAGAAATTAAGAAGAAATGGATGTGGCCGGGGCATGCAATGCGAAGACAAGGTGACCACTGGTAATTAAAGGTAGCAGAGTGGATTGCTAGAGAAGGCAAGCGTGGAAGGGGGCGCAGAAACTTAGATGTGCAAATGGGATCGAGAAGTTTGCTGGGATAAACTTGTCGCAGTTAGAACACGACCGGGATTTTTGCAGATATATTAGAGAGGCATATTCCCTGCAGTGGTCGTAGATAGGCTGATGATGATGATGATAAAACACGAGTAGTAACAACAAAAGAAGAAAAGAACACTTTCACTGGGGATTAGATTCAAGAACAGGAAATAATTGGTGAAAATGAATACATACTGTACGTTGACGCAGTATCCCTATAGTGCTTGGTCATTGAATGGAATCAAAGTGGTTTTCCTGCTATTCCCGGAATGTTGTCCGGTCAGGTATACCAGCAATGTACCTGGTGTTGTGCCAGAGCGCCTGGCACAAATGCGTTGCACGAGGTGACGTGCTACAGCGAGGCTGAGTAACGCCTCGTCCAAACCGGATCAAACCGCCAAGTCGCCTCTCCATTTCGTCGCGGCGGCACGGCCAAAACCCGCATCTGAGAACGACCAAATAAGGGCATGTCGCTACGCCTGGAGGCGAGGTCACGAGACGGCGTGGGCGTCGCCCTCCCTTTCCCCATTGGCGGCGCTGCTGACTCACCGCTTCGCTACCATTTGTCGGCATTCAAAGTTCAGGCAGCGAGAGCCCTGATTCGAGCTATTCGAGCTTTTCGGGGCCACAACGAACTCCCCGGGGTGTAAAACAAGCCCGGAGGCTCTCATCATCGGCTTTCCTCGGAGGTTTCGCTCCAGCAGCACTTTTCGGAGGCACCGAGTGGAAGGGTGCTGTCGCCTTTGTGCGAGTCATGTAACGTTTGCTTGCCTTGTACATACTGAATATAAATGTTGCTTCAACTCTCCGTCGGCTCGAGGGCTTCATGGCTCTGCTCTGCGCCGCGTTGATAGCGGACGGAGCAAGGCAACGTCGTTACACCTCTGACTGCCCTCGGATGGCCAGTCGCAACAGTGGAGGCTGCGGTGAGATGGCCGATTCCCAACATCGGTGACGAGCTAGATGCGAATTACAACCTGCGAGCAGCCGTGGGATGGTCTTTCCCAACAGTGGATGGCAGCTGCGGGATCGACCGGCAACGGCTACTACCAAGGGTGTGGTAAGCGCTCAACGTTTTCTCTCAGTTGACCAGACTTCTCTAGCACAGGTTATGGTAGTTTAGAGAAGGGCTGTGTGAAGCACTGTGTATAGCTCTGAGTGTTTCAAGCATAGAGAAAGTGCGTTGAAACCAAAGCTAGTGCCGAGAGGCAAACAAAAGAGCGTAGAGAATTACTTGCGCGTGCCTTACTAGTAGCTCGATAGTATAGGAACGGCAACGGTATTCTAACGTGGGTAAGCAGCAAGAGGCCAGTGCAAACGATGGAGGACTTTAAAGTGAAGGAACTCATCGAAATTTGCGCGGAGCTGGGCCTTGACGGAAGCATGCGATCCTTGAGATCATGCGGAAAGAGAACGTGACGGCTGGGGAAGTCAATGAGGCCAGGGCTGAAATCAAAGAGCACCGCGAGCGCGAGGAAGTCGAAGAGAAAGAGCGCCGCGAGCGTGAGGAAGCCGAAAGGCAGGAACGCGAAGCCGAGTGGCAGGAACGGGAAGCCGAAAGGCAGCTGAAGTGGCTGGAGTTGATGAGGCTAGAGTCGGAGCTCCGGCAGGGTTCGCCGGCGGCTTGCGTGACTTGTCCAACGGTTCAGGCGAACGGTCCGAGAAGTCGGGACCAACGGCCGCCGTTCGTTGTTGAGAGGTCAGGGCCGTGAGACGGAGCGTCGCAAGAGAAACGCGAAGCGACCGCACTCGTATACTTTGACAGAGAAGCGAGCCAGGAAAGCGAGAACGGCGTAGATGCAGAGAAGCCGCTTCGAAATAAAGATTTTGAAACGCGCGCACAGTCCGCGAGCAGCGGCCAGGGCATGGCACTTACGAATTCGCAAGCGGGGAAGCTTTCGCAGAAACTTGACTCTTCCCCAGTGCGCGGGACGTGAAAGCACGCCGAGCAGCGTAGCCCGAACTACGAGCCGATCGAAAACTCTCGCGGTAGGTTAGTCGAACTGCCAGCAGCTGAGCGAGGTTGCGTGAAACCCTTCGGTGGAGAAACGCATCCGGGCGACACAAAGAGTACGTCGTCACCGGTTTCCGATCAGCTGCTACGCGAAAACGAGTTCAAGGTCGAAGCGCTGCCGAGAGAGAAATCCAGTGAGCTTGCAGCAAATGACGTTGGCAGAGACCTTACCGCCATCTCGGAGAGCAATGGCGTACCTAAGGGAGATAACGCACTTGCTGAGACGTCCGATAGAGGGCCGTGAGGGTCCGCTGATCGCGTTCATGTGTCAGTCTCAGGTTCAACGATCTCGGCAGATTGCTCAGAGTCAAGGTAGGCCTTTGAGACTACTTCCAACAGGATCGCGCACAGTGCGCGAGATAGCGAGGTTTCGCAGGAAAGTGTGGACAGCTAGGATAGCCAGACGAAGCCGCTAGAGCTCCCGGAAACAGGTGTTCCTTCGGGTGCGAGGTATAACGCGGGCGATGTTGTGGCAAAGCCTGCGAACGGGACACGAGAGACGATCGAGCAACGAAGGCCGATCGGCGAGCGGACCGATTAGTTCTGCGAGTAGCTTAGTGGAGCCGCCGACGGCCGAAGCGCGTTACGTCATCCCCATCGGAGGGGAAATCCAGGTGGGCGCGCATTGCGAGGCGAACTCGATATTGCCCCCAGTTTGCGATGACTTGCTTGAAATCGGTGTGGGGCACTTCTACCCGCATTCCAAGCCAATGGAGCGAAGGCCGCTCAGTGCGAAAGTTCTGAGCCCTCTGCTTAGAGCGAAACCGCAACTGGGAGGCGTGCGTGCCTGCCGCGATGTTGGCCTTAAAGTCAGCTCCGCGCGAGGTTACGGGAATCAGCTTTTCGATGCTTGTATACGCCTCGAGCGCGGCCTGTAGGGGCGCCACTGAAATCCCCCTAGCGGCCCGTTTCAAAAGCAGCCGCGGGAGTCGCCGGCCCACTTTCTACTGTCACCGTTGCTTTCGGGGCCCCTTCACGACTGAGATTTACCGTTTGTAGGCGCTGGAAATACATATTTATGTGGAGCAGTCACTCTGTTCACAAATGTGGTGTGTTTACGAGAGTGTAAATGTGTGTGACGCGATCTTAGTCAGGTATATTCGGTGTGTACAAGCGCCAAGTGTGGTCACAGGTCGGCGTAGCGAAACCGGGATATGCATATGGAGATGAATGTGATTCCACTGCCCTGAAATTTACTAACAGTGTCTCCGTAAGCATAATATCCCCAGATGGTCATGCCATGGCTATACACTACGATGTAAATCAGTTTTGTGCGCTTATATAACCTAGTGTAGCGCTCATACCTGACAGCACGCCAGTTATGCTTGCCAATATCATACCTCAGGTATTGATCACTACCCTGGACATAAATTTCATGAACATTCTACGAAATAAGTGCGACGAATAATCCAAAATTATACCCGGGATCAGCGCACGACAAAAAAAAATTCTGGGGCGTCTTGTCGTGAGCTAAGCGCCCGCAAACATTCATATATGTTTCATATATCCTCCGCGAGCAGGCCGGAGAAGGGCTTCTACAGTAGTGGCCGTTCGGGACTAAATGTTTCTGGGAAGCATAGTCATATGACGCAGGGAGCCTGCAGAATCTAGCACAAACGGAAATCAGAAGGCCTTATCAGATATTCCACTCTTCTAACGACACTGGTTATCAGTTTTGAACTTGTACACCTCAAAAAATGCGTTCGCCGAGGGATCAGCTGTTTGTTGAAGTCTAAGAACTAGAGTGACGTGAACGAGTAGCTTGTGTGTGTGATTACTAGAACGTTCTTTCCTTGATTTCGCTCCGCAGTTGTACACAACGATACGTAAGCGTCCCCCTCGCCTCCCTCCTCCCCAAGGCACACGAAATATCAGTGCATTTCGCACACTAGTAGGTCTCGTAAGTCCAACCCGGCCTAATCATTTCAGAAGCTGCACTGAGTTTTTTTTTTTCATTTCTGTACGAGCTGTTTTGTTTCTTCCGGTCTTGCAGACCATTAATTTTTCAGAGGTTTAATTCACTTTTCTTGGTCCTTGCTATAAGGCATGAGTGCACATCTTTCACGACGCAGAGCCTTGGAATATACTTAACATTTTCGCGTGGCTTATATTTTCATAAAAGGTACAAGTTATTATCAGGTATTGGGTAATCACATCCCCGAAATATATCTTTCTACGACGCATATATTCGTAATGAGGCCGCGCATTTTCGTTGTCCGCGCTACAAAACAAAACACACCTCTCACTGTGCCAGTATTAGGTATAAACGAGGTGACAATAAAATTCACTTGTGCCGGACGTATTCGGAGCTGACAGTGGCGGTATGCTGCTGCGATTCGCCGACGCCCGTAACAGCGGCCGAGAAGGACGCAGAGCCGCTTTCCCGGATAACTATTGTTGGTGTTTGAGCACCCTACAGAGACACAGCGGCTCTTGAAGTGACCTAATCGTACTGTTTACTTACAGACGTCACCACAACGTTTTTTTAGCGCTTGGAAGAGCAAAAAGGAGCGACAGAGAACCAAAACATTGCATGAGCCCACATGGGCCACGCAGCGCTAATACCGTCAACTCCACGGAGAAGCGGCGGCAGGCGGCGCAGTGATCGCAAAGCTCGAGGCAGATATGACAGTGGAAAGAGAACGTGTTTCGAATGATGGAACTTCCCTGTGGGTAAGGGCTAGTTGTAACGCTGCGTTCGTTTCCCTGTTCGGGCAGGTCTTCCCGTCATGTTGAGCTTCGTACTCAAACACGAGCAGTATTGCTTCTCGAAACTAACGGATCGGGTGTTTTGTGGCCTGCCACAGTACGCGCTCCTTACCTCGACGACGTCGCCAGCTTTTCTAAGCACATGGTAGGAGCATGTAGAAATTTGGAGTTGTGCTGAGCAGACGCAAAGAAGCAGGCCTATAAGTCAAACAGTCAGTGTCAGATGGGATGCGCCGAAGTGACGTATCTAGCGCAGGTGGCGGTGGTAGCGCGGCCGACGCAGAGCGTCGGAAATTAAAGTAGCCGCAGTCGCGAACTATCGCCGGACAAAAGAATACTCCACACTGGTTAGTCATTTGACTGACGCTCTCAGAACAACGTAGCCAGTCAGGGTGAAATGGGCCTCAAAAAAGGAGACGAGTTTCAAACGCTCAAACGAACCTGAGCGAGCAGCCAGTTCTAACGGTCCCCGACTTTTCCCAAGGGTGTCGCAATTAAGTGCGATACGAGCGATCGTGGCATGGGAGCTGTACTATGCCAAGAGGATGCGAACGGCCGGGAACGACCACTTTTGTACTTAAGCCACAAGCTAACGTGCAGGGAGGAGGCTTACAGTACATCCGAAAATGAATGTGGCTGCGTAGTGTGGGCAGTGCAGAAGTTTGCGTGCTATGTAGCTGGTAACGCTAACGCAGGCGCCTTAGGCGGGGCGTTCCAACTATTGTTACATTCATCCTCCCCGTGTCTTTCGTTTCGCCTATTCGAGAAAAGCTTTTGCCGTAGCAGCAATATGGGAGCAAAATTATTGCCCTAATTTGCGGCCTCAGCTGATTATTCCCTCACCGCGTGATTTCAAGTAATCAAACTTAGTTACCGTTTAATGTCGTGTGTTACGTTTGACACGTTGTGTGAGTTCTTCTTTTAAGCGTTTTTACGTCCCGCATGGGCCTCTTCGTGTGGAGGGTCCAAATTTGGGATAGACACTTAGCTAGGAGAGTTTGTCACGTTTTTGGAGTGTGGTGTTCTGACAGAAGACAGAGGGTGCTTGCTTGCGCTGGGTGTTGCCCGTTGTCGGTCGGTTCTTTGCAAGATCCAGAACGATGAGCAACCGGTGCTGTGGACAGAACGGAAGACCAGGACGACCGTGGTCGAGACGCCTGGGCAGCACGGCGATGTACCTGTGATCCGGACGGGGCAGGTGATACCTGCTCATGCAGAGGAACTTGGTGGAGCCGCCCTTTTCCTAGGGCACTGGAGGTGTACCTGGATGAGCCTGGCGAGCGAGCGGGCCCAGCATCCGAGCCACGTGGAGGCAGCTCGTCTTCACGTCGCATTGTCTGGCAGGGGATGCAGTGGTGCCAGAGCGCCTGGCCCAAATGCGTTGCACGAGGCGACGCGCCGGCAGCGAGGCTCAGCCACGCCTCGACCAAACCGGATCAAACCGCCAAGGCGCCTCTCCCTTTCGTCGCGGCGTCGCGGCCGAATCCCGCATCTGAGAACGACCAAATAAGGGCATGTCGCTACGCCTTCAGGCGAGGTCACGGAGACGGCGTGGGCATCGCCATTCCTTTCCCAATTGGCGGCGCTGCTGACTCACCGCCTGGCTACCATTCGTCGAAATTCAAACTTCAGGCAGCGAGAGCCCTGATTGGAGCTATTCAAACTTCTCGGGGCCACGACGAACTTCCCGGGGTATGAAACAAGCCCGGAGGCTCTCATCGTCGGCTTTCCTCGGCGGCTTCGCTCCGGCGGCACTTTCTGGAGGCACTGAGTGGAAGGGTGTTGTCGCCTTTGTGCGAGTCATGTAACGTTTGCTTACCGTGTACATACTGTATGTAAATGTTGCTTCAACTCCCCGTCGGCTTGAGGACTTCCTCGCTCTGCTCTGCGTCGCGTCGATAGCGGACGGAGCAAGGCAACTTCGCTACACCTCTGACTGCGCTCGGATGACCAGTCGCAACAGTGGAGGCTGCGGTGAGATGGCCGATTCCCAACATCGGTGACGAGCTGGATACGAGTCACAACCTGGGAGTAGCGGTGGGATGGTCATTGCCAACACCGGGGAGGTGATGCCACGGCTTAATTGCACCGGGGAAAAAGGAGTGGTTTCTAGTGGCTGTGCGGCTGTTAAATTGTGCAATGAGGTTTGAACCATAAATGCGGGAAGAAGTTCTGTTCGCCAGCTTCAAAAGTTCCTGCATTGGTTGAGGGGGAAGAAGGAACGGCGCAGGAGGCATAGGCGCGAGATGATCTGGCGTGGCACGAGATATGGCAGGTAGAGTGACTGGTTTAAGGTGGTGACGCTGGTTTCTTTGGAAAACTGGGAGGTTATAAAATGAACTGCGCGATTTTGTAGTGATTCTAGTCCCTTGATTAGATATGCCTGGAATGTATTCCCAATAGACGATTCGCATTCGAGCTTTGTGAGAACATAGGTTAGGTATGCTAGTTTTTTTAATGTCGGGAGAGGCAGATTTTTAGTTACGACGAAGTAAAGTTAGTCTGCGCAGAGTGTCCGAGCAGATGAACTGCACGTGCAGTGCGAATTACAGAGACGGGTACATGTGCACCCCGAGGTACTTGTAGAACGTGGCTGTGTTTAGAGGAAGCGAATCGATAAAGAACGTATGATGAACAGTGGCGCGCTTACCGGAAAATGGCATCGAGTTTCGTTTGGTTAAGCTTAACGGCATCAATACTTTTTTGCACCACAGTGCAACTGTGCCAAGGTCTTGCTGTAGTTTAGTTCTGTTTAGACTCTTTTCAATGGCGGAATATAAGGCACAATCGTCTCCGAATAATCGAAGTTTAGTTTGTATGTCTGTTGGAAGGTCTTTAAACATATAAAAATAGAATAGGTGATAGGCCTGCGCCATGAGGGACGCCAGCTTATACGCTAGTTTTGGAGGATTCATAAATATTAAGAGACTTTAACTGCTTAAGGTTAGTTAGGAAGTGTTCTATACACTAGACAATGCTCTGCTAAATACCGAGGGAAGAAAGTTTACAAACGAACAGGTGATTGGGAACGTGGTCAAACGCTTACGAAACGGCCGAAATTGCAGCATCTATCTGGAGTTTATCATCCATATTTCGTTGGAGGCCGTGGGTGAATTCGGCTTTCGAAAGCCATGCTGGTGGTTTCAAAAGAAAATTTATTTATTCGGAGTGAGTCGCAATATGGAAACATATGATGTGTTCCAGCAATTTAGAAGGAATACTAGTCAGGGATTGGGTCTTTTTCTTGTTTTACAGTTATTCAACCATCCGGGCTACCCTTCAGTCATCTGAAACTTCGCCCGTTTCAATGGACTAATCGAGGATGAGGCAAAGTATCTGAATCACCACTATAATGGGGTGTACTAAACGTTTGGGGTTTTTGCGCGGCATCTTGGCGTTGAAGATGCTTTAAAAGCCTTTATTAGTTTAGTGATTATTTCAGGATGAAGTGCTATTTCGGAGTATACATCAGAGGGGAATGGTTAGGTAGTAGTGTTGCCTTGGGGTTGTTAGAGGTGGAGAACACAGAAAAAAAGTAGTTGTTTATGGCTGTTCCAACGAGTTTTATGTCTATTGGTTCCCCATATTGGCCTGAAAGTTCTATGTTGTTCCTTTGACTTTTGCGAGAGAGCATGCGCCAAAATTTAGCCGAGTTTGAGCGAAGCATTGACAGCAGGTCGCAGGAGAAATATTTATCTTTATCGTTTTGTAGTCCCTTAAATATTTCTTGGCGCACAGCTGATGCTTTTTCCACGCTACTGGGCTATTGCTTTGATTGGTGGTCCAGTAGAGGCATTTTTTTTATAACCAAAGTTTATAAGCAAAAATTACAGAAACTATTTTACAGAATTTACAAAAATCACAGAAACCCCGAAAGTGAACTTTCGGAATCAGAAATATGTATACTCTACACCTACCCCTCCAAACGAAGACGAAAACGACGCTTTGGGTTGCTTTTACGAAGATTCCGTCTGGCTTCGGCTTCCTTCTTGTACGTAATTTTCGTGCAGTCTTAGCGGGTAATTTTATGTATTTTTCCAAGATAGTTCCTGTAACAGAACAATTACAGCCGTTTTCTTTAACCATACTTCATCCATAGATGACCAGGTATTGAAAAGAGGCAGTTTTGCTGTAACGTATACAGCTTCACTGTAAGCTGACTATTACAAGTAAGAGAAGTTCGACATAATAGATATCATCATCACCACAAGCCTGTTTGTGTCCAGTCCAGGACGAAAGCCTCCCCCAACGATTTCCAGCCACGCCTATCGACTGCTAGCTGAGTAGCCGTTTTTCTCCCAAAGTGTCGTAGTTCGTCTCGCCAAGGAGTTCTATTGCGTTTTCGGTTTATTGGCAGCCACTATATCAAACGGACGGGCCAGCTGTTATCCCTCATTAGCATTACGTGACCAGCCCATGCTCTTTACCTTCGCTTAATTTGAACAACAGTCTCCTCTAACTTCCCCTGCTCTCTAATCCATGAGGCTGTTTTCCTATCCATCAATGTGACCCCTACCATTCGACGTTCCACGGCCCCTTGTGCCGATCTAAGTTCCCTTTCAAATCGTTTGGTGAGACCCGAAGTCTCTGCCGTGTAAGTCATTACTGGACGAAAGGATTGATTAAAAAAGGAATGGTTCTGGTTAAGACAATACATGCATCGATCATGAAGAAAGAGTACAACAGTGTATTTTTGTCTCATAAATCACGTATCGGTATACATTTAGCTCTTTCGTAGATTCGTTCACTAAATGCGCGAAAAAATCGTCTGTAGGAAGGAGTGGTAGATTTTTTATAATTACTTTTTTGCGATTGATGTCCAATAGTAAAAAAAAATCAGAGCTACCTATTTGTAAAAACATCCCCCTCGCGAGGGGCACGATCAAATGCAGAGAATTTCTGCGGGGGGGCGCGCCTGCAAGTCGTATGGATTACTTATTGGTTGTTGTTGTTGTAATTGTTGTCTTCCAGCGTAGACATTGTCGATGAAGTCGATGGTGAAACGTGCCGTGAACCCCCTGCCGCGGCTATGACGCAACGTGGAGCGGCTATGACGCAACGTGGCGCGGCTATGACGCAACACAATCCAACACAATCCCCTTTAATCCAATCAAATCCAAATCCAAGCCAATCCAAGCCAATCCAATCGAATCCAATCCAATGCCCCTCGCGAAAGAGTGTTATTGGCGGTGAGATCTTTGAGTGGCGCCCCCTGGCTCTGACGTCGGCTTAGGGATTCGCGCCGCTGTCGTCTGCTACACTCCGCTTGTGAGGGGCAACAGTGCCTGGGCTAGAAATCGCACGCTTCGTTGCTTTAGTGCGTTAAAAAGCGTATTTATAGCGACTCAGTTATTTTTCCAGCTGCTGACGCATCTGAATAATTTTAAGCTGTATCCCCCACAAGTTTGCAACACACAAAGAGGTAGAGAACAACTTTCTTCAAAGTATCGGTCAGAAGATCGTGTGTAACTCGTCCTTTCTTGCTTATTCGCGAGGATCAGCGATCAGAGCTTCTCGATAAGTATTCAAAATGCGTAGACTTCCCTGCAGTATTTTTGAGATGCTCCTATGAAGACTCAACAGTCTAATACGGCATACCAAGCAGCGGCCTCTACACGCTCATCGCACAGCAGGATCGAAATAAAGCGGCTTTCTTCTGTTTCTTTCGTTGTTGTCTTGTATCGGATTAATGTTTCTTGCTTTTTTTTTTCTGCCCAACGCATTGATTTTTCTGCGCCGTCGCCAACTTCTTATTAGGAGGTTTCGGGATGTTTGGGAGGCTCACAAAGATCGTGTGGATATTTCCTTCATGTTGTATGGCATCATTCCCTTCTTCACAAATTGACTTTCATTACGGCTGCGTGCAAGAAGGTGCATATCCGCAGCGTGCTTTGTTTATTCACATGCAAATACAATGAGAAGGTTTGTGCTACGCCACCGCGATCGCATCCTAAACAACGTGGTCCACAGTACTCGAAGGCGGCTTTTGTGCTCCGAATTTCTATCGTAATTATATCGTTATCATAACGAACTGACTCTCAACTCGAACAATGATGACATGATTACGGTGTTGAAGGCATGATATACTCGCTAACTAACGTAATAAATAGTATACCTGCATATATTACAAGACTCGAAACCGAAGAATTCCAAGTAGCTCTTTATTGCTTTTCAACCCTTCCAGGCGCGAAGAACAAATCCTATACTACTCGGGATGGCATTCTATTATTTGAAGAAAATTACTTTTACTCTCTTGTCCTGGACTGAGGACCCGGCCCACTAACCAGATTGATTTAATTGTTAAAAAAGTTTTCGCCTCCTCCACTTACTCCTCCTCCTCCTCTTGAGTTCAGTTTTCCTATAACGCCTATCCGAATATCGGGAAGATATGGCTGTGCAAAATGTTCCGAAATATCCCTCCAGGTCTTAACAAACATATATGTGTTACTATAAATTTAACGAAGACGTGACTCGTTTTGCTCAATTAACCTCCATATTGGTTAGATGCCTGGTAAAGAATCAGCACGCGCGTATATACACACTGGGTTATTTGGAACTCAACCTACAGTTTTTGCTGTCTATAGTGCATGTCGGCAAACTTTCATGCCTTGACAACGTAAAGTGATGTGACAAAACACGTTCGAGTGTATGTCAAGGTTGCAAAAACTGTTTTACCTTACATATGATTACCGGGAATCGTAATGCATTCTGCCAAAGCCGACAGCCCTGAAGGCCTAGAATTTGTTTTGGTCTTCCATTTTCGCTGTTGTCGGTTATTAGCAGCTGACTGTTCCTTTTGTTCGAATGCTTACATGAGAAGCTGACGCCTAGCTCCGACTCTTCGCGCTCCGCACAGGACCGGCTTCGCAAGGAATGGGGTGGCGCCGGCAATGTTTCTCACGTAGCGGTATCCAAAACTATACTTTAATTGACACCATGAGCTAGTGTATGCGATTTTAAGCCTATTATTATGATAAAAAGTTACCCACACGCCAATTCTGATGCGGACAAGCATCAGACGTTGACCGAGCGCAAAGAAACAGCCGGGAGAGCGATCCTGAGTGAAGCAGACGACAAATGCGAGAATCCCTAAGCTGACGTCACGGAGGCGCGCTTCGCAGCGCCGCCTGTGTTCGCGCTCACCGCCAATAGCGCCGAAATCGCCACCACGCGAACGCGTGATGCTGACGTCACGATCACGCCACAGATGTTAGCGACCGCAGCGCGCGCGAACGACATATGTGGTTTAAGCGCTGGACACATGTACGACTAGTGCACGCGATTCGCATGCGACTGATCGTTACGATTGATCGTTAGGACCCGTTTTGGCGTCGATCGCTGGTCGGAGGAGGCTCACGACGTGCGTCTGGCAAGCCAGATGCAGTCGTGCCATCGTTGCAATCGTCGTGAGGCCACAGCCAATGAGAGCCCGCTGAGCCCCAACACCCCGCAACCGGCGTGCGTTGCTCTGGTCGGCTCGGGTGTTGGAAACTCTAGGCTTAGCATCCTGGCGGATATTTGATTGCCGCTATCTGTCTAACTGCGAATGACAATCCGTAACACAACTTTTCACCACACTATCATCCCTTTTCTCGCATAAGCTACTTCTTTTTAGCGATCAGATTGATTCAGAAGAGCAGCGACAAGCGCGGTTGCTACCGTGGTCTGCGCCGGTTCGAGCCGCTGAGTGTGCCGAGCTGGCAGGCGCGACCGGCGTGTGCGCGGACTGTTTCCGAAGGCAGAAAACACTTCGCGATTGCCTGCTTTATCAATTTCTTGCGAACAAACGCGCGGAATCTACAAATTCAGCTCAGCGATCGTCGTAGTTGAACATCTGCGTAGCCTGTTTCGATGCTTCCGCGCAGGTATTGCCATCTCTCGACCGGTCGGCGCACCGCCCGCCGCGCGCCGCGGGGGCCGGTCAGCGTATACGCTTGCATCGCGGCAGATATCTGATCGCCGCTTTTAAAATAAGCCCTGATAACAATCCCAAGCACAATTTTTCACCACACTAACACCTACTTTCTCGCATGTGGAACTTCATTTTAACGACCAGATTGATTCAGAAGAGCAGCGACAAGCGGTTGCTACCGTGGTCTGCGCCGGTTCGAGCCGCTGAGTGTCCGAGCTGGCAGGCGCGGCCGGCGTGTGCGCGAACTGTTTCCGAAGGCAGGAAACGCTTCACGATTGCCTGCTTTATCCATTTTTTGCGATTAAACGCGCGGAATCTACAAATTCAGCTCAGCGATAGTCGTAGTTGACCATGGAGCAAAAACGGTGGGCGGAGCGACGCCGACGACGCATCGCATGCACGCATCGGGTCATGTGTCTCAAATTCACGCGTACGACTAGTCGTGGTGACAGTCGTGACGATCAGTCGCATGCGAATCGCGTGTACAAATCGTACATGTGTCCAGCGCTTTAAGCGCGAACCGACCGCGGCGAGAGAGCGCGATGCGAGCGCCCCACCTGTTCTTGCGCGCGAACCTAACGCGGCGAGAGAGGGTGTTGCGCACGTCCCCACCTGTTGTGCGCCCGAACCGAACGCGGCGAGAGAGGGCGTTGCGAGCGGAGAGAAGGCGAGGAGGACGCGGGGGAGAGGGCGCACCTCTGGCCGACGGTTGAATGAGTCAAGGATATAAGGCACGTTCGTAACCTTCCATTCTGTGTCGGCTTTGTGGCTCAGTTGGTAGAGTACCGTGCATCTTGCGTTCCGCCCGCAGAGTCGTAGGATCGAAACCTGGCGCTGGCAAGTATTATTTTTTTATATAGTGTAGGGGGAGCGATGCGGACGCGGACTACGGACGCCAACGCGGGTGACATCGTGAGTTACTGAAATGCTCTGCATTTCATGCAGGTGTTCTGAATGACAGAGGAAGCTTACTGGTCAGGATGCCAGAGTTCTTACCAAACGTATCCCAATCCAAGCTTATGCTGCGGGTAATTCCTCGTTCATGGTTTGGATCAGCAACTATGTCATCTCCCAATATATACATATTCGGTGACTGTTTCCAAGACATCATTGCCTAGCTGGAAATGCTGTACCTTGGTCTGCTGATTCGACATTACCTTGAATTTTTTCGTGTTGTTTTTTACGTCTGCAATCTTACTTGCCGAGGGATAACTGGTAAAGCTTTCGCTGCAAATCCCATCTGCTCTGACTGAACAAGACAACATTGTCTGCAAGCCTTAGATGGCTGACAAACTATCCATTGAAGCGCACTCCGGTTTTCCTCCGCCTAAGCTTTCTGAACAAACCTTCCAGACAGACTGCAGATAATTGTAGCGATATTGTCACAAAGCAAATTACGACACAGTTGTGTTGAAGGAAAACAAGTTTAATGGAGCGAACTTGTGCTCCCCTAACAACTCAAAGAATACACAGGTGGCAAAGCAGCAGTCAACAAAGTGACTTGCGTAGGCATGCGTCGTCGAGTCGAATACCCCGGCGTCTGCTCTGCAGGCTTTTTATCTTTCGGCGCGCGTGGTTCTCGAACCGCCGATTCACATCTAGAACATTGTGGATCCAAGAAGACTACTCTAGGCTGTTCACGTTAGTACGGAACGCTTTCCCTATCAGAAGAGATAACACATGCGGCCCAGAAAGAAAAAAATATTTTTTTTTTATTTTTCGAGCAAAGGCTGCTGTATGGACCTCGCCCCGTGAAAGGCATCCCTATGGGCCTCGTGCACTGCAGTTTCAAATGAACATGTGGCGCTACCTGGGAGCGGCGGCGGAATTTTTTCTGAAGAACAAAATAAACATCTACAGTAGTTCGCTACACGGCTTAATTTAAACAACAACGGTAAAATAAGTATACAACAATTACCACGTTTTTTTTAATTCACAATTGTTATAATAATAGAAATATTACGCTGGCGAGTGGTGCGGGAATACAAGTCGAAATAATTTAGAAAGTGCCCCTTCTCCAATAAAAGCAGACGACATTGCGCGGATCAGCTGCCTGCAACGCCGACGTTCACGAAGCACATAGTACCCGAAAAGAAATAAAAAGGACAGATCCATAAATGCATTTGCGTATGTGCACGCTACTTGGCGCAAGACCGCTGCAAAAAAAAAAAAAAAAAAAGCCGTGTATCCAGTGCATATTTTTGTAGCGCCTCAAATAGCCTTTGGTGTGCACGCATCTGTGCACGCATCAGAAAATACATGGAACAACCCACAGATATGCATGCTTGAATTGTACGTAGTCATACCAGCAAAATATGAAGCTTTAAAATGAAAACAGAAACGTAAATATTCACGCTACACTCCGACACAACCGTAAACAGATGGACACAAACCAGCTCGCTAACTAACGTAATAAATAGTATACCTGCATATATTACAAGACTCGAAACCGAAGAACTCGCATCTACACTTTTATTGAAAGGACTCTCAAATATCTCAAACATGTACAACTTGTAGTTTGCGGTTGAAAAACGAGTTCAAGTGGGGCTTGTTGCGCAAAATATTTTTGCTGACAAAAATAACTTGCACCAGCACAACTATTCACGCTGGCATGTAGTCATGCCAGCGTAGTCACGCAAAAACATCACGTACAACTCTGTCAGCATTGAAACAATCTCCATTATTCAAAATGGTCTTATTTTATCAAGGGCACGTCTCCGAATGCGAGAGGAATCATTCGTGCACAATTAAAGCTCATGTTGTGCGATCTACCATATCTGTGCCCGTGTCTATGTCGAGCGATAAACAAGGTAAATAAACGTCCAGAGGCTTTCATGAAAGCCTCGTCTCGCGCATATACGTCCAAAATTATTCGTATATTAAGTACGCATTTACAAACGTATGAAAGCACTTAAAAAAGAATTGCGATATTTTTATGAGCCCGTCCAACGAACTCATCGTAGTTTCAGCAGTTTGAGGTAGAGTTTACTCAAGCAGTTGGCATTTTCAAATACCTGCCTCTACAAACCTGAATCTTCGGGCTCTTGAAGCCGCTTATCCTTGGTGTCGCAATATACACACAAACCTTTCGCCGCGATTTCGCACACACAACACATCAAATCACTTCCTGACATGTACAAGGCACAGCGGAGCGTATACACGGGAGAAATTCGCTTCTTCAAGCACCATGAAGTCGGTTAGTCGGTCTTCTCCTCACAATAAGCTGTCCGCCAACTGCTTGGTTATGCCAGCAGTTCTAACCCAGCCGTTCTGATCTAAGGCTCAATAAATCAAATCCACCAAAGCGACCACAGCAACCAACTCCAAGGCGTTGCTGGCGTCGTTGGGACGTTATGCCGTTATTTCATGCTCTTCGGGGGCCGGCGGCCCCACAAAAAATTTTCCACTGGTGGAGCGATCACACCCTCCCTCACACATACATTATCGCTTCCGGGAGGCGATGCACACACAGACGCACACTCCTGCACTACTCTCGTTCTCTTGGTAACATCGCGGGCTTCCGTCTTTTTATTTTTGTGTTTTATTTCGGCGGCGCTGCTGGTGTTCTGTGGAAGCCGTTGCGAAATGACAGCGTGACCGCGCGCTGCGTGGAGATAATCCCGCGCTTGTGTAAAACTGTTTTTTGTGTGATGCATCGCTTTCCTGTCGCCTTTGCGAACCATATTCTATTTAATAAAGTACTGTTTGGCTGTTCGTATCGCATGGCAACAGAATAGCGGTCATTTCTTATTTCTCTTCTAATAATCGTACTGCGCGGAATACCATCCTCCGGACGTCGTTTGCTCCCGGACTTCTGAAATTATGCCTCCGTTGCCCGCAAGATGGCGCTGAACAGAGCACATCAGTGGCGCCACCATACAAGCGCACGAGGCCCATAGTCCGGGATTCATTGGTTTCGGCTGGCTATCCTTGCTCAGGTCAAGGAAACTTTTGCAGTGCGCAGCCAGAAGTGGCGAAGACCGAAGATGCCGAGCGGAACGCGTTCCGCTCCCCGCTAGCAGACGACACTCGCTTTCCTAGCGCAACTCGCAACCGCAGCGCCGCGGTGGCGAGAGTCGCGGCCGGCCGCCTTCTCTCCACAGCCGCGACGGGGTGATACGGAACTGAAACTAAAGCGTGGCAAACTGTTCGCATGGCTACGCAGTGAAACATCCCCCTCGCGAGGGGCACGATCAAATGCCGAGCATTTCCGGGGCGCACGACGTTAAGTAGTTTGCGTTACGTTAATGTTGTTGCACTTGTGGCAACTGCTGACGATTGAGCGCTCGTCAGCAGTAAAAATGGCAGCATCGGCGCACGTTGAGTCCAAGAGAGGGGAGAGAGTGTCCTTGAAACGTGCCTGGGCGCGCTATCGAATGTTGATCGCGCCGATAGCGAAACGTCTGAGCCGGGCATGTCGAGGTGAGCGATGCGGACAACTACGGACGCCAAGAACGGGTCACATCGTGAGTTAAAGAAATGCTCTGCATTTAAAACAGCAGGGTGCTTTCGTTACATACTACTTTATTCAAAAGCCTGTACGGGCTCAGTGATGAGCCTATGACAATCTACGAAACGTTCCTTACTCCATTGGCGTCACGTACGAACACGGTTTATAGCTTTTAGTGGGTCATCTGCACAGCACGGAAACGCAATGTAACGTTGGTATGGCCCAAATAACGAATAAAGGGACCTTACAACACTTTCGATAAACGCTATGACTTTTTCCTTCGCGTCTTAAAGCACTGCGAAAGCTCTGGTTATCGTCAGCACGGAGCGGCACTGCGTGATTTGCTTGTCGCACCAGATACGTCTTGCGGTTCTGCTTTGTTTTTGTGGCTGTATTTTTAAAGTTGCTATCAAAAAGCGTTCATTGCTGCAGCTCAAGGAAAACCGGCCAACAGCCGCTACATGGCCTTTAGTGGCGTATTTCGAGCCAAAGAAGAACGTGAAGACCAGAAAAGAGAGATAAATCAATTGAGCGAGTTTCCAAGTTATCTGATGAGCATAGAACAGTAATTTTTGTCTGGCGTATTTTGCGACCCCCTTACCTAAGTACGGTGTGCGTTGGGTGGCTGCGCTCCGCAAGCATTTAAGATTTCAGAAAAAAGGTGAAAAGTGTTGTCATCATCATCACCATCATCACCAGCCTATCTACGCCCACTGCAGGGCAAAGGCCTCTCCCATTATTCTCCAATTACCTCGGTCCTGTGCCAACTGTGACCAATTTATCCCCGCAAACTTCTTGATCTCATCTGCCCATCTAACTTTCTGCCGCCCCCTGCAACGCTTGCCTTCTCTAGGGATCCACTCTGTTACTCTTAATGACCAGCGGTTATCTTGCCTTCGCATTACATGCCCTGCCCACGTCCATTTCTTCTTCTTAATTTCTACTAATATGTCTTTAACACCAGTTTGCTCTCTGACCCACTCCGCTCTCTTCTTGTCCCTTAATGTTACACCTATCATTTTCCGCTCCATTGCCCGCTGAGTCGTTCTCAATTTAAGTTGAACCCTCTTAGTGAGCCTCCAAGTTTCTGCCCCGTAGGTGAGTACCGGTAAGATGCAGCTGTCATACACTTTCTTCTTCAGCTACAATGGTAGGCTGCTATTCATTATCTGAGAATGTCTGCCGTATGCACCCCACCCCATTCTGATTCTTCTAATTATCTCTGCCTCATGGTTGGGATCCGGGGTCACAACTTGGCCTAAGTAGATATATTCGCTTACCACTTCCACTGCCTCGCCACCTATCTCAAACTGCTGTGCTGTCCCGATGTTATTGATCATTACTTTAGTTTTCTGCATATTAATTCTCAGGCCCACGGTTCTACTCTGTTCGCCCAGTGCGGAAAGCATGCTTTGCAATTCGTCCCCCGAGTTACTTAGCAAGGCAACGTCATCAGCAAATCTGAGGTTACTGAGGTATTCTCCATTAACCCGTACTCCCACCTGTTCCCAATCCAACGTTCTGAATACTTCTTGTAAGCATGCTGTGAATAACATTGGAGAGATTGTGTCTCCTTGTCTGACACCCTTCCTTATAGGTATTTTACTGCTCTCCCTATGGAGGATGATGGTAGCTGTAGACCCACTGTAGATATCCTCTAGTATTCTTACATAATGCTCATCTACCCCCTGGTTCCGTAATGCCTGAATGACTGCTAGGGTTTCGACCGAGTCAAATGCTTTCTCATAATCTATGAAGGCTATATATAGGGGTTCAGTATACTCAGCGCACTTCTCTATCACCTGATTGATCGTGTGAATATGGTCCATTGTTGAATAACCTTTACGGAACCCTGCTTGTTCTTTAGGTTGACTGAAATCTAAGGTTGCAGAGATTCGGTTGGCGATTACCTTGGTAAATACCTTGTAGACGACTGACAGTAAGCTGATCGGCCTGTAATTTTTCAAGTCCTTCATGTCGCCTTTCTTATGGATTAGGATGATATTCGCGTTCTTCCAAGATTCATGTACACTTCCGGTCATTAGGCATTGCGTATACAGGTTTGCCAGTTTTTCAAGTATAATTTCTCCGCCATCCTTCAAGAGGTCTGCTGTTATCTGATCCTCACCAGGTTCTTTGCCCCCTTTCATTTCTTTCAAAGCCTTCCTTACTTCTTCGGTCGTTACTGGTGGGATGTCTATCTCCTCTGAACTGCTGTCTCGTTCGGCATTATCCTGTATGTCCCGGCTACTGTACAGATCCCTATAGAACTCCTCAGCCACTGTGACTATTTTATCCCTATTTGTGATGACATTGCCTTGCTTATCTTTAAGTGCATACATCTGATTTTTCCCCACGCCAAGACGTCTCTTCACTGCTTTCAGGCTACCTCCGTTCTTTACAGCGTATTCGATCCTCTCCATATTATACTTCCGTATGTCAGCTGTCTTACGCTTATTGATTAACTTCGAGAGCTCGGCTAGTTCTATTCTGTCAGCTGCGGTAGAGATTCTCATGGTTTGCCGTTTCCTGATTAGATATTTCGTCTCCTGTGAAAGTTTACCAGTATCCTGTCTGGCCATAGTGCCCCCGACTTCTATTGCACACTCCGTGATGATGCGTGAAAGGTTGTCGCTGGCTTCCTGGGTCGTAGGCTCGGCTTCCTCGTTAAGGGCGGAATATCGGTTCTGCAGCGCGATCCTGAATTCTTCTACTTTACGTCTTACTGTTAGTTCGTTTATCGGCTTCTTTCGTACTAGCTTGTTGCGGTCCCTCCTCAAATCTAGCCTAATTCGAGATCTTACCATACGGTGGTCACTACACCTTACCCTTCCAAGCACTTCCACATCCTGCACGACGCCAGGGTTATCGCATAATATGAAGTCTATTTCATTTTTGTGCTCCCCATTCGGGCTCCTCCAGGTCCACTTCCGACTCTCCCGTTTACAGAAGAAGGTATTCATTATGCGGAGGTTATTCCGTTCTGCAAACTCAACTAGTAGGTCCCCCCTGCTATTTCTACAGCCCAGACCAAAGTTCCCAACTGCCTTGTCTCCAGCCTGATTCTTGCCTACTTTAGCATTGAAGTCCCCCATAACTACGGTATACTGTGTTTTTACTTTAGCCATTGCCGATTCCAAATCTTCATAGAAGCGTTCCACTACTTGGTCGTCGTGGCTGGATGTGGGCGCGTAGCCCTGTACCACCTTGAGCTTGTACCTCTTATTGAGCCTAATTACAAGACCTGCTGCCCGTTCGTTAATGCTATAGTATTCGTCTATGTTGTCAGCTATGCTTTTATTGACTAGAAATCCCACTCCCAGTTCTCTTCTGTCCTCTAGACCACGGTAACATAGGACGTGTCCATTTTTCAGCACCGTAAAGGCTTCGCCTGCCCTCCTAACCTCGCTAAGCCCTATTACATCCCATTTAATGCCCTCTAATTCCTCGAACAACACCTCGAGACTTGCTTCGCTAGATAAGGTTCGTGCGTTAAACGTTGCCAGGTTCAGATTCCAAAAGTGTTGTAGCGTCTTTTTAACTGTAAACAACTTTTCCATGGTCTCACGACAATTTTTTTTCACACGGGAATGCCACTAAATATTTCCCCCAGGCTGAGTAACGTGCCATACGCGCAGTGCACGAATACAGAGAACTCGGAGAAATCTCCAATATAAAGCAACTGTTACACTACATAGGAAAGAATACTAAACCACCGCGACAGTCATGAGTTTAGGCACAAAATAAAAGGTAAAGCTAACACACACAGCAAATATCTTAAACCAACAAGAAAGCTTCCGATTTTGCCTTTCACCACACTGGGCATTCACGTCAGCATATAAATATTCCAAGAAGTGATGGAAGCGGCAAATGTAGGGGAATTTGTTTCACGCTGAAACTCGCATTCTCTGAACGGCATCTGCGCCAGAAGGCTACGTGAAGTAGATATAGGTGGCGCTGGAAATGTCCCAAACCGAACAGGAATTATTTAAAGCTCTCTAGGTTTCAAAAAAATAAAAAAACGCAGGAAAATTTGTGCAGAATTTCTGAATGACCAACGGGGAAAAGTGCTAAATATAGTGGATTTTTGAACATATAAACTGGAATTTCCCTCCACGGTACGGTACATTATTGCGCCTAACATTCTCGATTGCTTTGTTTTTTTCTAATGCAGGTTTTGCACGCTACGATGGCCTTTCTTCTTGTGTCGGCCATTTTCATTTAAATGAAATTCCAGCATTTCGCATTTGTGCACTTGGCCAAAGTACTGCTGGCCTAACTAAGTTCTTCGTGTAGCCAATCGTGTGTTGTTGTCGAGGTAACAGCCTGGTATAGTTACAGCTGCGACTGTTTTCATGCTTACTGATGAAGCAATCTTGTTTTTTTACTGTTTTTATGACTGTCACTTGCGTGACAAAGCCAGAGACTTCCCTGGCGAACACCTCTCCATGCGGTGGCCAATCCGCTGAAGCTCCGGCATGGTGCCCTGAGCAGAATCACCTGAGGCTGGTAAAACGTCACTCTGCCCAGGCCTGAAGTCCAGCGTCTTTCGAGCAGACCTCTACAAGACCATCCCTCCGGACAATGGTTGATGACCCTTGCCCATCCGGATCTAGAACCCTGGCGCAGTACTGTTGTAAATCGACTGACGAGGCAGTGTTAATGCTGTGCGGTTGTTTCGATGGCGTACAGCCAGACGGCGCGCTGGTATGCTTTCCCGCACATGATAAATGCTGGAAGTAGAGGACAACTTGCGTCATGTGTCTCCAAAAATACGGCTTAGCCAGAACCCCTTCGAACAGCTGTTGTTGGCGGCGGCTGACCCATCGCCACCTGCCCTGCAAAAGACTCTTCCTTTCCTTTTGCTTCTCCGGAAACTGCTTGCACCGGCGCTGCGGAAAGGTGTCGCGGGAAGGGAATCCCCATTCCGACCCACTTATTTTCCCAGGAATTGGAACTTGTCGCAATTTCATTCGCTTCAGTTCCTCGGGATTGATAAAAGTTAGCCCATTCCCACTATTGGAATGTACTGGCAGTTCAATTCCATTTCTATAATTCCTCAGCCTCAAACTGCATCAGGTGCTGTATCGAGTTACCAAGAAACGCAACGGGAACCTTACGTTATCGTATGCGTTGAAAAGTGCAAAATTATGCATAATGTGTCACTTGTCCGCCAAGTTTGGGGGTGGCAGCAGCTTCCTCGCATATCTCGTGCAGAATTACCACCCTTCAAATGCAAATACTTACCATCCCTTCGTAACGATATTTGAGAGAAGCGCAAAAGCTAAAATTACGTCCAAACAGTCGTCAATCCTTCAAGCACCGAAATCACAAACGAAGAGCGAACCCATGCGACTATTTGTTTCGAGCATTAGGTAAACACATCTACGAACGATCTAAATGTGCACCGTTACGTGGTTTATGAGGTAATAGTCTAATAATATGCTCCTTCTTCCTTATCGATGCGTGTGTTATTTACAAACGTTCCTTTTTAGCGATTTTCAGGCAAGTGTTCTGACACAATGGAGGCGCGGTTTAAGAGGGAGAACGATAAAGGCTTTAATTGCAGTCCCCGGTTGCACGCACCTGCCATGTGTCCAGAGATATTATCAGAGCTTTCCTGTCGAGCAAAGGGCAATACGGAAAGTCATAAGTTTTTTCTGACAGAACCCAATCTGCCCCACTAAAAAAAAAGCTGTCGCTTTAAAAAGGGGCAGTGTGACACTGTTCCTTTTTGTATAATAAGTAGGGGGAGTCCCACTAATTAATGTAGTATTTGCATGTTAGCGTGTTTTTGTGGTTCGTTGTTGCCTGAAGCAAGAGCTAGTACGTTGATTTCTGCTTTTTTTTCGTTTCTTTGCACAGGCTTTCGCGCGCTATATTGCTATCTGCTTCGCGTAACGTTCTACCAGCACCATTAGTGTGGTGTTACTAACTCACAGGCATGTAACACGGAGCTTGCTCACATCTACAAGCACTCGAAATGCTTACTTGAATGATGTCATGCGAATGTAGAGCATTAAAGAGTACTCTGCTGTACTATTGCGAGAAACGGAAGGGCATGCTCACGGAACACCGTTAAGAGTTTTCACCGTAAGAAGGTCGCCACAGCTTCAATGTTGACTACCATTTCCCACGTTTAGTGCTCTGGCTTTACCTCAGCCGAATCCTTTAATGCACAATATTATTTATGACACCCTCATTTAAAGTGACAAATCCATATCGTTATGGGAGCTATGGCGAAATCAAGAAGTGTGGTCAGGCAGTTTGCACGAACGGGCAATCTATATGCATGGAGATAGGATCAAAATTTTGAAATCAGGCCTTGCTGCCTATATAGCGGTGATGCCCCATATTTCAAGCTGAAGACTAAGGCTTCAGTAATCAGATGTTTGTACCCAGGCGCAAAGCCCACGGGCACAGAAACACAACAACCAAACCACGAACATGTACGGTATACCACCGCTGATGGCTGTCAAATCACCCTCAAAGGAAAACGTTGCTGAAAACGTTGCTGTTATAAATAAATGTACTTCGGCAGTTGGGTCTTCTGTATTATCATACATAATATATAATGTATTCGTATATCCCAGCTGCCCAATACCGTAGGAGAGCGTGGAGGTAGAAAGCTTAGTAACACATCCGAAGCTCGCTTCCTGCGCTCATGGCGGGTGCCGTGCACGCATGGCCTTTACTCACAATTTTTTCTTTCTTGCCTTGGTTTTGATTTTACTGTATCTCATGGTCTATAGGGGCGACATTAAATACCTTTGCTGGAAACCCGGGGTACCCCTCTAACAGTCGGACAAAGGGTCTACCGGTTGGCGCCGCGTTCCACGGGAGAAGCCTAACAAGTCGGCGCACAGGTTACGACGTTCTTCATTGCGCGCCAGGTAACAGAGGGTTTGACACAAACGCCAAGCAGACTCGTTGTCCAACATTTAGTGCTAGGTCGCTTTGTACTGTTAGCAGAAAACTTTTGCAGTGTCAGCCTGCGGTGAGAAACAGCGAGCTTCGCCTGCTCGCCATTTCTCTACCAACTCTTTACCCTTCCCTCCTTTCCCAATCCCTTCGCGATGCGTTTAACCGCCTTGTGGCCTGCGCACACGGCCCCTCCCACTGAGACGCCCATTTGCTATCGGCTCCACAGACAGTCGGACCGAGAAAGTTATGCCTCAGAAAGGATCCCCAGGCCCGAAGCGCTGACCGAACGGCGCCCCTGGTCAGGCGGATGATTCACCCCCAAGTGACACAATCCCGTGATCACATGGTCAAGGTATTTCATCGTGGGCGACCAGTGGTTCACGGTATGGACACACTTCGCCCAAGTGACTGTGGCATCAGAAATCGCTACTGCAAGCTACAAAGCTAGAGTAAGTCGTTTAAAAACCACAAGTGGGGCTACATTTGCTCACAATTAGTTATCAAAATACTTCCTTACAGGCCAATAATGTTGGTACAATGACTTCACTGATTTTTTTTAAGTAAAGGTTTCTAGCTGTACCAGCCAACGTTTCTTTCATGGCGTGCGGGACAACAAAGTCCCAACGCGGCGGAGGCGGCGGCGGGAGGGGGGTAGAGAGTTTCACTCACGCAGCACTCTAGAGATGGCGCGACGAATTTACCCTGCGTTCGCGGCGCGGAAGTGCCTGCTCGCCGGTGGTGGCGTAAGCGGTACGGCTTTGCCGTCTGCTTTAGCTACGATTGTTTTGGGCCTCTTTTAGAGCAGCTTGGCGTCGAATGTGCGCTTCCTTCGCACGGCTTGACAGAACCTCCGGAGTAACCCGCATTCGACGAAATTAGGTGGTCATACGACAACCTTACATTAAGGATTTGTTTGCAGGGCGGGAAAACAAAATGTACAAAGCACATACAGACATCTGGCCTCTAGGCGAACGCTACCTTTCGCGCACTGCTTGCCACTAATGGTAGTCCGGTTTCGAAATTCATGAATACCAATTCGGTTGTGTTTTAAGGGGTATTAGAAAAGCCGAAAGTAGCAACCGGTTCTCACAAATAGCAATTATAAAAGTTCCCTCAGCATTCTCGTTTTGCTCAAATTTACTAAACTAACAAGTTTAGATCGGTATAAATGAGAATCACTAAGCTCAGATGCCGAATTGTGTCGATGTCTGAGCTTGTGCCGCACGGTGGTGTAGCCCCAAGCTAGCAGATCTGAATGGCTGGGTTCCACTGTCTCACCCTTCGAAAGACGCTTCCCTCCGTTTCCTTTCCCCGGAATCACGGCGGGTCTACAGCGGCGGCGTCCGCCGCTCTAGCCCGGGCGTGGCCCACACTGCTGCCTTCGAGAAGCCGCCCCCGCGAACTTCAGGTAACGGCTGGCAGAATCTCTGATTTCACTCTTTGTAGAGCCACGTGTGTGAATTCAAATGACGTCGCATGGGCAATTGTTGTGGGTGTCGTTTAAAGCTTTGGTTGCCAACTACCTTCACAGCGTGGATTGGATATAATTTTTTTCAGTTCCCGAAGCAGAATAATAAAAACACGATGTTGCGCAATGTCGGTAGGGAGAAAATGGGTGAGAAAAGAAGATAAGAATTCAGTTAATATTACGCAACGAATCAGTTTTAGGCAGTAGGTACTTCAGGTAACGGATCGAGGGTCTGACAGCGTTGTAGCAAAATGCCGAATGCAGCCAGACGAGTAAAACAACTATATGAGCGAGCTGTTTCTCCAGTAACCACTAACTTCTAACGTATTTTTTCTGGTATAGCTTCAACACACGTTTTTAAAAAGCCCTGCTTCTTGTTGCGGCGACTTACCTGCATGCACGGGAGCGGCTGTGAGCGATGCAACGCATTTTTCTACAGTACAAAGTGTACAAAGTGCTATCAATAATGGAAAAAAGGCTGTAGTAAGGTATAAGCAATACCTTTGAAAACACTGCTTGGAATTTTGGGTATTAACAAGCTTCTGAAACACAACCTTAGACCGTGGAGAAGCATTGAATCACAATTAAAAGAAAATGGCATATGGCATACGCGTAATCATCGAAACCCAGCCATATTTCAGTTGTCAGAGTCTCACCACGCTATATTCATTTGTTCACTCTCATATTACCTATTGTATCAGTTCGTGGGCAACACATACAAAAGTCATATCACGTCAATCGGAACACTCCAGAATCAGGCGCTTAAAATCATAAAATTCAGCTCGTACCTTTCTCAGGCCAAGACTCTACTGGAATATTACTGCATTTTGAGAGAATTGCGACTCTCTTCAGATATAGACTTTGTACCTTCCTCTATAGGACAACAGATAACTTAATTGCCCCGGTAAGTGTTTTCGCCACATTCCTTGACCTCCACAACCTCACGAGGTTTTCGGCTAATGGTAATTTATTTCCTGCCTGAACGTCGAACTAATGAGGGTAAAAAAGCGGCTCTTTGCCATTTGGAATGCACTTCCAAAGAAAATAAGGAACTGAAAACACTTTAGTGATTCAAAATTGCTCTGAAATGCATTCTCCTCAAAAAGAATTCATAACTTTTTTTGGATATTTATGTTCTGACAGGCATACGAACAGCATCGAGTGAGAAAAAAGTTATAAAATTTACACGCTCTTCTCGCTGCTAGTTTTCCCTTTGACATTATTATATTTATTACAAATCTCTGTTCAAGTGCTTGTACTCTTCCTCTGTTTATATATAGCAGTAATTATTTCTTGTTGTTTCATTGTTCATTTTTCTAGATATTTTAATTGAGTGTTTTTAATATATCCATATTTAGGTATGTTTACTCGCATTTTTCGGAACATAACATCTGCAATCTTGCTAATGAAAACGTTATTGTCTAGATATTTACGCTAAAAACACCGTTTATTCGAATCACCTGCGTGTTGCACGTTGTAGAATCACGTATATCAATTTTATAGGCGCTCTCGTTGCAGCCTGTGACTTTGGGATCTCCTCCTGTATATCCTAAGCATCAACCTTCAGGTTGCAATAAAATCTTTTGTCTTGCAATGACCTGACTTAACGCTTCCACGCAAAGTGGAATGCACTCATCGCGCGCTTGCGGCGCTCGAAGTTCACTTTCACACACGCTGCCAGACGATGCGCGGGTTCAGTTATCTGAGATGCCTCGTATGCGTTTTTGCTTCCGCCGCCGGCACTCCCTTCGAGATATACAGTCGCAGTCCTCGCCAAAATCTAAGTAGCCCTACGGCGCCAGCGAAGCTGATGCCGTCGCCTAAAAATTGCCGTTTTGTTACTTTTCAGTTCCGGGCAAAAGGCCCTTGATTTGATTACCATTCTATCTCTTCAAGCGTCGTTCTCATTCAATTCCCATTCCAATGCGGCATCTTGAAAGTCGAATGAATCCGTTTTCATTCCGATTCCGGAGTGGTAACTCCGTAACAATGCTGGAAGCGCATCACGGGATGCGGAGCGGAGTCCGTGATGTGAAGTGCGTCACGGGACATTGTTGTTTTTTCGGCGTTCGTACTTTTTTGAGGCCCTCCGCAAAGCACTGGAAATGCCGTTTGTTCGTTGGCCCTTTGGGTTGTAAAGAATTCCCGGGCCATCTCCATTAACGTGAAACCTGCGGAGGAGAGAACCATCCAGTATATCAGTGTTTTCTCGGCTCCTTAGCGTTTTTGTCAACGGAGGTTAAACCGTTGGGGGATGGAGGTGTGCAGCTTTGCTGCAAAAGTCTCGTGTCTTTGAAGCACGAAGCGTTCTAGTGCGAGGCGCAAAGGAGTGTCCCGGTGCTTTTTAGTACGGGTTACGAAGCGTTTCAGCGCGAGGCGTAAACGAGTGTCCCAGTACTTTTTTTTTAGTAGGCAGCTCTTCTGCTGGTCGGTCATCCACCATGCTACCATTACATGACGGATGCGGCAGAGCTCGGTACGGGGACGACTTTGTCAATGTGAAATCCGGCAAATAATTTAGCATCCCCCTGTTGAACCCCCTCTGCAATTTTCAAACCAGTGTGACAACAAACCTCAGCTCAGTATTCCGCTGTAGCCTTCGAATTCAATCATATAATTTGTGGTTCCCTTACGAGGCATGAATTGCATTTTTTTTGACGATTTTTTGACGATTTATTTTGACGATTTTTTAAACCGAAGCTTCCTCTGGCCTACATGATGGCGATGTAGGTACGCTAAAACCACTGCAGGGTAACCACCTGTATGCAATGGATTTCCAGAAATGGACATCAAGCACGTGATGGTGTTTCAAAAACCAAGCGCACCACCACAAAAAAAAAACGGTTCCTGCGGTCGGTATCAAACCTGGGTTCCTCGCGTTATGAAACAAGTCCATCCGATTGCCCTTCATCGCATTCGGGGTATTTTCCTTGGGATTTCGTAGCCCAGTTATAGGCTTTCGTCTTTGGCTGAGTTGAAGTGGACGTTTGCTTTTGACTTTGGCAGATTTGAATTTTTTTATTTAGGAACGTATAGAAAGGTTCGCGGTTTAAGCATCTTTCTCATATAAAAGGGGCTTCGTTTTTAGATGCGGAGCGTCTTATGCTCGGGGGTTTATCCCGCGGCGTGGTTGGTGGTCCGGCGTCCGCACACCACCTGCGCATGCGCCACCGTCGTCATCTTCCCATAAGGGAACCGCTGAAGACGAATATGAAGAAGAAGACAAAGATGCGAAGACGATGGCGTGTACGTTGCTGTCGCCCCGTCCGCAGCACTTGTGGTGATGATTTTGGCAGGATGCCCCTACGGATTGGCGTAGGGATTGGCCGCATGCTTCGCTTGACTCCGGTTGTGCTTGCGCTTGACTCCATGATTCTTCAGATGAAGTAGGATGGAAGCAACAGCCCCGTCAGTGAGTGTGCTGACGCAATTAAGTGAGAGCATCAGCGAAAACACTAACGGACCTTTAGATACCACTTCAATTTCGTCTCACTCGCGTATATACGCATGCAATAAGAAAAATTACGCCCATCTCCTCGAAGGGAACCATGAGTAGGATATATGAGCATTATATTTCACTACATTTCCAGCAAATTTGGCTAACCAACATCAGGGAAACGCAAACGGAACCCCCATGACGCTCCTCAACCTACTCATGGTTCTCTTCGGGGAGATGGGTGTAATTTATTTCTTTTGTTTGTTTCATTCGTCAGACGCAGGGATGACCGGATGGTTTGTTTCTCCTTTGTAAGTCCTGCTCTCTGGTTGGCAGGAAAAATTAATCTGCGTACCTTATCTCAGTCCGATGTGTCCGGATTGAAAATAGTTTCTCCGGTCTTGTTAAAACTTTAGATATAACCTCCAGGCATCATTTCCTTTCCCTTCTCCACATTCCGGCCGTGTCCATCGGCAACCTTCGTTGCCTAGCAGCAGCTCGAAGCTTCTTTGAAGTAACCACGTTCACCCGACGATCCTTTAAATAGCGGAGCTGATGTACCAGTGCGACAGGAAAGAATACCAAGAAAATGGTGATCACTCATGAACACGTGCCTCGCGGCGACCGCCGAGTCCCCGGCCCGGCTCCAGCCCAGATCCGACTCCGGATATAAATCGGATACATTCGGTCCGGAAGGTAAATGTTTCCACAACTCAGGAGGTCTGATCTGCCCAGGAGCCCCATTTTTTCAGTAGTCCAGGGCATGCCGATATGGGTACGGCCACGCAGTGGGTACGGCCAAGACCCATTTCCGGAAATTAAAGTCGCAAACCGCGAAGTTAATGTGTGATTTGGTTTCCCGGAGTAGAAATACGAATGTTAAAGTGCAAGATAAAATGAATATTTAAAGCAATATTGGAGAATAAACGCACAGTGAACGCAGAAAGAGGAAAAAATTCACCCGCATTTCCCCGAAGGGGAGCATGGGGAAGTGCGAATGCACGGGTGATGCTATGAGGGGGAGTTATTTTGAACTGTGTTAGCATTCGCCCGTTAGTTGCATTTAACACCCCCGCGTGATAAAGTGGGGATTCACACACCCCGTTAGTCGTTCTCTGGAAACCTTGGTGAATTAAAGTGTATGTTCGAGGAGATCACACACACACACGCAAGTAAAGTGAAATGACAGTATTCTTTATTCAGCACTTGTTGGTGTTGTCGTTGTAGTTGACGGTCATTATGACCGCCTTGTGGTCACTGAAATGTACGGTCAAGAGTTGTTGCAAGACCGCGCGTATCAGACAGTTCCTCGCAAAGGCCAGGTCGATGTAGCTGCCGTTGATGGTGGTGGGAGCCTCTAGCGGTAGGCACGTCATGGAGTGGTTGGCGAGCATGTATTCCATCAACCACTCGCCGCCCTTTCGCACGTCCACGTTAAAGTCCCCAACAACCACGACCGGGTCCGAGGGCTTTACGCGCCTGGCCACACTCTCCATCGCCGCGTCCACGTATTCAACGACGTCGTCGCGCGAGATGTTTGGCGCGAGGTAGAGGGTGACGACCACGATTCCGTCGCCCGAGTACGCGTCGGTGTAGACGGCACTGTACGGCGACTCGTCCCTGACCGGCGAGGTGGACACGGCGTGCGACACGAGGTTCGCGTAGACGTGACCGACGAGGTAGACGCCGCAGTACTCGCCCCGACTTCCGCTCCTGGCGAAGCAGCAGTCGTCGATGGGGAAGTGGGAATGCACGGGTGATGCGAAAGAATTCTTCTTGGCCAATCGCCCTAAGTGGGTATGTGCTAAAGAAATTAGGAACTCTTCTTGGCCAATCGCCCTAAGTGGGTATGTGGTGCGGATGGACGGACGGCGGTGGACGCGTGATTCAGGGTCGCTTAAGAAGTGAATTCGCACTTAAAAGTATGATCACGCGAAATACAGGTTCCCTTCGTTGGACAGCCCGTATCATTGTCAGTTTCTAACAGAAGTTACATTCGTTAAACGGCCTGTAATAAAGCGAAGCTTTAGTGCACTCTCTGATGGCCGTATAACGCGAAAATGCCGAAGTGAAAAACGAATACCTAGAAGATTGCACTCATGCGCAAGACTTGAAGGGCGAAGCTGTTGAAGGTCAGCATTGCGTGACACATAGTTAAATTTCAGTATCATTGTTTATGTGCACAGTTGCGGTGTTGTAATCGGCGCCATATGCATCGAAAGGTTCGTCGTCTTCTTCGCGGCGAGTGATGGCTGCAAAGTCATTCTTAGTATTGTAGATTCCGCATGCTCAACTGCCGAAGCTTGCGCTAAGTCACGCAAGGCTTGAATTACAGCAAAATTGCGGGATTTCTCTATACGTGAGCACTGAAGGAAACAAGACCAGGTATTTGTACAAGTTGAAAATTATTTAGTTACATGTTCCGTCATTGCGTTCAACTTAGCCAGTAGTGATCATCACCATATTCATCGATATCGTCACGTTCCTCATGCCAAGTATTACAAAAGCGGTAGCGCTTGACGACAGCGCAGGAGTTCTCTCTTTTTTTGCTAAAGCCACTGCACGTGCCGGCGACTCGGGGGTCGCCGCGAGTCACGCACTCACTAGGGCTTGGCATTTTCTGGCTCTTCGTGGTTTCTCTCAGTTTCTTTCTAAAGGCACAGCGCGTGCCGGGAACGCTCGACGGTCGCCGCGAGGCACGCGCTCGCGAGTGCTGCGCATTTTCTACGTATTTCTTCCTGCAACGACGAACCTATCGCTTGTACAACAGCTATGCTGTTAAAAGAAGAACGCTTCCTATTACGATAATCGAACCTAGGTTCCTCACATTATGAAGCCGGCGCCTACCAGATTGTTTCATCCCGACATGGCCAAAGCGCTTTGGAAAAGGCAGACGACAACCAAAGAATCCGCCACGAGAAACCTTAGCGTTCAACCATCGTCATCGTTTGACGGAGAGGTGCATGATTTTTTTGGAAGTTTTTTAAGAACATCAGTTGAAAAGTACAGTTACGCCATACACTGTTTCTAATTTTGGACTCAACGAGGCACTATATTTAGTAGCTTGTTAATTTCCTGGTGTGGTTCTTCGGCAGCGATTTTGCTCGCTAAGTGAGCTTGAATGTGTTCTTATTATTCCCTGATATCGAGATTCCGCCAATACAAAGTATTTAGTTTATAAATAAGCACGAAATATGGCTTCAAAATATGGCTCACGTAGGGGTAAGACACAACAGAAAGATTTCACAGCAACTTACCGGTTGCATTTGTCGCAGAATGCGTAAGCATTCTTTTTAGCGGCTCATCGCAGAACATATACTCCATTCCGAGGGCGGGATTATCAGTTTTTCTCCATGTCATGTCCGGTTGTGTCTGTTTCGAGCGAGCGCTGATTGGCTTAAAGCAGAACACTGAATGTTACGCAGCAAATCCAGTGATGAGAAGTCTCGCCAGAGACACTACGCCACGGCTGAAACGGATGCGGATTGGGCAATTTCGAAACTTTCACAATTAAGAATTCCGCCATAGAACTGACGCCTACACCACCGGCTTCACTTGACAGCAGATTAACAGAAGATTAACAGAAGAAGGTGCTACGCTTCGACCTTCACAGTTTTATAAAGGTGTAGACTTTCCTTGTAGTTTTCTTGGGAGCACATACCAGATATGAATATGGGGTTCCACAAAATCCGGAAAAGAAGTTCCGAAACAGAGAGGGAGGGAGGTGCGAGAGCGTTTTAAAGCAAAGCTTGCCATGCCTCACTGGTGGTGTCGAGCGTCCGAGTAAAACACACTGCAAAAAAGCCAACTTTACACAATCAGCTTCGCAAAACGATGATGGTGATAAGCTAAGGGTCATACAGCACCCCACGAAAAAAACGCTTCCCGTGGTCAGAATCCAACCGGGGTCCCTCGCGTTCTGAAGCCGACGTGTGTCCGATTGCGCCATTTCTACGCGGTCGAATCAGCTTCGCGTTTTAACCACCTTTCTTTCAAGAAAGGGGCTTTCCCTTGTGACTTTTCTGTGTTGGTTTTCGTGTTATTGTTATTGTGTGTTTTGGTTGGACCGCGAGCATGTGTGTGATATGTGTACAGTCAAACCTGGATGTAACGAAGTTGGCAAAACTTCGCAGTTTTTTGTTGCATACAGGTTTTCGTTAGACGAAGGTTTCCAGTTAAGGATAGCGGGAATGAAGCAGAAACAAAGCCATAATGCTAAACATCAGTGAAGACGAAATCACCCATCATAGATTTATTCCACAGTGAAAATGTGCGTGAGTTGCGCCTTCTGCTTTCGCAGAAGTTTAGGCACTACAGCTGGATGTAACAAAGTTGACGAAAATTGGCCTTTTTTTCTTTACATCCAGGTTTTCGTCACATGCATGTTTCGAGTTAAATCTCCCGGTAATGAAGCAGAAACGAAACCAATATGCTAGGTATCAGTGAAGCTGAACTCCCTTGTTCAATGATATAGTTCTCACTGAAAAACGGCGTGATTTGCGCTTTGTGCTACTGCACGGGCCCTCAGTTCACAACCGTTACTATCACTTTTGCTTTTTGATACTTTTCGGCGTGCCTTAACGCCTTTCAAGAACCAAACTTATTCTGGAGGGGTGCCTTTTCACAAACTTCATGCTTTTTTTTGCAGTCAAAATTGTTGAACGGAAGCTAGCTGGGACACTGTACCGGGCGGTGACGTTCTTTCTTCTCGCCGCGGAGACGGCATTCAAAATTGCGAGCTTGCTTTGAAAAGGCAAATATTTTCGTATTCGGTCAGCAGAAATCATCCACGAATCCATACCACAGATATCAGGGGACACACGTGACTACCCCGACAGGCAAGCCTAGCACCTAACCGACACCACACTCACACGTGGAAACACACGAGAGACTGCGGTGCGGGCAAAATTCTCTAAATTAGGGCATTTCGCCAGCCCATTTTTTTTCATCAAAAGGACAAAAAACCTTGACTCATCAGCGTAGAAAATTCGTTACACCCAGGTTAACCGTCGAAACTCCTTCGTTACATAGAAGTCGCAAACGCATGGGCTTCAGTGAAGGTGGACATGTGAAATTAAAAACTTCGTTAAATTCAGGTATTCGTTAAATATAGGCTCGTTACATTCAGCTTTAACTGTATACACAGCACTGAAAAAAATCAAGGTAACGTACCCTCGTAATTCAAGTATCACGCTTAACTTTTGCACTTTTGGTTACCCTAATGCGTTTTATGAAACAAACGTATGCGGGAAGGGCGTATTTTCGGGAACTTGATGCTCTTTTCCGCACTCAAAATCGTTGCGCTAGCTGGGCTATTGTGCCAGGCAGGGTCATTCTTTATCAAGTCTCACCGGCGAAGACGGCATTTGAAATTGTGAACTTATCTCGAGACACAAAACTTCTCGTTTTCTCACTGCAGAAGTCATCACCGATGAACCGCTACCACATATAGAAGTGGAAACACGCAACTACATGCCAACAGGACGGCCTAGAGCCTCAACACTGAAGCCTCGAAGGAACACCATACTCGCTCGTGGAAACGCAGGGTAGTTGGCGGTGCTTGCGAAAAACAAAATGAAGTGCAGTTACTCTTGCTGCCTGGTGTGGTTTCACGGAACACAAGCAAAATCAGAAGGGGATGCTACGTTAGCCACAGGATTGCTAGCCACTTCGTTCATCATCATCATCATCATCAAGACTTTTGTTTTTACGCGATTGCAGATGTTTTTATTTCTCCGGAGAATTTTACAGTAAAACTGCAAACAAATAACAATGACTGATCAGCTTACCGACTCTTTTAGATCAAGGTTGAGCACAGCAGCGCCATCGTTACACAGAGGTGGCGAACCCATGGACTTTAATGAGGCTGGTACTGGGGAATTGGAAAACTTCGTCAAATTGAAGAATTCAGTAAATAAAGGGTCCCTACATCCAAGTATAGCTGCATACCAGACGCCCCAAACTGAGCTGACGATTAGCGGGCGTTGGCTGCTTCGGTTCGCCGGTTTTAGCGCTGTCAATACTGTGTTTGCACGTGCGGCGAAGCTTATATTACGCCCCAAAAATACGGTTTTAAAGTGATTCGGCGTATAGGGTCCATAACCGTCGCGGAAATGCGGCTCGTAGTGGCCGCATCCTGGAAGACGGTGGTGCGTGTTACTGGGGTCTATATTTATCTTAATGGAGGACACTTTGTCGCGACTAAAACAAGAAGGACGTCGACGATGACCACGATTTTGCTTCACTGTTATAAATGGTTTGTAGGGAAAGGGGTGTGCAAACCTCTTCTGGGGCCGTAATCGGGCCACGAAAAATTTAGAAGCAGGTCCATTGGTTTTACAAATCTATGGTAAGTTATAAAATTATAAAATATAAAAAAAAACCAGTTGAATACAAAACAAATATTAAGAACGTTTTCACTGGCTGTTTCAGTATTGAGTTATAATTCTAAAAACGAGTACAACATTTTCGCCGCAACGTCCCAGAACACTTGATATCCCACTTATTTCAAATGGAAGGCGAACGGACTCCGAACCGAAGATGGGGACATATAAGCATCGTGTGCTGATTGTCCGCCTAGGCCGTGATAATTACTGTGAAAAATCAAAGGCCATTTGAAAACCTGGTTCAAACGCGAAGATTTCTTTCATGAAACCTCAGTCAAAGTCAAAGTCCAAAATCCAAACTGCTCCGACCTTGTTGAAATGGCGGATACACGTCGGCGGCACGACGCTAGGGACCGAGGCTCGATTCCGATTACGGCAAGCGCTTTAAGGCGCAGCCATTTATCGCCTATTCGTGGCCTGAGCAGCGTCGCCGTCGTCGTGACCCTTACTCCGTGGTCGTGACCGAGCGAACGACGGCTGGACCGAGGAGTGAAAGAAAAAATTGGCCGCGTATCTGCTCCTTTCGTTGCAAATGTCGTCAAAAGACGATAGTCTGTATTGACTTTTGCCAAGTAAATGCCTCCCTTCGCTTTCCCGCTCACCTCTCATGTTGTTCCTCTTGCGTCGTGCTCCTCCCAAGGTAAAGACGCCAAAGGTTTGCTTAAATCATTTTAAATTTCCCGCGTTCCACTCCTCCAAACCGGGTGTCGCGATGCCAACGCTGCCGTACGGCGAAGACGCGCGTGAATCGAGGCGCCCTACTTCAACGTTTATAGAACCGCGTTTCCCTACTCCACGTGCGTTGCAAGCAGAACGTGGAACCTATCTAGTCGAACTTCTCGTAACTGTTGCAGGTTGATTTCTTTAAATGGCGCCAGAAGCTATAGTGGCGCAGGCGACAGCAGGCGACGGCGGAGTGCATTTTTTCTGCAGTTGATTAAGTATTTCAATTCGCAGAAGTCAAGCCCGTATGATTTCTTAAAAAGGAACACTGCAAGTATAACTTCTGTATTAATTTGTTGTCTTATATTTGCGTAATGTCTTGTTCTTCATCAGCAATGTTGACAAGTATGAACATTACACCGGACTTAGACGGGTAGATTTAGCTGTGACTATATACGACTATTGCGCAGGCATTGTTTTGCTTTGGCCGGGTGGCTGAATCGAGTCAGAGACAGACAGACGGACAGACAGACATACAGACATGCCAAAATTTCTTGGTTTAAGTAGCCCAAGAAAGACTATCGTCTTTAAAAGCGAACGGGAAGGAAAACAAAGGAGGGGAGTGTCGCCAAATTGGGAGGGGAGGGCGGTTCGCCGTAGCGGCGCGAGCCAGCGCGTTGCGAAAGTGTGCGGTGGGGGAGTGGAGGGGGAAGTATGCCGTGCCCGCACGATACGCTCGACGACGCGACACTTGGCGAAAACTTGAGGGGGGCTTGCGCGTCACTAAGCTTAACACGCACTTCGCGGTCCCTTACTGAGACGAAGTTCGCGCCGCCGACGCAGAGGCTTATCATCGCTGCCGTCGAGAGAACCCACGAGTAAAAGGTGTCTCAGCGCACTGCTGCTGCGCCAAAATATCGCATTAGGGAGAATCGTAATCAGCAGCCAATTTTTTTTTCTTGGGGTGCGTGATGTGCCTTTCTTTATCATCACCATTGTTTTGTGAAACGCGTTTTGTAGAGCTGGCTTTTCTGCAGTGCGTTCGGGCGAAAATACGGCACTAGTGAAGCGTAGAAAACTTCGCTTTAAAACTGTCACACACGCACACACACATCCTGATATACAAATTTCAGTTTGCGAGGTATTAGAAACGGATCTAGGTGTTTTACAATAGTCCCATGGCATTTGTACCTACTGGATTTCATACCGCACAGTTATGACATATTTGCGCGAGAGTTTGCAGTTCGAAGAACGTGCAACCATGCCATGGCGTACTTCGTCTCGCTGCACCCTCCGCCTAAGCCAACGTTACCATCCAGCTCACTTTTCCCGTGCGCCTGATGAAGATCGTGTGACTGGCTTGAATATGCTCCATGCTTTCATGCAAGGACGTCGCTATCGCACTGACTTTTATCGGCGCGTTCCCCGCCAGCCGTTTCGACAATAACTGCCCGCAGCCGCATGTCATGCCATGTATCGAGGCGGGCGAATTACGCCTAAATACCGAACGTCCACCGTAAAGTGCATTGGGTTTAACACGAGCGGTGTTAGCTGGAAAAAAATGCCATCTTGAAACTGCACCACTACAACACTTGCGCCATGCACGTGACATGGGCTTACATCCGCTTCTAGCAGCGATATCTCTAACGCAGCTGTGCACGCAGCTGGCAATGATTTCAGCTCGTAGCGAAAGGACGATGTTTCCACAAAGCACACAGTTACTGCAATGCATATTTTGAAGCAGCTTCTCAGTAGCCCCGGCTGCTGAGTTGAATGGGGGGGAAGCCACCGTATCTTTCAATATACCACGCTGGAAGGTCTGTAACAGCATGGAGTAAAGAATTCCTAAGTGTATTCACGACCAGCCTTCTTTAGGTGCCATGAAGAGAAAATGCAAGTTTGGTTCATTTAAAAAATTGCCTCTTTAGAAAACACTGACACCCATTGGACTGCGAACTTCACTGAAATAAGCTGTATTATGAAGAAAGCATAGAATAACCATTCGACTCATTAGCGACTTTTCTGCACTAAATCTATGGTGCATTATAATCCGTTTGTCGCGTTTGGCTGAGGACGCCATATCCAACGCATATAAACAGGTTAGACAGAGAGTACAAGATTTCAGAGGGTAGTATTGACGCTTAAATGTAGTGCACATTCTTTTTATAGCACTAATATTGTTGAACAAGCAATAGAATTCACGAAAAAAATCGTACACATGCGTTAGTGCGGACGGCGCGCACAATGGCGGCTGACGATCCACAGCCGTTAAGGGCGTTCGGCTTGTGTGACACTGCCATAAGCGACCCTGCCACCTACGTGACCCTTCCTATCGAGCCATGCAGAATATTTTCCCACCCGATTACTATCAATCGAAACAATTATTCAGGTACAAGTCCATTCAGAAAAAAAAACTTTGTGCGGAAGTGCTTATTCAGCAGTATCGTGACGCCATCTATGAAGCGAGACGGCAACCACGCTAAACAAAAAATGTTTTGCCGTGGGCGGCAGCCTTAGAGATCATACAAACTTGTTTTTTAAACCTGCCTGGGATACGTTATTGTCAACGTCACGAAACACACAATTCGGCGGGAGAAATAAATTTTTGGCTGAAATTGTGTAACTTCTCATTGAATAAAGCATCGTTTGCCGCCGGACAAGCGCTGAGGGAACTAGAAAATACCAAATCTTTCGTATAAAGAAAACTTTTATTTTGTCTTTACGGTTTCTTAACACTTTATGGCAACTCCGTCGGCGTGCTGCTGTGGTGCAAGGTACGATAGGGTTCCAGGAAGAAACTTTCTTCACTTTTCCGCAACGTACAAGACTTGAAAGGGGCTCTAAGAAAACGTACGCAAGCATGCGCATATCCGCATCATATTCATCATAACACAGTTATGCAATTCATTTTTTCTTAAACATCTGGCGTAGCAAGCTAGGCGCCTTTCGGCAGGCTAACGTCGCCTGTACCATGAAAAACAATTCTCTTTATATGTATTTCATAATGCTCCGCTGAGAGACCCACTCTGTAAGCACTTATGAGTTGAGAATGGGAAAGCATAAATGTCCAATTTAATTCCGCTGAATGTTCCTTCGAGTTTTGCGCTCCGTGGACTGATAACTCCGCGGCTCGGACTTGAGCTGCCTAATAAAGTTTCATCTCTCTCCCTCTCTGATAGTGATGGTCGCTGTTCCATTGCTGGGCCAGACTGACGGGGCCCGTACTTGATATGGCGCAGCAGCTTTGGAGCAAGTGCACAATGCAGCCGCAAGGTTGAATGAGTATCACTCATATCCCAAAGTGGCCATCCTTTCGGCTCACCTGTCTAGAATCATCATCATCATCATCATCAGCCTATCTACTCCCACTGCAGGGCAAAGGCCTCTCCCATTATTCTCCAATTACCTCGGTCCTGTGCCAACTGTGACCAATTTATCCCCGCAAAACTTCTTGATCTCATCTGCCCATCTAACTTTCTACCGCCCCGTGCAACGCTTGCCTTCTCTAGGGATCCACTCTCTTACCCTTAATGACCAGCGGTTATCTTGCCTTCGCATTACATGCCCTGCCCACGTCCATTTCTTTTTCTTAATTTCTACTAATATGTCCTTAACACGTGTTTGTTCCCTGACCCACTCCGCTCTCTTCTTGTCCCTTAATGTTACACCTATCATTTTCCGCTCCATTGCACGCTCAGTCGTTCTCAATTTAAGTTGAACCGTCTTAGTGAGCCTCCACGTTTCTGCCCCGTAGGTGAGTACCGGTAAGATGCAGCTGTCATACACTTTCTTCTTCAGCGACAATGGTAGGCTGCTATTCATTATCTGAGCATGTCTGCCATATGCACCACACCCCATTCTTATCCTTCTAATTATCTCTGCCTCATGGTTGGGATCTTGGGTCACAACTTGCCCTAAGTAGATATATTCGCTTACCACTTCCACTGCCTCGCCACTTTTCTCAAACCGCTGTGCTGTCCCGAGGTTATTGATCATTACTTTAGTTTTCTGCATATTAATTTTCAGGCCCACGGTTCTACTCTGTTCGTCCATTGCGGAAAGCATGCTTTGCAATTCGTCCCCCGAGTTACTTAGCAAGGCAACGTCATCAGCAAATCTGAGGTTACTGAGGTATTCTCCATTAACCCTTACTCCCACCTGTTCCCAATCCAACGTTCTGAATACTTCTTGTAAACACGCTGTGACTAACATTGGAGAGATTGTGTCTCTTTGCCTGACACCCTTCTTTATAGGTATTTTACTGCTTTCCTTATGGAGGATGATGGTAGCTGTGGATCCATTGTAGATATCCTCTAGTATTCCTACATAATGCTCATCTGCCCCCTGGTTCCGTAATGTCTGAATGACTGCTAGGGTTTCGACCGAGTCAAATGCTTTCTCATAATCTATGAAGGGTATATATAGGGGTTCAGTGTTCTCAGCTCACTTCTCTATCACCTGATTGATCGTGTGAATATGGTTCATTGTTGAATAACCCTTACGGAACCCTGCTTATTCTTTAGGTTGACTGAAATCTAAGGTTGGAAAAATTCTGTTAGCGATTAGATTGGTAAGTACCTTGTAGACGACTGACAGTAAGCTGATCGGCCTGTAATTTTTCAAGTGCTTCATGTCGCCTTTCTTATGGATTAGGATGATATTCGCGTTCTTCCAAGATTCATGTACACTTCCGGTCATTAGGCATTGCGTATACAGGTTTGCCAGTTTTTCAAGTATAATTTCTCCGCCATCCTTCAAGAGGTCTGCTGTTATCTGATCCTCACCAGGTTCTTTGCCCCCTTTCATTTCTTTCGAAGCCTTCCTTACTTCTTCGGTCATTACTGGTGGGATATGTATCTCCTCTGAACTACTGTCTCGTTCGGCATTATCCTGGACGTCCCGGCTACTGTACAGGTCCATATAGAACTCCTCGGCCATTGTGACTATTTTATCCCTATTTGTGATGACATTGCCTTGGTTATCTTTAAGTGCATACATCTGAGTTTTCCCCGCGCCAAGACGCCTCTTCACTGCTTTCAGGCTACCTCCGTTCATTAGCTGACATACTTCCGTATGTCAGCTGTCTTACGCTTATTGATTAACTTCGAAAGCTCCGCTAGTTCTATTCACTCAGCTGCGGTAGAGATTGTCATGGTTTGCCGTTTCCTAATTAGACCTTTAGTCTCCTGTGAAAGTTTACCAGTATCCTGTCTAGCTATAGTGCCCTCGACTTCTACTGCACACTCCGTGATAATGAATGTAAGGTTGTCGCTGGCTTCCTGTGTCGTAAGGCCGGCTTCATCGTTAAGAGCTCAATATCCGCTCTGCAGCGCGATCCTGAGTTCTTCTGCTTTACGTCTTACTGTTAGCTCATTTATCGGCTTTCGTACTAGCTTGTTGCGGTTCCTTCTCAAATCTAGCCTAATTCGAGATCTTAGGTTAGGTTAGGTTAGGTCAGGCTACCCTTACCCTTAACTTATCCTTCTGAGCACTTCCACATCCTGCACGACGCCAGGGTTATCGCATATTATGAAGTCTATTTCATTTTTATGCTCCCAATTCGGGCTCCTTCAGGTCCATTTCCGACTCTCCCGTTTACAGAAGAAAGTATTCATTATGCGTAGGTTATTCCGTTCTGCAAACTCAACTAGTAGGTCCCCCCTGCTATTTCTACAGCCCAGACCATAGTTCCCAACTGTCTTGTCTCCAGCCTGATTCTTGCCTACTTTAGCATTGAAGTCCCCCATAACTACGGTATACTGTGTTTTTACTTTAGCCATTGCCGATTCCACATCTTCATGGAAGCGTTCCACTACTTGGTCGTCATGGCTTGATGTGGGCGCGTAGCCCTGCACCACCTTGAGCTTGTACCTCCTATTGAGCCTAATTACAAGACCTGCTGCCCTTTCGTTATTTTCTATAGTATTCGTCTATGTTGCCAGCTATGCTTTTATTTACTATAAATCCCACTCCCAGTTCTCTTCTGTCCTCTAGACCCCGGTAACATAAGACGGGTCCATTTTTCAGCACCGTAAATGCTTCGCCTGCCCTCCTAACCTCGCTAAGCCCTATTACATCCCATTTAATGCCCTCTAATTCCTCGAACAACACCTCTACACTCGCTTCGCTAGATAAGGTTCGCGCGTTAAACGTTGCAATGTTCAGATTCCATTGGCGGCCTGTCTAGAATAGGCACCCGGTACCGATGATGCTCCTTTTCAGGATTGGCTTAACAACCTACTCGAGATTGAGGCGGCCCACGGTTCGCCCCGAGACCCCGACATTCTTTCGGAAACTGTTGACACTCGCCTTCAGCGTCTTTATGCGGCGTACCAGGGCCTTCAGAAACACTGGCGCCTGGCTCATCTCCGCGCCACTATTAAGAATTATGCGGCCAAACTGGCTCGTGCGCAATTGGGGTCAGTTATGCGAAATTGGGGTCAGTTATGTGAAATTGGGGTCAGTTATGCGAAATTGGGGTCAGTTATGCGAAAGCATGCGTGGCAACCCTAGCTAGCGGTGCACCTGGACCATACATCGCCTTATGATTGGTCCTTCTCCTTCAAAAGCAACCTGCCGCCATCGCCTTACCAGCTTCATACCCAAGTTTCCCGGTACAAGCGATCAGCTTCCCGGCCGCCTCAGGGAGCTTTACCCCGTCCAGGGCCCGCTGGAGCCCCTTTTACCATACGCTGGCCAACCAAATGAGACAATGAATCGTCCCATCTCCACACCTGAGGTACGCGTATCTCTTTTCCAAATGCGCCCAAACTCATCGCCAGGAGAAAATGGAACCACCAAGAACATCCTTCGAAACATAGACAATCATTCAATAGAGGTCCGAACAACGTGCTACAACAGCCACTGGAAGACTGGGGAGCTGTCGCCCAGAAGCATGCCAAAATCTCTTTCATCCCGAAGCCGGGCAGACCTCTCGCTCTTGAACAGCTCAGGCGCATTTCTCTCACCTCGGGTGCAGGTAAGATCCTCGAGCAGATCGTACATGCCCATCTGACGCAATATCTAGAGAGCAGGCAGCGTTACCCACACACAATATTTTCATTTTGAGCCAGCCTTTCCACCGCGGACGTCTTACTGAAGCTCAAGCATGGTCTTGTCCTTGTGCCCCCTACTACCCACTCGCCAGGTGTCTTAGCGCTACATTTCTAAAAGGCCTTTTATCGAGTCTCCCAACATGCCCTTCTGCGCCATTTGGCGGCTCGGTCTCCTGGAGCCCACACCTACAAGTGCGTCCGGTGTTTTCTCGCTAATCGCAAGGCCGTCAGTCAAGATTAATGATCTGCGCTCCGACGTCATTCCGTTCCTCTGCATAGGTACCCCACAAGAGCCCCGCTACAATTCAATATCGCTATAAAACACTTGACCCCTCTTCTTGATAATATACTCTTGCTTCGCCACATTTTGTATGCTGACGATGTCTCGCAATGGGTTTCAGTCCCCTCCAGCAGGTGGCATAGTTTGCCACTGCCTATGCCTGTGATGTTGGTTTAAATTGTTGCCCCGAGAAGGCAGAGCTTTCTTTCTTGCGCATCAGCCACAAACGCGCCCGCGCAGCTCTAAACCTTACCATCAGCCTGCATGAACACTCCGTTCCCCGAGTGCGATGCCTTAAATTCTTAGGCCTCAATATCCAACAGAACCGCGCCAATACCACATTCCTCGCGCACCTCACATTCCAAGTCATTGAGACCATCAACCTCCTCCGCCGCATTACCAGCCGCCACGGAGGGCTCAAAGAGGCAGAGCGACTGCGGCTGATACAGGCTTTCGTCATAAGTCACATCACGTACTCCCTTCCTTATGTAGCACCCTCCTCTAAGGAACTCAAAAAGCTGGACTGTAATTAGCAAGATGTACAAGACGGCGCTGATGATTTCACAGAGAGCTGCCACCGCAGGTGTACAATCGCTGGGCGTCTACAACACCGCATCTGAACTCGCTGAAGCTCGTCTTGTTAGTCTGCATACCCACCTCCGGCAACTTCCGCTCAATTTCCATTTAGCCGCGGAATCCTCTCTGCCCATACCTAGAAATATCCATGACGCATTAATCGTCCGCTCCATTCCCCATAACATGACCCTACGAACAATCAAGCTCACCGGAAGCAGCGTTCGCGGGCCCGTGCGTAGCGATGCCCCGTACATGCGGCAACTCTTTATGTTGACGCGGCTAGCTACAGGCACCATGATGCCTACGCGGTTTCAATTGTCAACGGTCCAAACAGTGTCCCTCCTACCACCCTAACCCTTTGCAGTTGTTCCTCTGCGATTCGAAAGAGGCGACTTTGCTTTAACACTCCGGCCTTGCCCTGCGGTCATATTCTGCGATTCGAAGACGGCCATCCGAAATTTCGCCCGTGGACGCATTTCTACTCCGGCACTCAAAATCCTTCTTCGAAATACCCTTGACTCTTCCACAGAGCTGGTGAGGACCGAAGGCCACACGGGTGTGGGAGGGAACGAGGCAGCACACAGAGCCTCTCAGGAGTTCACCTTTTGAGCGGGTAATGCCTTGATCCCTTCCATGGAGCCCTGTCAGTTCCAGATCAGCTAATGTCCGTTCATAAGATACCGTCTCATTTCCGCCTCTCCTGCCGTCTACTCTCCCTCTGCACACCCAGTGCTTTGTCACGCCGAAGAATGCCTATGGCCCCTAGTGCAGGCACACACCCTTTCTTGCCTCTTCCGCCTGCCCCGCATGAACCCCGCTCTGTACCCCTAACCCCACTTCCTAGATTGTGAGGCTGTCCAAACCATGGATCGCCTGCTCTGGCAATTGCCCTACAACCCATTCGCTCATATCGAGTAGGTGAGCAATGGGCGAGGGCATTGAGCAGCTCGAATTCGGCAACGCAAACAGCCATCGTCACTCGGGCAGCTGAAGTCACCCGGGACCTTCCTCCGTCGGTCAGCACCGAGCATCCCATCCTGCAAGTAGCCCTCGCGACAATAAAAATTTTCTTTCTCTCTGTCCCTAATAAGCCGCCGAACGCTGCGGCGAGAAATACAGCTGCAACTCTCCGATTTACGATTTGATTGATTCATTGTAGGATTTAACGCGCTGACGCAGCGCAGGCGATGAGGCGTGCCGTAGTAGAGGGCTCCGGATTAATTTATACCACCTGGGGATCTTTATTGTGCGCCGAAATCTTCTACACAGGGGCTTAACTCTCCGAGTTACTCGAGAGAGAGAGAGACAAAACTTTTATTGCCGCAAGGGCTAATTCGGGGGAGGGGTGGTGACCGAGGGAGGAAGGTCCCCGGTGTCTTTGGCAGCCCGGACGACGATGGCTTCTTGCACCGCCGAATCCGAGCTGCCCACGCTCTCGCCCAGTGCTCACCGTCTCGATATGGGGAGAATGGGTTGTGGGGGCATTGCTAGAGGAGGTGACCCAGGCTTTTGACCACCCCACAAGCGGGGTAGTGTAGTGAAGAGTACAGACCGGGGTACATGCAGTGCAGGCTGGTGAGGCAAGGAAGGGTGTACGTCTGCACTAAGCGCCATAGGCGTTCTTCGTCGTGAGAGAGCGTCGTGAGACGTAACCTCATGAAAGGAAAGGAGCCGATCTCGAGCTGACAGGGCTCCATGGAAGGCATCAAGTACAATACCTGCACGGAAGGTGAGCTCTCGAGTGGCTCTGTGTGCTGCCTCGTTCCCTCCCACATCCGTGTCTAGCCTCTGCACATGGCAGGCGTTGAATTGCAGCACAATACTCCAGTTTCGTTTTTGTACCTGGAACAAAACGCGTTTTATGGACACGCTTGTCAGTCGTATGTCTGTCTTCTCCTGATCCGGAGCAACCTTTGACATACGAGCTTCACATGTCGACCCTCTCGCCCTCTCGACATGTCGACATGTCGACCCTCTCTCCAGTACATTTGTTCAAGTTCGTTCTTCAAAACTCGCAACACCCCTTGTGAGAAAGCAGAGCAGGCAAGTAAGGCCTGTGCTGGCACCTGGCGGAGAAAGCCGAACGCTATGGAACGGGTGCCGAGTAGCAGTGGACAAGTTGCGCGGGTACCGCGCCAGTTACTGCAATCAATGTGGCGGAGTTATCACTACGAAATCAGTATGACGCAGGATTCATTCCACTTCTTCGCGACCACGGAATGGAATGGGAATAGAATTTTAAAAAAGCTTCAAAGATTGGAGTGTGACTGGAACTGGAATAAGGCCCTCTTTGCCCAGAATGGAATTGGCCGAATGTTTAGACTGGCTGTGTTGATCTTAATCTGCGGCCCACAGCCAAGCCAGCTCTTGAACCGGCATTCACTGCAAGACAAACGGCCAATAGCTGTTCTTAGTTGTTTAGCAGTTGCTGTGAACTCGTGGATATAAGTGGTGACTCCGGGTGAATCCGCCATTGAAAAGCTGTAGAAAGTTTTTGGCCCCTAAGGTGCGGCAAAGCGTATCGTCCGCGCTACTACTACTAAATTTACCAGCCGCGCAATCGCAAAAAACTATAACAGCCAGCGCAGCCACTCTGCCACTCCATGGACCCGAAGATTCCAGCCTCTGCTGCTGTAGATCTCATCTTAGTAAGTGACGTAATTGAGCAACCTTTGCAAATGCCTGCTGTAAGCCTCAGATGAAACAAAGCGTAATGCGGCAAAATAAAATGCCGTTTTTAAAGGGAGTGGTAGCAATGAAAGCATGTTTACAATCTCACATTGCACTGTAGTCACAGCCGCGAGTTTTATTGAAGTGTTTTTTCGTTTTCCTACGTGAAACGCAAACTTTTTGTGGCCCGCTCTGTCGGAATGGCAATAGCTTTTAGTGAAGCGCTTTATCTGTTTTTCGTTCCCATACGCTGACGATCTTACTGCCCCACCTGTTGAAAGTGTTGCGGAGCGGCTCGCCTATCAGCCCATATGCCAGGCGTGTGCCTGGAGTTTTTACGACTACCTAAAACAGTGCTAACCAGCGCCTCGGTGGTAGTGTGGAATGAAAAAAATGCATAACAGGATACAAATATCAGTCACGTGCCCTAGTGGAATCACCAAACCCCTGTGGCACCTGTTTTGAGCCAATGCAGCCTATGCCATGAACCAAAACAGCCGGTTTGACGCATACGTTTATTCAACAAGACGTTCGAGAAATGGGTTTCGATGAAATTCGTCGTCAGGGTATGCGCTCTGAGGCCAAAGCGCAAAATCAACGTGCAATGGATTGCCTCCTACTCGTCGTAAGGGTAACATCAGCTTCTTGGCATTTATGGGGCCAAACAACAAGTCACTTCATTCCGTCGCGAGCCGTGAAGGAATGCCTTTATTGCGCAAGCCAGTCAGAGTTCAACCGCTAGCTGCGGCAAAAACGTAGCGCCAGAACGAGCAGCCAGCTCACGCGCCAGGAACGTGAGCGGGTGAACCCCGCTCACTTCTGTGGCTACGGGAGCGGGTGAACGTCCAGCCCAGTACAGCCGTGAGCTGAAGTAAACGGACCACGGGAGCGGCGGCCAAAACTAGAGTTGTGAGCAGTTGAAAAAAACAAAAAAGCATTAGGAAAAAACATGTTTTTTTCGTTTTTTTCAACTAAGGTAAAATTGAAAAAAAACAATCCTCCTAGCCGTTACATTTTGAGCAGTCGCCTGCTCAACGCTGAGTATGAGCTTGCAAAGACTGACGTGCAGGATACTCTGATGAAAGCGACGTGCCTTACCGTGCTCACAGATGGGTGGACCAACATACGGGGAGAGTCAATAGTGAACTTTGTAGTCACTACACCAAAGCCTGTGTTCTACAAATCGGTCGACACAGGCACTAACCGGCACACTGCCGCCTACATCAGCAGCGAGATCTCTAACGTCATTGATTCTCTGCAACCCAACAAGGTAGTTGCCCTAGTCATCGACAATGCTAGTAACATACAGGCAGCATGCCAGAAAGTTGTTGAAAAATTTCCACACATTGCAACAATGGGATGTGCAGCACATGGACTGAACCTGCTCCTCAATGATATCATGCGCCTAAAAGTTCTAGAACGAATTCATGAGACGTCAAGAAAAATAATCAAATATGTGAAGCACACCCACGTAGTTGCTGCTGCGCTCCTACAAAAACAGGAGTCAAAAAACGGGAAAGGAACTTTTACGACACTTAAATTGGCTAGCAAAACAAGATGGGGCGGCGTCACCCTGTCATTGCAAAGCCTGCTCAACAACAAGGAAGCACTGCAAGAGACCGTTATCGTGGAAGATATCGGTGTGGCGAAGCCGATACGCCAGGCCATATTGGATGAGGAAGTGTTTTGGAAAGACCTTCGCAGCTGCCTAGACTTGGTGACACCAGTCTCCTCGGCCATTACAAAGCTTGAGTCTGACCAGGCCTTGTTATCAGACGTCGTCGAAGTTTTTCACTCCATCAAAAGTGACATCACAGCGAGGCTAGAAAATAGCTCCTTCACTGAAGACGAAAAGTCTCACATATTGCGTGTGCTCAGGGGGCGTGAAGAGTTTTGTTTGCGACCCATTCACATTGCTGCTAATTTCCTGGATCCAAGGTATCGCGGCAAGAACCTAGCTGACGCGCAAATTGTGGTCACGTTTGACTGGATTTCCCAACATGCAAAGAAGCTCTCGCTAGACGTCGGGAAAATTTTATCTAACGTCGCACAATACCGGACTTGCAAAGGAATTTGGTCCAGTGAAGGAGTTTGGGAGTCTGCAAAACATCTAGACCCATCCACGTGGTGGGAAGGACTTTGCTTTAATGAACCCTTAAATCCCATCGCCGGTCAAATACTGCAAATTCCCCCTTCTGCGGCTTGCGAAAGGAACTGGTCGGAATTCGGAAACGTGCACACCAAGCTACGCAACCGGCTTTCAGGCGATCGCGTTCAGAAGCTCGTGTACGTGCACTCGAACCTGAATGTCCGGAAGGCTTCGTCGGCTTCACAGCAAAGAATCGACGTGGCCAGCGGAACCGAATCAGACACGGATTGACGACTGTTCGCACTTTTTGATCGGAACTTTAGGAATTGACGTGAAATCACTCCATTGATTTTGAAACTGAAAGCTCTGCTGGAATTTTTGTGTGCAGTAATGAAACAATTATATTCTGGAAAGTGCTACTAAATAAATGTGTCGGGTTTTTAAAACAGTGTGCGCACAAGTCTTTTTTTCCAAGTTTTCGTAATTTTCTGAAAAAAACTAGAAAAAACCTGTTTTTTTCAAGCACCTCAAATTTTCATGAAAACTTGCATCTCTAGCCAAAACTAATCGCTGCGCCGTCTGGTTGCGTGGCGCCTGCTGTCGAGACCTCGCACCGCGCTGGCGCGGCCTAGCAGTACAGCATACATGGGGCTATCGCTCGCTTCTTCGCGATTGTCTCACGCTCCGATAATTGGACGCCAGGGTAATCGCACTGCCCTTTTGCCGTCGGCTGTTCAACACACCTGTGGAAACAGCGCGCTGGCGAAATCGGCGGCACCGCTGCTTCGCTGGCAGTGTTGGCGCGCTGGTGATTATCTCGTGCTTGAAGCTTTTTTTTGGCATCCTCCTCCCCCCCCCCCCCCCCCCCCTCCACGCGTCATATATTGAAGGCGAAAAAAATCACTGTGCAGTCGAAGAAAATACGACAAAACACCGCCTTTGTCGGCTTTGAGGATAGATGCGAAATTGTAGCCTCCCGAGAATATCAACGAACTCGAAAACTTATTGATGCTAACCTTTGTGGGATATGTGGGGTTCCTCGGTGACCTAGCCAGCACTCCGGCGTAGGCCACCATGCTAGCTCCAGGCGTGTCAACCACGCGGACTCCCATGCATACGGCAGCCCAGCGAGGTTCGCCTATACGAGAACACAGTAGACAGTAGCGCCGAAGCACAGCTGTTTATTTGGGGAATCCCAAAGCATGCGGGCACAAGGCTGGACGGCGTTCACTAATCACGCCGTCCGGGTCGTGACCGCGAACGGAAGGCAGGCACTCACGGCGCACGACAAACAAAGTTCCCACCTGAGATACATGTATCCGGCACCGCCGCGATGCTCCGCCGAACTCGCCCCGACCGGGCCCCCGGCGAGACTCTCTCCGTCTTCTGCGCGCCACTTTCGCGCCACCCGCGTACCTATGCCTCCGCACGGACCGGTGGTGCCATCTCTCGGGGGACGCCGATGAACAGCGGAGCGCCGGACCAGTTTCACCGCACAAGCGTCTCTCCCGAAGCGCGTGCCGGCACGGGACCGCGGGCCGTGGTTCTCCGCGATTCCAACACCTTACATGCTAAGGTTGACAAATACGGCCTTGATTAGGTATGTACTGCATTGCTTTATGAAACTTCGCTTGCCGTATGCGGCATGTGTGGCATTTGGCAATTGCTCGGGAAAATCCAGCTTCGCAATTTTTTTAAGTTCGAGGCACCGACACATGCATTTAATGTTCAAAAACTCTATTGCGGTATGAGACACCATTGAACCATGCCTTGAATGCCCAGCGACTATCGAAACTCATGCAAACTACATTTTCCATTTGATTTATTTGAACTTGAAAACATTCTTGACAGTTCTTGCGCACTTCTGTGACACGAGTTGAAATTGAAGGATTTGCTCCAAAAGGGGCTCGTTCAGATAAAGAGATTACTAGCTTATGGTCGACGGCATGCGGCAAACAAACGACGGTATACTTCAAAACAGCCAATTTTATTTACACGTAATATTTTACAAAGCATTGCACAGGGCCGTAGTTCTCAGATGAGGGTCCGCAGAAAAAGAGGAACGTGAAGACACTTCGGACTCGGTCACTGCCTCCGCCATACTCCCAAATTCTTTTTTTTTCCAAACCCTGCCGGGAACTCAAAAAAGTAAATTTGCCGCATGACACGTTAGATTAACGTCTACGCACACCACAAAGTTTAAAGCTGGCTTTTTGCACAACGTTTTAAATGTGGAGAAAAGCCACACTCAAAAGGCGGGCATAGAGATATGTGTATGAGCGAATTCAGCTGCAAGGGTTAATTGTACGACAATAGGACCCACATCACCATATTTCATCGTGTGGTTCCCAACCACTTTTTCAAGGCAAGAAGTAGTCCTCGGCACGCTACCGGCCGAGTACCACTGGCATAACAAATGAGCGGTCGTGCAAAGCCCAAGTCCTACGGGCAGCCATATTTATTTCACAACGCCATACACATATGCCCCGCCTACGAAAGAGACGTCACAACGGAACGTGAGGAGGGCGTATCAATTAACCAATACTAGGCCACTGAGCGGCCGCAAAGACAGTCAATTGTTGTTGTGTACAAAAATATTCATATGGCCCAACTCTAGCTTTCACTCTCGTGTGGAAAATCCAAGGTGTTTATCAAAAACACGCTACCGAACAAACAATAAGACAACAGATCTCAAATGAGAAACTTCAGCACTTAACAAAGAAACCTTGGGTGCTCCGTATAGGCATGCAATGCACGCCTAAAATTAAGTTCTGCGCAGGAGGTTTCCTTCATTGATAGCCGGCGCCGGTATTCTAAGAAGACGGGCTGCGCACGTATTACAAAAAAGCCATCACTCACTCCTTCGTCAACATATCTCTGCGATAGTGGCTACAGCCGTAGACTCGCGGGGAATCGAAACGCGGCTGCGTAGTTTTAGCAACATAATCCCCGTGGACACATTTTCGCGTTCATCCCGTTTAAACCTCCTGACCCCTCGATTGACCTCAGAGTTCTCATATCTTTACTGGGAGCTTCTATCTACCATCAGCATGGAGGAAAAAAAAGCTTAGGAGAGGCCCCCAGCTATCCCCGCGCATTGGCAAAAGTGTGGAGGAAGTCACGTGTTTTCGGCGGCCATTTGAAGTCGCGTTAGCAACGGCGTCCTAGCAACAGCCCGCCCGCCGTTCGCCAGTCATGGAGGAAAGGCAGCGCCTGCCTTGTCGTCCGATTGCGAAGATTGCTGCTTCGCTTTGCTGCGCTGTGGTCTTGCGGAACTCGAAAAGGATGGTGCGAGTTGCGACAGCTGCGCCGATGTGAATATGTCATTTAATTTCTACTTGCAAGTGCACCTTGTACCGCGTCAAGCTTTTGCTCCGGTCGCGATCACGACGCGCCTATTGAAGTGCAGATATCGTGAACGCGCCGTCCCGTCGTACGCGCGGACACCCGTCAGGTAGATTTTCGGGAAGTGATACATGGTGTGCAGTACGTAGGCGACTTGCAACCGAACGATTCGCAACTCAATTTTTTGGTTATCGCCGCTGCAATATTAGTTTGCTAGGCCGGCAATGCGCGGCAGTGCCTTTGCAACTGTTACAAGGTAGATTCCCAGTTGATATAATTCCATCGTCCTATTACCTTAGTAGGTGTCCGTCTGTTGACTGGAAGAGTGCTGGATCTGGAATCTGGATCTTTTTGTGGTCTCGCTCTAGATTTCGCTTTTCAACGCTTCATACTGCGAGGTTAGTGTATGAACGTTTTCAACTGATATCACCTTGAATTTATTGACACTGAGACAAGTTGAAACTTGGCGAAAAAAAGTTTATTGACGCCACCCACCCTCTCATTTCTTTTTACTCAATAAAACGTTTTGCCTCCTCCTCCTCCTTCTCCTCCTCCTTCGCAAAAAATTCTATCGAAGGCACGCGAACAACGGTAAAAACATTCCACAATTTTTTAGCGTGAAATCTGCATGAAGTACTGCTTACCTATATATATAGAACGGCCGTTTAATTGACTGGTCATCTCTGGGATTGCCAGTGAAACTGCAACGCAATCTTGGGCACTTTCCAAGTCCGGTAGCCGCACGGCGTTCGCCCACTGTTTGCGGCGTTCTCCATCGCTTGGGAACCTATAAACGGCGGCGATTGCAAACAAAGGATGAATGCACACCAATGTACAGCAATACTTGTCAGCGGAATGATGCACTAACCGGTGGAAAGTGACGCCCAATTCCTTGGGTACCGATCGCGACTTGCAGCCTGGCACCGAGCATTGCGGCATTGTTAGAGCGAGCCGCTTCGCAAACCTGCTGCGGCCACACTGAAGACGTGTAACAGTGTAACCACGCGTTTAGGTTCACGGTCACGCGCTGCAAAACGGCCTTCTACCTGCCTATCAGCTGATTTCCGCCGGCTCGGCGCTGGCAGATGCAGACGACAAGAGAGGCGATACAGGACGGAGGAGGCGGAGAAGGTGCACCGAGAGAGAGAGGCAAAAAGAGTCCGCCAATGGCATGGAGGGCCAATGGTCCGCCATTCGACTTACAGAAATGGCGTTTCCGGCTGCGCTGGGTGTGACGTCAGGGCCTCTCCTAAGCTTTCTTTCCTCCATGACCATCAGGCTTACAACACCCTCAAAAACAATTACCGTCGCCTCCCTAACACCGGAAAAAAATGGTGCCGCTCAGGCCATAACAAAAACACTGGTAAAAATTTTATAAACTTTGCCAGCTCACCTCCGCCTGTTTACGGCATAATACGCGACATCCAGACTTTCCTAGAAGCGGCGGAATGCAGAAAATGTTCCCACACGTGTGCTCCGCACCCCCAAACGCAGATAAGCCCACCCGGCATAAAAACAAACACAAAATTCGAGTCAAACCCTGCCGTAACCGGCATGTAGTAAGTGAAACGATCCTGGCCAATCCCCCAAGTGGGTATGCGCCACAAACTGCGCAGGAGGCCGCCTGGTTCTTGCTGCGGAAGGAAACTAAACATCCCCCTCGCGAGGGGCACGATCAAAGGCAGAGCATTTCCGGGGCCGCACGACATTAAGTAGTTTGCGTTACGTTAATGTTGTTGCACTTGTTGCTGTTGGTTGTTGTATTGTAATTAAATGAGGAGACGTAATTACGTGGTCACGTGACATAATTTATTAGCAGGTGGGTCTGACATCATTTATTAGCAGGTGGGTATGATTATTGTGGCGCAGTGGGAAGAGCACCATGTACCTCGCGTTCCGCGAACAGGTAGTGTATGCGTTGTATTAGCAGTTTCTTGACGTAGTTTGAATGAGGAAAGGATATAAGGCGCGTTCGTAGCCCTCCATTCTGTGTCGGCTTTGTGGCGCAGTGGGTAGAGCACCATGTACCTCGCGTTCCGCCCGCAGTGTCGTGGGATCGAAACCAGGCACCGGTAAGTGTTATTTTTTTATATAGTGTAGGGGGAGGGGTGCGGACGACGATGGACAACTAGAACGAGTGACATCGTGAGTTAAAGAAATTCTCTGCATTTAAAAACCAAGGAAGCTAAATGACACTAATAAATGAGCTACTGGAGGTTTTCATGATTTAAGTGAGGCACTCTAACATAACAAAAGGTTGGTACAACATTGCATTTGTCTCTGCAAAAATAAATATGTAGAGGTAATGATTTTTCTTACAGTATAAAGATTTAAAAATACTGCAGGTAACTCCAACTTCGAACAAATAGTAATATACATAGTTTCCAACTTAGAAGAAATAAGAAATGAGTGACCGGTGTAGTTCCTGTCAACGGCAGTTACTTCGTGAATCCGACCTTGCATAGACTTGTGGAGGTCAGCCACCGCATCGGTTCGTCCCTGTAGGTGCTCCCACTCCTCCTTAACGGCACCACACAAAGCGTCTGTGGTTGCATAGGCAATGTTGGTGCGGGCTAAGTGGGATTTCATGAGACCCCGAACATTTTCTATGGGGTTCAGGTCAGCGCCGTTCTGTGGCCATTCCAGCTGGGGCACTTGCCTGTCATCCACAAGCTAGATGACAAGCGTGCCTTTTGGATGGGTCTGTAGTCGTGATGCAGCTTGAAGCAGCCATCCTTGAATGGGCCTTCCTACACATACGGGAGAAGCACATCATCAACGATAACTGGGTTTTGAAAACTCCAAAACAGTTATTAAATGCTCCAAAAGCAAGACATACTGTGTTTCACCTAACCAATCACCTGTGCGGTATTTCTTTCTGAGCCGCTGAATTTATAGAAAACGTACGAACTGCACCAAGCACACACACACATCCACACATTGGTCACAAAAAAGCTACTATGCTCGATTCGGTGGGTTTCCTTGGCGAAAACCGAAGGGGCATAACGAGGTTTCATGTGAACAATTGCAGGATTTGGTGACGGGGCGTAAGGGGTTGTGGCAGCTAAATAGTATAGAGATTCACTGTAATGTGATCGGAAGCCTGTTTCAGTAGGGGACAAGTTTTCCCAGCATCAGGCGCAAATATATCAAAGCAAGCAAAATAGCCCGTACACTATCTTGAGGTATGAGAAAGCACCCACGTTGGTTGGCTATTATTTTTTTCGGATGTATTTACTGCCATGCTTTCCCGCTACGACCTTGTGATACCGTAGAGTAAAAAAAGGCTAAGAGCCCAACACAGCCACCGCACGCTATGTGTGGCAGCGTAGCACCATGATACGCGGTGCCCGGCAGTGTTCCTTTAACTGCGCGGCGCTGATTTGTCGAGGCGCTGGCGCTGATTTATCGAGGGCAGAAAGTAGTCGCGAATAAGCGAGTGATAGCGGCATGTGTGCTGTACTGGTAGGCCGCGCCGGCGCTGTGTGCGGTCTCGACAGCAGGCCCGCACAAGCAAACGGCGCAGCGATTAATCTGGCCACCGCTTCCGTGGTCCGTTTTCTTCAGCTCAGGGCTGTTCGTAGCGAGAGCACACTGTACGCCCGGCGGCAAAATAGGCCGAGGCACGAGAGCGCGCGGTAAAATTCATCGCCGCGACATCTGACGTTGCACCTCTGGTGTCGAGACACCGATGTCCGCGTGCGCGTCCAGCCCCTGTACAAGGTAAATATAAATGGTAGCGAAACTTCGGGTGAAAAGCGGTTCAGAACCTATTGCCAGCGACATCAGCATGGGGGCCAATGGGAGTGGCGAATGAAGCGCGACTAGGTGAGGAGAGAACAAACACTAGTAACAAAAAACACAGTTTTGCTAAACAATAAAACAACATTTATATTTACGAACCATATTTATTTATGAATCACATTTATTTAGGCACAGTGTGTAAATAGGTTACGAAAATGCTGTTCATTCTCAAAAACCTTTTTTGTAGCGCCCTCTGAAGAATGGCACATGTCATTGTAGCCCTTGTAGTGTTCGGAAAGGCGCTCCTAAAGTTCGCCTGCTAGCAAACGCCCCTCGCGTGTTTCGGTGGTGCGCATTCGCATTCGTTTTTCCTTGTTGATTTGGTGTGCACTTAATTTTTGATGTGCGTGGAGTTGCGAGGTGCGCTGTATCGTTGGTGAACACGTTTAGTACCGTGCCCGGCGGGAACGGTGAACTACGGGACGATGCTGCCAACGGTTGGAGCGGAGTGGTTTCCTCAGTACCTACGGAAACGTTGTGCTGTGCAAGGTTTCAACAGCAACTCCCGTCGCCTGGCGTTTAACTGCACCATTTTCCTCTCATTTCCACAGGTAACGCGAAACTATAGTACTGTTAATACGTGCACGGGGGTTGTGTAAGGTGACGTGGTGGTGCTTCGAAAAAATGGGTCTAAAGCTTTGTTATGTCATAGTTATCTCTTGATTGTCCCTCAGGCTGGCTCGGAGCAAGTGGTGTCAATTACTGTAGGACTTGTCAGCGTAGTACCACTCGAATTGAAACGAGTCGCTTTAATTGTCTATGTCAGTGTCTTCTCTATTGCATTACAACGCTTGTAGTGCTCGTTACTTCCCGCACTTGTATGCGCAAGCATAATTCCCATCGCAGTACTGTGTTGTGCTGCTCCGTGCTGCGCTGCAGCCAGATCTTTCCTGCTATGTGCTTTGCATACTACCGTCGCTTTTGTTTGCATTGATCCATTTTTCCTCTTTTTGCTTATCTGCTGCGACACTTGCCTAATAATGCAACCAGGAAATTGCAGGCGTGAATGCTGAGTGAACTTCTGTAGAAACCTACGTCTACTTGATAAGACGCCGGGACAGCTGCGATGTGCTCGCTGCACTTTCGTGAATCGGCATACCTGCGGCCCGGTTTTCTGCGTCAAGATGCAGTGCCTAGTTCTTTTCTCTTGTTTCGAAGTAGTTCTTGCGTTGACGCTTCCATTGCTCATAATGATGTGTGTTACGGGTAAAGTCAATTTTTCAGTGCGTAAGGAAAATCCTAATGCATGTAGTGCCCGCGAACATTTTGTATTTTTTGTATCGTGCTTATTTTGTGCAGTGTGGTAAAGTTGTTTTATGTTTATCCTGGAATAAAATTCAGATGTCTTGATTATAGCATGACTATGCGTTATTTCGTGTTTTAGAACAGAAGTACACAAACTGAGCAAGCATTATATAACCTTGATCTATACTTAAGGCACGCACGCAACCTGCGTATGTGCGACGCAGTTAAACCCAGCAGTGGCGTTGGTAGAAATTTGTATCGGGGTAAGGAGTGGGCACGTTTTTTATATGAAGGGGGGCCGGGGACAGTGGTCAAGTGTCATTTTGTGCTCTTTATCCCAAGGCAGAAAAAACAATTCTAGTCGGGGGGGGGGGGGGGGAAAGAGGCGGAGGTGCCCTGTTCCCGGTTTGCCACCAACTGCAATCAAAATAAACAACTGATTGCTTTTATACAGCAGTGAAAGGCATGACTACAGAATAAAGGTTCAGAGAAAATGCAAGATGTTTTTTTATAAACACCGAGGGTACTCATACGATAGTATGCTAAAGTACGTTTCTCTAGTCCCGAGTCTGTACCAGTTCAGCTGGAGTTGACTTGAACCACACACGCCAAGGGCTCGCCCACTTGCATCAGATGGCAATGACATGAGCCCTCAGCGATCAGAGGCCTGCTCAGGCTATTTTGAAGTCAAACTTTCCCGCTAATGCCACCATAATGACGCCACTTTCTTACCGGATCTTGCGTCACATCCTGTTTATTTTTTGTTCCGCCGGAAGTGCTCCCTCCTCACACAGATGGCGCTAAGCCCCATTAGCAGCTTAAGAGCCGTCATTTTCTGAACGTATGGGCTTCTATGGAAGCTTCGCTACCAGTTACGTTTACCTTGCCCTGTATACTACCCTGTCTTTTCCTTTGCTTCAAGCGGCAAAGCTGATCACACTGAGCGCGTGGCGTTAGGGAAGCCTTTCATGCTCAACACGTCTCGCCAACACACGCTTCGGTGGCGAATGGTGAAAAAGAAGAGTGCTTTGCTCCATCTGCCTTACTAATAAAAGACGCATTGCAACTAGATTTCGATATCTTAGTTCTATGGCCGATAACGTTTGTTTTGCTTTCTAGACGCGAGACTGTTGGTCTGTATCTCTGTCAATGAGCGCGTATTGCAACCTATTACTATTTTTGTTGCTTTTTGCAAACCCAGGTAGGACCACGCCGACCTCTGCTCGCGTTTTTTTGTCAATACGTGCTTCAGAACTTGTGCGACATGACTTCTCAACACAGCTTATTCGAATAATCTATTTCTTGCCTCAATTCTTTCCCGTTTTGGTGTGCCCATCCTTATCTACGAAGCAAAAACAGATTTTAGGCAAAAGTACAAAGACGTGTACAAGATTGCCGCCGACACGGGCAAGAGATGTTCCCGAATAATTTTGACCGCCTGCGGATCTTTAGCGTGCGCCGAAATCTCCTACACATGAGCGTTTTCGCTTTCCGCCTCAATCAGAAAAGCGGCCGCCGCGGCCGGGAATCGAACCCGCGACCTTGTGCTCAGCAGCGCAACGCCTGCCGGCTGAGAATAGGCCGTACATTCAATGAAGAGTGGTAAGTGCTACACAGAGATGACGTCGCACGAGAAGCGGAGTGCGCCTTTGTCGCCTCAACATCTTTATGAAATACAGGGAATACGACACGAAAATCCACAAACATGCTCAATGCATATACACACGTAGCATTTTTGCTACACCCAGCACACTTTTTGGCGGACTAGGCAATGGTTTCACGTAATTGCCCTTTTTAATATTTATCTACACTTAAAACTTTGCACACTATTTACTGCAACGCATATTCTTTGATGGCTCTGCGTCGATCACGTTGTAACTATCTTCTAGTATCACGATATTTTGGCTTTAGATTAGGAGCCTTATATGCACCTAAAGCCTGTAACTTTCATCGCATTAAATTCTCTAAATCATTTGGTAGTCGCGTTGCATTTACGCGGGGTTTGCCGTGGAACCACTGAAATAGCGGGCATGGCTGGCCTTTTGCTCTCGGCCTTTACTGCATATGTCCCAGTGAATGCAATGAGCAACTGCAGTGCAGTAATTCCGCATCGGATTCTGTGACATGGCGTTTGGTTGTCATCTCACTGGTCTTGCGCAAAGGTTCGAAAGGGTATACTTTTTAGGGTTGAGACGATCTACGCGTCAAGCAATTCTGCGGGTATAAGCCAATACAGTCAATTTTTATCCCTATAGCATTCATACCTTACGAGCGAAAACCAGGACAGTATGTGAACCTCGGTAGGAAAAGATGCCGCTTTATTGCAGGAAGAAACATTTTTGGCGCGGTGGCATCATGCCTCGTTTGGCTGTTTCTGGTCGATTCCCAAACATTCTTTGCCCCCGCCTTATGTAATGCCTCTTAGCCTTGAAGGCTCCAATAATTGAAATCAATGTAATCCGGTATGTGTATTATGTGTGCATCGTGTTTATGTAGGCAAGGTTGAAGTAGTACCATCAGTTCATAGTTTGACACAAGACCGTGCAAGAATAGCAGAGAAGGCACGACAGCGAAAGAAATGAAAGTGAGAATCAGCAGATGCAGTTGTGAATCTCAACAATCACAAATTGAAATTGAACTTGAAATTTATTCCGCAAAAATAAAATGTTGAAGGAGGACAGGTAAAAGCTGCGGAAACCGCCTGAGAGGCCCTGACCCCCTGGAACACGGGGCGGCATACAAAGCATGCGGCTAAGCGATAAAAGCCTTCTTAGGGAAACATATTGAGGTTTTGCATTGTAATTTGAACATTAACATAAAAAAATAAGATACAAGCACAAGTCTCCACAGCACATCATCATACAAACATTAGGCGGAGTTCTTTTACTGGTATACAGGACACGTCCATGTTTGCTGACGTTATTATACGGTTTAAAGCTGTAGGTAACTGAAACTTTAACATTTAATTTCCATAATTAGGTCTGCATTTAGCGACATGCCACACTTCATGATGGCGTACATTATATGCTGGGATGTTTTTCTTTAAATTTGCAATGCTGGTTAAGGCACCGTTATTTTTCAATATACATAGTTTATATGAATGACATAATTTATATTCATACATGGATGGAACCTTAATTATGTGATACTTCCTAAATACGTCAGTGGTGTGGCTACGATAAGGCACTTTATAAGCTAGACGTAAAGCTTTTTTCTGCAAGAAGGTAAGCCAAATAATGTTTACAGATGTTGTTGACCATACGAGGAACGCATATTTTAACAGAGAAGAAAATAGGGCGTTATGTATGAGTATATTAACAGAGGTAGGCAAACAGTGGCAGTGGCGACGCATGATAGCAACTGTCCTAGATAGTTTATTAACAGTATAGTTGACTTTATCATCCCATGTCATATTTTGTGAGAAATACACACCGAGGGATTTGAATCTTTTTACAATTTCAATTTCAGTGTTGTTCAACTGAATTTTGGGCAACTCAACTGGTGTGTGGTGGGGGGTGAAATAAAACAGCCTTCGTTTTAATAATGTTTAGTTTTAAGCAGTTAATTAGAGTCAATGAAATAATTTGAGCCAGTACAAGATTCGCTCTGCTACCTAATTCAACGCATGACTTGCCTGAAAAGTATAAACTAGCATCATCAGCATATACCATGTAATAGACTGTTTCATAAATTCGGACAACTTCGTTGACATAAAGTATAAATAAGAAAGGTCCTAGGATGCTTCTCTGCGGGACACCGGTTGTGATGGGTTTGATTGCCGAATGTTTTGCTTCCATGACAACAAATTGAGTGCGGCATTGGAAGAAGGAACTAATTACTTGTGTGCAATTCCCCTATGCCATAGTGATCCAGTTTGTGAAGAAGAATTTTATGATTAATCAGGTCGAAGGCTTTTGAGAAGTCTAGGAACAGCCGAAGAACCATATTTTCACTTTCAAAAGTGTCTAGAGTCAATTACTTCTGGGTCAGTAGCGCACGTTCTCTAGACTTGTTCCAACAGAAACCATACTGTGCAGAATTATTCAAGTTCAAGCGGTTAGTAAAAGAGGTTAGGCGTGTCAAAATTATTTTTTCGAAGCCTTTTCAAAACGCTGGCAAACCCGATACGGGACGGTAGTTATACATCTCATTTCTGCTACCTTTTCTAGATATCTCATTTCTACTACAGCACAGCGCTCTGGTGCTAATCCCAAATTTCCAACGTGAAACGTCGTTAACTTTTCGTTTACACTCAAGCAAATTATTAAGACTCTTTGGTGTCACTGTTCGGTTTGTGTAGGAAAAAGAACTCCAGTAAAAGAAATTAGGCGTCAGTATCCTTAGAATCTGACTCACGGCACCTGTGTCAGGTTTCATAGCACATCCACGCGTTCGTTCCAATAAGGAAAAAGCACCCACAAGTATGAAAGCAACAGCAAAGATGTTAAGGAAACTACTAAGAACGCGAGGCACGCATCGCACGAGCTCCGCACAGGTTTTATGGGTTGCGCAAAGCGTTTTAAAAACGGGCAACGGCTGAATGTAAAGTAAGGTGGGACGCCAATAGACCTTTCTGTATAAACGGAGAGCTGCCAAGCGCTTGATTTTATTGTTTTAGCAAATAGGCGATGTGTGATGAATGTAGAGCTGCAACAGCCGAGAAGCAGCCTCATTGTGGTTAGCGGCGAAGGAAACAAAAGCGCATAGTTAAAAAATGGCGCTGTGATCGTGCCGAAGCGGATCAAGACTGCACCCAAGAAGGTGAGCGCAAGCGGCCGGTTATGCAGGGACTAGAGGGTCGCTCCCGAAACGCTCAGCACATGCCTCAAGTAAACCTCGACCCAGAAGTTCATTTCCAAGAAGCCGTGAACAAGTGCCAACACCACCAAGACGATCAAGCTTCCACGCAGAGAACGCGGTGAAGCAGTAAGTACAACGACGACGTATTGGTGACGCAGCGAAAAGGGCTATTACCAAGAACAGATGCTAATTTTTAAAGATAGTTTTGAAACAAGAATTTTGATATAGCTGTTCAGTCTGAGATCTAGTAGAATTTTAAAGTGCATTCACAAAATTCGAAGAACAGTATTTGGATATACTTACGAAGCAAATATTAAATGTGACAAAGGGAGTTGTAAACAATGTTCATGGGCAGAATATTGTTTCCGAGAAATCAAATGGGGAAAATAAAAATAATCTTACTCGTTACATGGGTGGTTTGCATGAATAATGGTAATCTTTTATGACGGAGTTGGTACCCGGTTCGTTGTAGCAAACCGGTGATCCCAACTATACGTCCTCTATCGCCTGAAATACTGTCACAGTTTTTTGGCTTGGATAATATCTAAAATGGGCGCCACAACACATTTACGTTGCTGATTATGAGGTTTTTATGCACCGACGCTACACAGGCGATGAGGTGCGCCTTAGTGGAGGGCTTCGTATTAATATTTACCCCCTTGCAATCTTTAACGCGCGCCGAAATCACGAACACACGGGCGTTTTCGCTTTTTGCCTCCATCAAAAAAGCGGCGCTGCGGGCGGTAATCGAACCCGTATCCTTGGCTCAATTGTTACGTCGTTATAAAGGGAAGTTTTTTCATAGACGTTGCAATGAGACTGTATTTACTCAATAATGCGTGCACGACGCTATGCTTGCGTTGTTGCTGAATGGTTTGTGAGCGAAAATATGTAGCGTTGTACAGTTTTAATGGCGTTACAAATTAAGTAGGCCTAAATGTGTGCTCTGGTTGGAATGTTCGCTGATTACGGTGTCTGGAAAGGGTTAAATAAGTCGCACAACAAAAGTTGAAGTAAATAACTAATGCGTTCGATTGCCATTATCCACGTACTGATAGTCATATGGTTCCTTTATTTTGGCAAGATAGTCAGCGGTAAAAATAGTTTGGCCCTGTAGAGATAACTGAATTTTATCACTTAAAGAAAACGAGAGCTGTACAATTCTATATCTACAGTGCGGGACGCCTTTAAACTTGAATTTCAGATTTTATTTTAACGCAAAATATCTCAAACATTGTGCTGAAAAACTGTTGAAACGGATGTGGAGGACCTAAGTGCCCCATTTACTTTAGAAGAATGAATCATCATCATCATCATCGCCGTCGTCGTTGTCGTCATCCTAATCATCAGCCTACTCATGTCCAATGCCAGACGAACGCATCTCCCCGTCGGTCCTCCGCTGGTAGAGTTCCCAGTTTATCCCCGAAGTTCCCTATTTAGACTGTCTATCTTGTTATTGGCATTCCCCGCCTTCCACATCCGTCTCTTAATATCCATTCTGTTGTCCTAATTATCCATCGGTTGTCGGTTCGTTTCAATCCATGGCAGCCCACCTCTATTTTGTTTCTTTATTTTCACTACGATATCGCCAACTCCAGTTTGTTCTCTGTTCCAGGTAGCTCGCGTCTTGTCAATGAGTGTTATTCCTCACATTACTTGTTTCATGGCCCATTGAGCCGACCTAAGCTTGCCTTCTTGTTCTAAGGCGCCAAGATTCAGCTCCGTATGTCATCACCTGCAGTATACACTGGTTATCAATTTTTCTTTGAAGCGACAAAGGTAGCTTACTTTTTATCATTTCGGGGTGCTTGCCGAGTGCTCTCCAGCCCATACCTATACTGCGTCGGATTTCTCTCCAGTGGTTGGGGTCAGCACTAACCATCTGTTCGAGGTAGTTATGTTCTGTTACTTCTTCCACCGTTTAGCTTCGTGAGCTGAAGAAGACGTTCTTCGCATGCCTTATCTTCATTACTTTACATTTATTCATAATTATTTCAATGCACACGGCGTGCTTTCTTATCGTACTTCCTAAAGCATTGTTTGAATTTGTTCTGCAGTCTCATTCAGCCAGGCTATGACTTCCGCAGACCTCAAATGGCTTACGTATTTCTTGTTTATCCACAATCCTATGTTTTCTCAGTTAAGCTTTCTAAATATCCCCTCCAGACGTGCTGTGAATAGTTTTGAAGACATGGTATCTCCCTGTTTTACACCTTTTCAGATCGGAAATTTATCGCCTTGCTTGTACAGGGTTATCCTGCCCGAGCATCCCTTATATGTGCCTTCTAGACGTCTTATGTATGTTTCCTCTATGCCCTGGTCTTTTACTGCTTCTAAAACGGCTTCGGTGAGAACGGAGTCGAGCGTTCTCTCGTTATCTATAAATGCCATATAAAGGGGTTTAGTATGTTCTGCGAATATTTGTATCACTTGGTTGACGACATGGTTGTGATCCATGGTTGAGTACCGTCGTCTGAGCCCAGCCTGCTCTCTCGGTTAATGGGAATCCTGGTGTTCTTCTATGCAGCTAACTATAACTTTGGTAAACAGCTTGTAAAAAACTGAGAGTAGGGTGTTGAGTCTATAATTCTTGAGTTCTATTGCATCTCCCTTCTCATGAATCTGATCAACGTTGGCATTTTTGTAGGGTTAGGGCACTTTTTGGGTGTCCAAGCATCCCGAAAACAGTACAGAAAGTTGTGTCAGTCAACACCTCCTCACTCCTTCAAAAATATAAGGGTATGCCACCCTCACCTCTAGCTTTTTTATTTTAATGCATTTGAGAGTCTTCCCAGCTTCCTCTTTAGTTACTAGTGGTATATCGCAAGTTGAGCTTGTAGCAGTAGTTTACCCCGGCCTAACGTGGCTTTCATACATCGTTGTGTAGAATCGTTGTTCTAGCCTAATTATCTCGTCTTAGTTGTGCGAATTTTTCTCTGCTCATCTCTTAGTGCGTACATCCTGTCTTTTCCGAATCCTAGCTTTCTGTTAGGTTCTTTCAAGCTTCCCCCTATATGCAGCGTTTTCTCGATCACTGGCATACTATATGCTCGATTGGCTCTTGTTCTATTCGTGGTAATCACTTTTGACAGCTTTTCGAACTCAATCCGATCATTTAGAATTCAATCTAATGTCTAATTCAATCCGAATACTTGACACTCATGTTCTTGCGTTTGGCAATTAGTTCGTTTTCTTAGTTTTCCAGTTTGTTCTCTACAAGTTGCTTTTCCCACACCTGCTACTGATTCACGGAGTTCTGTTGTTAGGTTGTCATTCAGCGCGTCTACATTGGCCTAGATCTGCTCATTCAAGAGGGATAATTCGTGTTGAAGAGTTATTTTAAACTTCTTCCATCTGGCTCTGACTGACTCTATGCGGGGTTGCGTAGTGTTCCTGAGTTTCGTTTTTTCTGTTTTGAGAAGCAGCATTAGCAGGCATCTAACCATGCTATGATCGCGGCTCCGAATCTTACTTAGCACCTCAAAGCCTTCCACAATACCCGGATTGTGACTTATAACGAAGTCAATTTCGTTTTTGCTTGTACCATCGGGAGTTTTTTGCGTCCATTTCCTATTGTTTCGTGTGTAGAAAAATGTGTTTATTCACGTAAGGTTGTTTCTCTCTGCAAATACCACAAGTGTATATCCTCGATTATTGTTTTTGTCTGTTCCAAATTGTCCCACTGGCTTTTCTCCCAATTGCTTCTACGGACCTTTGCCTTAAAGTCTCCCATCACAACATGAACTGCATTGTTTCCTTCTTCTTTGGTGATTCGATGTCCTCGTAGAAGCTATCCACGCCATCATCATCACAACCTCTCATGACTAACAAATTCAGATGCAGCAGTTGTGACTAAATTACCTTAGGCAAAGGCAGAAACAGACTATAACTGAATAAGTCGTTGGTCTAACTATTACGCTAGACGTCTGCACAAAATATAGGTAGACGTTTCCTTTGTCTGTTCATGTGCACCTTTTTATAAAAAGGCGGCAATTAGTGGACTACCTGAGAAAGAAGCCGAATTCTTAAGCGAACATAGATCCAGTATATTGTATAATGGAATGGAAGTTGTTCCTGAGTAAGATCGTGGATTTGAATTCAAAAACCTTTATTTCTCGTCAAGCTAGAGGAGACTGGGACTGAAGCGCAGACACCCTAACAGAGATCCTCAGCTCCTTACACACTTGGTCAGCAGCATTGCAACGGGAGCCAATATTTCATAGAAAGTATACCATAGTACGCCTGTCTGTGTATGCAGTAAAACAGAGCAATATGTATCACCGACGCGGCATTAAGTAAATATGATAAAGCAACCGAAAAGAGAGCATGAGAAATGAAGTGAGCAAAAAAACACACACAAGGGACTACAACACAAAAGTTTAGAAAGAACTCTGAGTCATCCATAAAAGGAGGAGGAGTAAAAGTAAAAATTTGTGGACATACACGACCAATCTACACTCTCATATGGAGATAGCTTGACAGAGAAAAAAAAGCGCGCTAAAGTAATAACTGTAAGAGAAATGTCTGTTCATTCACTCACTTACTTCATGCGTGAACGCAAGTGAACTCGCGAGTAGAAGAGCACGCCGGAGATCACGCCACGAATGATGGTGTTACGATTCAGCGCGTTGCTATTCTGTTCGCGCGCACTGCAAGTTTCATGCAGCGCTCTTGTACTTGGTGCCAGAGCCTACCACTACATGCCCCTTCCCCGTGGGCGCCACGTTGGCGATGACTTAAGCCGTTGCAGCGACAGCGAACGGTTCAAGTTAAAACACGTACCGGCGGGGCAGACGCCGCGGCGAGAACTTCTCTTCCCCCTATCTGAGACACAGCGAGCGCCGCTGCTGCCGGCCCCTCACGAACTCTGGAAAGAGCGTCGCGTGTGTCTGTACTATGTTCGTGCCGTGTGCAGAAAGCCCCAGGTGAACGTTTTGACCGTTAACGCAGCGGGCATAAATACTGGGTGCTTTCGAGAGGAAAATTCAATTGTTTTGCAGCAGCGAATCCACGTTGTATACATGTGGAGTTCTGCTGTAATCTCGCCCGTAAGTGTATTGTTCATGTATTGGTTCTCCTCATCTCTGTGCATGCAGTACACCAGTTAAGTTTGCCTTCGGCTTCTTGTCGTTTTCACCAAGGCAGCAACTTTTGCTCGCCACTCCCCACCACGCTACTACCCGCATTACGGAGGAGACGGAGCCTGACTAGGGGACGCCTCAGCGAATATAACACTGGGCGAAGTGTTCTCGAAGGTCGAGCTGGCCGCCGCCAGGCACTCCTCAGGAAGCGTACGCTCAGGAGCTCTCGGTCTTTTTAACAACAAAGGTGTTAAGCAAATCGTAGTTTTTCACGTCCGCAGTTAAAAGCACCAAGAAATTAGCTAGCGCGCGCACGTGAGCGCGTCAGTCGCGGCGACCGCCCGGCAGTTAACAAAACCAAGAAAAAAATCCGCCGCAGTGCCCCAGCGGCTATGGCGATGGGCGGCGGAGCGATTCGATTCCCGGGCACAGCGGCCGCTTTCCTCGCGGAGGCGAAAAGCAAAAACGGCTGTGTGTTCGAGATTACGGCGTACGTTAAACATCCCCAGTTGGTCAAAAATAATCCGGTGCCCTCCACTATGGTGCGCTTCATTCCCTGTGAAGCGTCGGCATGCTAAACCCCTAAATAAATAAATAAATAAATAAATAAATAAATAAATAAATAAATAAATAAATAAATAAATAGATAAATAAATAGGTAAATAAATAAATAAATAAATAAAAACGACGAAAAGGCGTAGCGATCGTGTGTGCGTGCCCCGCGACCACCGCTCAGCGTCCCCCGCGCACGTTTGTCAAACCAAGCATACTCACTTACAATTTAGACGGGAATGATCCGGAGAGGGAGTAAATGGCTCGTCCTCTAACGCACTCCGTACACGGAGTTTCGTTTATTCCCTTAGCTGGAGTATTTGATAAACTCCCTTAAAGGAGAGCCATTTTTCATGCCTCTAGCGGAGTATTTTTCGCTCTTAATTGCTCCGCCGGGGAGGGGAGCTTTTCGTGGATTTAGCACAGTATTTCGTGCTGTGCATTACTCCGCTTCGGAGAGGAGTTTTTTTTTTGGCATTTTTGGGGGCATTTTGTTCTAGGTTTTTTCTGGCAGGTAGCCGAGTATTTCATGCCATTCAGAATACCCCTAGAAGAGGGCATGTTTGAACACCCGGTGGAGCATTTCATGTCACTCAAAGCTCCTCCGCAAATAAGAGTGCTTCCAAGTCTCAAGTGAAGTATTTGGTGAAGTGAAAGGAACCACGTGAGCAGTTTAATACCGAGACTTGCAAGGAACAAACAGACATTTATTCCATTGTCCCAGTAGCAACAAGTGAAGTTCACAACCGAACAAAATTTTTGCGTACAAAAATACGTCGCGGCATACTTAAACACATAGATGGAACACAAATACACCGGCTAATAGAGACTAAGTTATATGTGAAATGAATTGCATCAAACTCAAATCAAATACCAATCAGTTGAACACACATGAGACGCGGAATAAAATATATGCAGCCACCCGGCACCCGGTTTCCCAGTGGGGATGGGATTTTGAGCCCAAGGATGCTGGTTCGATTCCGGCCGCAGTTGGCGCTTTTTGGATGAACGCTAAAAACAAGAATTTTCATGTGCCTATATTTTCGCCACGTAAAAGACCCGCAGACGGTCAAAATTCCTCCATAACGGAGCGCCTCATAATCATAGTAGCTTGAGCTTGCTGAAACCCCCGACACATTTTATATATAAAACTCCAAAAGAAGCACACCACATCTCTACCTATTTTGCTCACTTATTAGCGTGAATTAGAAAAAAAGTGACTAGACGTTGTAAAGCGGAAGTTATATCGGTCTCTCTTTAAACCATGCGACATATATAAACCAGAAATGAGATGGGAAATCAGCACCATATTCGGCGAGTGTCATTATTAACCAGCTTGTCCCCCAGTTCATAAGAATGTTATGACTAGGCGCCTCTGAAAAAAACAACTACGGAAAACCGTGTCACCCACACACGACACCTCCAACAAAAAAAAACGAGGACTCCCCAAAAAGAAAACAAATAAGCATGGTATGCAGACATGACGGAAATGTAAAAATAACATGAAGGCCAAAGACAAGAAAGAGAAATTTTACTACGTGAAAGTAAACAAGATGACGACATTGTAACGCGCATAGGAACCTGCGTAAAGTCTGTGTTTTCTGTGCCACCCGACTTTCTTTGTGTGCGTATATCCCCCTTCTTTTAATCGCTTTCCTTAAACGGTGGGCAGCGCCTCGGTGTGCGCGGCAAGACGTTCGTAAACGTTCCCAGGAATCAATGGGCCCATTTTCTCCCCGTGTGATGGGCGGCGAAGCGGGTCACGTCTGCTTGATTCAACACCTTCGCGGCGTATTTACGGCGCATTTAGAGCTTCTCTTTCCCTCAAAACGCACCAATATAAAGGGGGATTAAGGATGTTAGGCTAAGAAAACAAAAATAAATAAAAAAGTACAGCCACTTTCTACAATATTGTGCTGTTTGTAAAACAAGAAATGCAATCTGAACGCTGCCAATGATGGGGCTATTGCATAAAAGACTAGCTTCTCTTTGAACGTCTCTTCTCTAGTTTGAAGCAAAGCTAAGGTCTTCGGAACATTTATTTATAAAAAATGCAGAAATCAGGCGGCTCACCTTTAATCAATGCTTGCAGCAGGACATAAACACGTTTACTTTCACGCCACCAACGCCGCGTCACATTCCGCCCAAGTTGCACTTTTAAATCCATATTGAAATTACAGGATTTGGGAAACATCATGGCTTAAGCTGATTACATCGAGTGTGCGCCTACCGAAGTACAAAGTACAGGCCAGGAAGTCTCCATACCGTTTTCAACATCCACCTTGCTGCGCAGGAAGATTCTTTGCTCTCACAGCGCAACGGTTTTATGCGTCGACGAGCCCTACGCTGGTTGTTGGACCAATTACCATTGAAGTATCCCGTTCGTGCTCTCCCACGTACACACCACCATATTCCACCATTGTGAAGCAAACGCGCGCATTACACAATGCGGCAGGAACAGTCTTGGTTTATCTTGCCAGTACATTCTTTTCTTGTGTGCCTTTTAAGCGTAAAGATCGTCACCGTTCGGAAAATGCTCGTGACAGATCACGTTTTCTACATCGGAGCTCACCGTCTCGCTGCACGTCCACCGGGAGCAGCCGACATCTCGACGACGGCCCTCTCGTTTGCGCCGAGATCTCCCGAGAGGCTCGTCCTTTACTCCGCTCTAGAGGGAGCTTTTGCTGGTATAAAACTCCTCCGCCGGAGCTTTCTTCGAGGCTATGTGCTTAACTCTGTCTTCAGCCGGAGGAATGGCATGTTGTCTCTTTGTATTTGCACAGTCACTTGGTTGACGGAGAGTTTAGGCGTATAGTGCTTTATACTCTCCGTAGTACGGAGAAAACTTTGTATGGCTGGAGGATTTACCGGAACACACACCCAATGAAACTCTCCATCCGGCTTGTTGTTATTTACTCTGCAGGGACTGGCCAAGATTGGCAAAAGAACTCCAGCGTTTGCCGTAATCGTGGCCGCACTGGCTCGGAACGAGAAAGACTCGAGTGTTCGCCGTAATCGTGGCAACACTTGCTCGGAACGAGGAAGACCCGCTATAGCGTAGGCCACACCTATAGGATTTTAAATGATTACCACTTCCAAACAAATGAAAGATCACACTTATCGCAACAATGATGAAGTAAAAGTCGTTGCGGCCACGAAGAACAAGCAACACGGCTGCAATCATAGACTTAAACCACCGAGATGGCCTGGAAGGTTGCGTAAAGCTTCTCTACCTTCAGCTCTTACGCGTTAGTGCGAGATTTCTTAATTTTTTTTCTTTGGATTTTTTCGTAACCCTATACCGCGGGTCTGCAAGCTTATACTAATCGGCTGTTAGAAGCTAGCGCTTTGTCAGGTGCAGAAATCAGGTAACAAAATCCCAGGCCATCCTCACTAACCTGAAACCTGGGTTGGGGTGAAGCCTGCAGTGTGTCAGTATTTTTGGCGCCTCAGCGTTTTTGTCCACGGAGATGAAACCATTGGGGTTAGAGGTCAATAGGCTTGATGTAGAAGTCTGGTGTCTTTGAAGCATGAAGCGTTCTTGCGTGAGGCGCTCGAAAACTAGTGTCGCGGTGTGTTAGTAAACTGACAACTGGAAACAACGATGGCGAATGGAGACGCCGACAGCCGTGGCCTCTAAGGGGCTTCGCCCTTAAAAGAACGGTTTGTTACGATTCAGCGCGACTATTCCATATGCGTGCGTGTTACAAGTTTGGTGTAAAGCGGGGAAGCTTCGTGTGCTTGACGCACAGCCCACCTTCCTCGAACAAGGCACGACACGCAGGAGCGTGTCCGCCGAGTGGTCCTTTGCTGGGGATAAAGTGCTCCAGTGGCAATTGCAAATAAACTACTCCAGCGTGGTCGTGTTAAGACGTCAACCTTTGAGCGGACGCCTTCTGCTAAGAACTCTTCGTTCCCCCGCTCTCAGAGTCATTCTGCGCCGACTATAACTAGACCGAAAAGAGTGTTCTTGTTTGTCTGTACCACGCGGTAAGATTAGGAGGAGCGCCGACTGTGTCCGGTGTCCTATGAAAAATCATTTGCGTGGGCCGATAATGTCCCCCAAGCCACCGGGCGCCCAGCTTTCGCTTTCCTTTCATCCCCTTTCACACCTATCTCGTCGTTGTGCCTTTGTATGTTGTTTTCCCCTTGATCGCTCTATCAAGCGACTTGTTTCCTTTCGCTGCGACAACTGAAATCTCACATGTCAAACTTTGCGCACTATCACGAGAAGCACGCGGAATCAAAATCACAGTGCGGGGCCGCAATGAGCGGCAAGGGTAATGGCACACCGCCACATAAGGGAGGATAGCTTCTGTGTCAGGGAGCGTTAATTCAGGAAAAATCAAGGCGGGCTGAAAAATATCGCATATAATGAAGCACATCTAAGATGAAATCCTACGACGACGATTTCAGAAAAACCATACAAGAAATAGGCCACAGTAATATCTCACACTAACACATCCACTGCAGCCTGATTCGGCTTACGGTAAAGCGAAACAGCGCAACAATCGGCCTTTCTTACTCGCCCACTACACTGCCGCGTGCTGTAAAATTTTACGCCTTTTTTGCACCCAAACAGCGCTTATGAGAGTCGTCAGGATTCTACATAGGCATGGGGCAATGATTTATACATTTCCACACAAGAAATTGACGGCTGCCGCCTTGGAATGAACACGGAAAGGTGCTGTCAGCGTAATTAGGCGACCAAAGAATTTCAAACGCTTTTTGTTTTAACCAGCATTGTAACTTAGGGCCTGATGTTCACTCTTATCGTGCGGTCGTGTAATCGTGTCGGTGCCACTAGCGGATAACGCCAGATACATTCCAACAGATACACATATTCGTGAAGTCAGGCGGAGTATTTATGCCACTTGGCTGCAACTGCGCGTTCTTCGCCCCCTCTTAAACGGAGTTCTTTTTGTTTGCTAAAGTTTTTTAAGGCATAATACCATGGTTTATTAGCATTGCCGTAAAACGAATAAATGGAACGTGTTTTTTACTTCCCCTTTATGCCTCGAGCGTTATATTTGTAAGGGCGACAATTTCATCAACTGTTGTGCAAAGGGCGCAAGCCTTGCAATATCTGCACAGGTTTTCAAGATCAGTGCTAGTACGAGTAAAGTTTGCTTTGTAGTAATCACGAAAATACTTTATGGAGGGTAGTCGGCCAGAAATCAGAAAACGTATATTCAACTACGGAGTTTATTAAACCACCCAGTATATTAAACCAAGCCCGTCAACGCCAGATAATGATTGAAATAAATCAGGTTTTAAAGAAAAAAACAGTCATCAATGGTAATGCCACGTTTCGGGATATTGACACTTTGGGTGAAGTTGAACGTTAGCACAGAAGCAAGGAAAAATATCTATTGATCACATGTGAGCACAAGTTATTCTAATCGGTGTAAGGGATACTTGAATCTCAGTATTGAAAACCAGTTTGCACAAGTAAAGCTAAGCGGCCGCAAATATGAACCATGACCGAGTGAATTTTGTATATTAACGAGATTTAAAGTCACCGCAAATTACCCTTCTTGAATGAAGCGAAGACAGCTTTTTGTTGAATCGTCTCGGGGGCGTCATTTTATTTGCTGTCACATGCTTTCTTGTGCCGTTTCGCTTGACACACTCTTCCCAATTTGTACCCCTGATCAGCGAGGAATGGCGCTAAGTGCGACCAAATCAGCCGCATGATAGGCTTTGCCTACCGTTCACTAAACTTCGCCTTCTACAGGAAGTTGTGTGAAGTACATAAGCGTTCATCCACAGTCGTGCTCGAAGACTTAACCAAACGTAGCAGCTTTTTCCGGATTTGAGGCATGACCTATTTTGATGAGATTTGTTCTCTGGAATGTTCTGAAAAGTTCTTTTAAAATTGCACTTGGTGGGAAGGCGGCCTCGAAATGGTGATCACGTTCCAGTGTAGTAGGATGACAGGGTTAACCGGTTCCGCGAGCTAAGTTCACCCTTGGTTAATCGCACGGGCAGAGTAAAAGTCAACGTTCGACAAAGAGTCAGGCCTTTTGTGCCCCTTTCCTCCTATATATTTGCCGCCAGCATTTCCGAAGGAAACCAACACACGAAAGTGTACATTCTGTTAATGAAGCCGAAGATACCGTCTTGGCAGACGAATATCCCTGCACAATCTCTGTGATAACTACAAGTAACAACTCACGATGTTAAGCGAAAATGCGACCCTGAGGCAGAGCTGATTCGAAAGCTTCGCTGCATCATGCCCTATCCAAGGTAAAGATCATTTTGTACGACTGAAAAAAGTGTGGTTCTTGATATTCCAGGAAAATCATCAGTACTCCGAAAATGTTGCATACAGGGTTTACTGCAAACTCGCTTCAGGCTTTTCGTTTAGTGTCATGTGGCAAACACATTATGGAAATCAAGCAAGCACGATAACTACTGGAAGTGTATCTTAGAACGGGGAGTAAGAGGGCTGGTTGGTGCATGTTAAAGATGTAAGAAACAGTGCGAAAGGACAGGACGTAGAGAAGAAGACAAACACGTGGCGCTGACTAACAACCAAGTTTCATTGGTTGCAGGCCGGTTATATACACATCTACAAGGCAATGGAAACAAAAAGGAAATTACAGATGGCAAGAAATGCACATAAGTTCTTGTGACGTGGTCATCGATAAGAAGGCCCAGTTATTCATTTGAAAGATACATGATTTCCTTTTCATACACTAGCACACACGGTTTGCTTCCACATTTATCGCCCCTCTCACTAATGCAAAAGGCTTCAAAGGTTGTTAGTCAACGACGGGTGTTTGTCATCTACTCCAAGTCCTGTCCTTTCGCGCTGTTTCTCACATTTTTAACAACTGGGAGAATTGGCGGGGAGGTACTCACGCTCAGCACTCACATTTTGTCCTTTCAGTCCTCATGGGGGCCACCGGAATGAAAGCAACCAAGGCACAAGACGTGCTTGTTGTTCTGCGTCCCCTGCTGAGACCGCTTGGTTTCCTATTGTGGCTCGTCTTGGATTTGGTGTTCCTCCTGCCCCTGCTACTGATTCGCCCATTTCGTGAGCGGTACTTTGTGTTCTTTTTTCGTGTGGCGATGTTCGCCTTTCCAGACTGTTTTGCAAAGGCGCGAGGGAAGGCGCTCGAGGCGCTGAAAGGCATTGAGTCCCACGACTCGAGGCTGAGAAAGTGTGGCGCCCTGAAGTTACTTGAGGTAGGAGCTGGAACGGGCCCCAACTTTGAGTACATCACGCGTCCAATCAAGTACACAAATGTGGATCCCAACAAGGTGTTTGGACCTGTTTTTCGAGAACAACTTGAAAAACATCCGCAGGTATGAAGCACCATTTTTTTCTTCCGGTTGAAATATACCCACACTGCTTGCCCGTGAAATATACAGTAAAATACGCAGTTATTTTTAGGTTCCTTATGAATATTATGCGCATGCGCAGGAGCAGCCATATCACAACCCCGCAGCGTAAAGAGTGGTTGCCACCTAGCTTGGGTAGAATGAAGCTAAAACAAACATTTTAGATGGCTTGAATTTGTTGTAACCTCACTGACAAATTCTTAGAACGGTGGCTTCGAACAACTCTGTTGGATGGTTTGAAGCCGCGGCGCCTTATCTGTTGTAATATGTACAGTGCACGTGCAATCGTTAGAACTTGGCAAGCTCCGCCATTTTAGAAAAGGCAGCAAGAAACTCCCAACGAAGTTCAGGTGCCTGTGTCGACTAATTTGTTTACCGCCACTACAGTTTCCAACTTCAAAGAAATCCTTAATTGGCAATGCTACACATTGTACGGCCACCTGAGGCGAAGTTCCGCCCCGGTTGTGTTTGCATTTTTTTGGAGCAGCAATACCCTTAATATAGGGACGCTAACGGCGAAACTACTTCAACTCATTAAAAGGAGGACAGGTATGCGTTTGCCGATAGTTTATTACTGTTGCTACCGGTGACGCCCATATTTTCTCACGTAATTTCTAAATTCTCCCTCCAACTGCCATCGACACGTAAAGTTCATTTTTGCGATCAAGCTTCTATGAATAAGACCTGATTAGGAGACGTAAATGCTCTATGCATTTAGAAGGTAGGGTTTAATAATGGAAAAGCCAAAAAATAGTGTATGATCCTGCCTCAACCAAGCGTAAATTTGTGTTTGCATTGCAGTAAATTAGAGAATATTAGAGACCTCTTTGCATCGCCTGAAGCTGAGGGATTTATGCTTTGTAAACTACTTGAAACTACTTGAAAGCAAATAAACTCCTTGAAAGTAAACTAATGCCGGCTCAGGGGGTCATGGAAAGAAGAATGATACGAGTAGCGTTAGAGGAGAGGACACGAACTTCCTGGATGAAAGAACAAACTAGAGAGGGTAATATCATAGTTCAAATAAAGGGGAAAAACTCGAGGGGGCTGTCCGCGTACTTAGGGACATGACAGCCGTTGGACCACCATTGAAACAGAGTGGACACCGAGAGATAGGTAAAAAAAAGCGGAAGGCCAATAACTCGACGGAGAGACGCAGTAAGAAAATCTGTAGCAAATACTGAACTCGAACAGCGCTGGAGAGGAGTGGTTGGAGATCAATGGAAGAGGCCCCCGTCCTGCAGTGGACCTAGTAGGCTGTGGATGATGATGATGCTGTCAAATCTCGCAACTTAGGATGAAGCGATGGCTATTAGGGGAGAAGCGCGAAGAAGTGGTAAAGGACCACAATTAGGACCTTGCGCTATTTTGTTATGAGCTGCTATTACCATCTACATCCTTTGCTCGTACCTTTTGTTAGTATATACATTTTGCACGGTCAAACGCACACTATTGTCGTCAAATGTTACAAAAAGCGTCTTCTGCAGATGCGACAACCGCTATTATAGCTGAAATTCTCAATTCAATAATTCACTTTGTTTTCCTTGTTCTGTACGCATTGACGTCTTCGCCAGCGACCCGGCACGCCGTGCTCATTACTACAGTTAAATGGTGATTTTCAAGTACCAGATCCGACCATTTCAAAAATTAAAAGGCTAGCTATAGGACGCGATAAAATTTATAACGGCTGCAATCGTTTGTTTTTATCGGGAGGCAGGTACATTTGTTAGAATTGAAAATGAGATAAGACTGCGCACAACCACTCATGGAGCGTGAATGGCCTCCGTTTGATAGCCTGAAGGAGTTACAATGAGTAAAAACCGTGAATAGCTATATTAAAAAGGGAAAGAACAGGTGCGGCTGTTGTCAAACCCCTCCTTCTCTGAGTGGAATATTCGAAAGCCAAACAGCGCAAAAAGCAAGAATTGGTTCATTCCAAGTCGTAGATTGAGAACCAAGTGACTAGTACGTACCGCGACGATTTTACATTAAAAGGACACTGTAAAAGGGCTTATGAATGCCTCCTTTTCTTTATTCGAGCTTAGACGCGCTACGAAAGTTATAGGTATTGCAAGTACAGAGCGCACCTTTCTTGCCCTATGAGAAGTTTTTTGGGTATCTCCATTGATGATGTTTATTATTTCTTAAAAACGCCTATCCAATTTCTTTTTCTTTGTTGCAGTTTATTGATTTTAAAGTATATTTTGACCATGTGCTGCCAGAAAAGCGCAAAAAGAGTTTACCTATTTTTAAGAGCGGCGAGAAAGAACAGAAACCGTTTTGAGTGAGTCGATAACTTTTCTTACTTGAGCAAACAATAGTTGTTTTGGAACATACATCTTTTCAATCGAATCTTAAGGCTTGGCGTAAAGACCTACCTTGCCGAAAAAAGCGTTTACTGGTTTTAGTACCGTAAGGAAGTTGCGTGTCATCGTTGTGAATTCTGTATGTGAGGCAGACTTCTGTTGCCGAAGGGAAGTCACTTCCCCAGCAGAAGTTTGCCATACAACACTTAATCCCCCCTCGCACTCCCTTTACAGATTGAGTTGGAACGCTGGGTTCACGGTTACGGGGAGGACATGAGCGAGATCCCGAGCGGGGAATTCGACGTTGTCCTGCTGACGTACGCATTTTGCTCGGTTCAGGACCGGCTCAAAGTACTTCGCGAGGCTAGGAGGGTTTTGGTCAAGGTAAGCAGCAAACCTCTTGCTTCCCATTGATTGCAACCAACTACTGGATATCTCGTCGCAAGTAGTGCACCCTTGTTTGTCCTTCAGTTATGGAAATTTGACATGGTCTTAGCAATTTTTCTAAAAGCGGATATGCAAGTATTGAGTAGAAAACTGCTTTTGGTCTTTTTTGCCACGTTTTTCTTTCGTGTGCTGTCAAAACTTGAAACCAGCATGTACTAACGGAAGCCGATCAACGTGTGCGCTCATGGCCTTTTTGTGTGGCAGGTATTTGCAAAATCTAAAACATTTCCGTTTGCATTGTACTTGCTCACTGTTCTTCACTAGCGGTTTGTTGACGAAAATTAAAGCCATGCTGAAGCTGCCAAGTGGATTGTTTTGAAGTATTCCTTTTTAGTGCTACATTGCTCGGAATGCACACTAAGAGACGGCCAAGGATACGGTTCAATTTTAGTCAAGAAACGCCAAGTGTAAGCTACACCTATTCGATCGCATGCAGTTTCGGTGTATTGTGTTTGTAGCTCTATTGCATTGGTAGTCATGCGTCCCTTCATAGGCCGAAATAGACGCAAGAATCAATTAACTTTGCTTAATTAACGTATTGGGGTGTGTTATTAAATATAGAATGATGGTCCACCTAAAAAATGCCGACAACGTCCTTGTGATTGAAAGATTACCATTTAGCAAAAGTGACATATGTCAGCTAAGGCCTCGAACATTCAATTCTTTTTCAATTCGATTCAATTCATTTTTTATTTCAACATCAGTGATGTTTGGGGGCATGGACAAAAAGCCGTATAATGGCTTGACGGGGTCCATGCCCCCTACATGGCATACAGTGAGTGCTACAAAGGGCACGTACATCTTTGGCAAGGTACATTATTCTTCTTCTCACAACATCGAACTCTCACAAGTAGAGCAATGACAAAAACACGGTCACTACAAAAAAGGAAATCATAAGAGTTACAGACCACAAAGAACTACACAATACATGTTTATAACCAGGCAAATACTAGGCATTCTTTAAGTAACCCATGATTACGTAGGTTTTACTTTTAAAAGAAGGGCTAAAGTATAAACAGAAAAAACCGGTAGCACGGAAGCACAAAAACACTCAAAAATGTGAAAATAAACAAAGTACAGGAAAAGAGGAACAGCAGAATTTTACAAAACAACGCAATCAAAAGAACATGTTCCGCAAATCCTTGAACGAAACAGAAAAAATGTCGACATTTGGTACAAGGTAAAATTTGTTAAGCAAAGATGGTAAACAAAATTTAAGCATTTGTTTCTGTAGTTGGTACGGCATGTATTCACTTTCCATTGCTCGGGACGACGGATGTTATATGTGTTTACGGTTTTTCGAAGTTGTGCAAGTGTTGCCAGTAGGTTGGTGTTTTTTATTATTTGTGATTTGTAATATCGGAGTAATTTATATCTGTAGAGAGACTTTACATTATTAATTCTATGTTCTTGAAACAGAGAGCTTGTATGGGACAAGTAGTGTACTTTACTCATTATACGTACCATCCGCTTTTGTACCACGAGCAGTCTGTCTAAGTTTTCAAGCGTGGTTGTTCCCCATACCAGCGCACCGTAACTCATCAATGACGAAAACAGACAATTATAAAAAATAACATTGACTGAAACAGGAAAATAAAGGCAGTGTTGTCGCAGACAACCGGTAACACCAGATAATTTCCCCGTTATATAGTTGACGTGCTTATACCATGACTTGTGCTCTGTGAAATAAACACCTAGAGTTTTGAAAGACGGCACAGTTTCTATCTCTGTATTGTTAATTCGTATGGGAAGACGTTTAAAGACTGTATTCATTCGACGAAATAATATTGCCTTAGTTTTACTGATATTAATCTGCAGATCATTTTGGAAAGCCCAATTGTTTATGAGTTGCAGTGTTTTGTTGGCGCATTCAGGTAAATTAACTCAGGATTTACCTGCGAAAAACAAACTAGTGTTATCAGCGTATATAATATACTTAACAGAATCATCAATATTGACGATTTCATTTATATATAGAAAAAAAAGAAATGGGCCTAGTATGCTCCCCTGCGGAACACCTGATTTTACGGGTTGTATTGTAGAATGGTTGCGGTTTATGTCAACAAACTGACAGCGATACTGTAAATAAGAAGATATTAGAGATAGTAGGTTGCCACGGAGTCCAGAATGTTCCAGTTTAAGGAGTATATCATGGTTAATAAGGTCAAAGGCTTTTGTGAAATCCAAAAAAACGCCGAGAACCATATTTTCAAAATTTTCTAGTATATACTCTTTTTGTGCTAGTAGCGCCAATTCAGTCGGCATGTGTTTTCGGAAACCATATTGAGCCGAGGTTAATATTTGGAATCGATCAGCAAAGGAAGTTAAACGTTTTAGAATTACTTTTTCCAGGCCCTTTGAAAAAACGGGTAAAATAGATATCGGACACTAGTTGGAAAATTCATTGCGGTTTCCTTTCTTATATGTTACTGGGACTCTTGGAAGTTGCATACTAGCTGGAAATATACCAGTTAAAATACAGGCGTTAAAAATGTGAGCTAAGCAGCCTGATATAACATCGATTACGTATTTTCCAGGCAAAATCTGAAAACCATATGCATCCTCTGCTTTGCTATTTTTTAATTTCATGAAAACTGTTATAATTTCTCTGGGATCAGTTGGGTCTAAAAACATGCAATTTTGGTTACATGATTTCATAAATGATAGATTACGTCTTTGGCTTGTGGATGGGGGGGGGGGGGGCTACAGACAAGAAATGGTTATTAAAAGCATTAGCCAAATCTACCCCAGTTATTTCACGATCATCTTTAATTATGCGGCTGATGGGCTCTGGTGAGCGTTGAACTAAAGAATTTAAAACTCTCCAAACGTCTTCTGAGCGTCTTGTTGATGAGCTAAAGAGATTGAGGTAATAGCATTTTTTAGCAGGCCTCAGCTCTTTGGTAACGTAATTTCTAAATTCTTTAAATAACTTTAATAGTTGAGGACACCTGGTTTTAATAAAACGGCCGTACAGTCGGTCACGCTTTCTAATGAGTTTCAGAATATCTTTTGAAACCCATGGTTTGCGTGCTTTGTTTGATGGGGTGTGTGTCTTATAAGGAAAAGAAACATCATAAGCAGCCGTGAACTTATTCATAAATGTATTGTAAGCTGATTCAGGGTTTTCGTCATCAGGGTTTTCTGCTGCGCTCTACGGGTTCAGTGTTGTACATATGAGACTATTTTCTTATCCCGTAGGGCAATCTTTCGCACAAAAACAAAAGCTCCCTCCTGCTCAACTTGAAGCTACATTGAGCTGCAGTGCCCGACAGCCCCAAAAATTACGACGTCATTTAAGTACTCCTTAAGATGTACTGATTCCAAAAGCACGAATGTGCCAATGCTGAACCTATTCCCACTGTTATTGCCGTCCTTTGCCCTTTGATCTTGCTTCCTGTCGCGGTGACTGTGACTTGACATATATCCGCGTTGGCAAAGGGTAGAAATAAGGACATTTACCAAGGATGCGCTGTGCTACTCCCCTCGCTGATACTTGTTTTCATGCACAAAGTAGACATATAGGCGTCACAACGTGTTTAACAAACATTTTCTAAACCGAAAGCAACAAATAATTCTGTTGGTATACCTGTTGTCTCTTGTGGCGATGCGTGCTGGTGGTCTCGCGTAATGAAAGCTCCGAATTCGCTTCCAACACCGAAGCCCAAAATTGCCAAACCTTCGTTTGACCTCGAGTTTTTCTGCTTTGAGGCATTATTGTACCATTTCTTGGAATTTTTTGTGCCGTTAATGAGCCAGGGGTGCCGAAGTATCCACCTACCTTTTTAAAGAACGCGTTGGTACAGGGTCTGCTCTTTGTACAGCGTCTGCTTATGCTACCTGACGTAATTTGTTTTAGGCTTATCGCATTGGTGAAAAAAAAAAAATCCGCTGAATGAACTTCGGTAGTGTTGCGGTTTTAGAGGTTTTCCGGTGTAATGTTCTGCCCGTTGCAAATTTCCTATTATGGTCTCTGAAAAAAATGCTGAAGAAGCAGTGGGAACAAATTAGTAAAGAGCACCATCAAGTCATCATCGGTCGCCAGTACTGCTACAAATATGATTTTGTGGTTAATTTTAAATAATTTATTTTTGGACAGGTACCTGTTAAATGCATGAAAATCAGCTTGCCATTCCCCTTAGAAGCGATGAACGTTTTAAGCCAGCGAGCATTGGACATCTGGTGCAAATCACCGAAACGATTAGTGCGCCCCTTTACAACAGCTTGCGGAACAAATCTTTTGTAGGCAATGCGTATTTGGAGTTAATAACAAAAGAAATAAATCTTGAACCCACATGTAGCCATATCAGATGTCAATTAAAGGAATTCAGTGAAAACTGTCAAAAGGAAATAAGACGTCTACAGAACCGTAAATGTGGACAAGGAAGTACGCGTTCGCTTTCGGAACGTAAGTGAGGTACCGCTAAAAACGCAGGAGCACCAAGTGCCGTTTTTTTTTATTGACACCACAGCTGATGAGGTTGCTCCGTAAGGCTCTATAATCCCTTTCGAGAGCATCGTATCCCCTTCGGTTTCGATGATGCCGCCTCCAGCCCGAGACGAGTGGAATGGACGCTCATAAATTGCGCTAGCGTCACCTGTGTCTATAGACCGTTTACAACCAGCAGTTAGGCGAGCCTTAGCCAGATGACGCTAGCGCTGCACTCATCAGTACTAGCTTTTTTCAGTTTTGGTTTTTCCGTAGACTCCCATTGTCATCTCGAACTTTGTCGTTAGCAGAATGGGTTATGCACGAAGAAAAGTTATAATTTAATATCATGAACGCAGTCTGAGCTTATATTGGTCGTCGCGAAATAGAACAAAACGTTCGCGGAAGCATTCCAATATACGAAAGCATGTGAATTATCCGGCGCGGCACCACCAGTCGTGACTCAATCATTCGCTCTGAAGCGTTCAGGTTCGCAATATAAGCCCCATGCGTCGCACTTATTACGACAGGTACATCAGGTGACGTGTGGAAAAGCAGAGAAAAAACGTTAAGGCTAGAGGTGTGGCTCAGTAAGCTCAGTCTGAGCCCTCAGCAAGCATCACGTGCTTGTGAGGGCACTCTCGGTGACACCAGTATCTCAAATCTTGAGGTCTTGAGGGATAGATTTCTCAGTGCAATTCATTGAAATATATTATTCTATCGGTACATTGTCACGGTATTCTGATGCACACCCACAACTAAGGCTGCACAAATTTTTAAGTTCGCCGCTTGAAGTCTCTGTAATTAAAATCTAATTCAAGTTCAAATCAGCGGCATACATGGTTATCGGAGTCAAACCATTAGGTCACTCATAAATAAAACATGCAGTTGGAAATATAACAAAAAATGTTAACAACCCATAATGCGTGAATGCATAAGCAAAAATAAAAATTCAGTACACATCCGAAAATTGTCATGACGCTAATGGTACCAACCCAATTACGTAATACATAATATAAAAATACAGAAATACAGCCTTATGTGCCACATCCGGAAATAGTTGCAGTGTTGTCAAAATTTGAACACCGGGTTTGAGCGCTTATAAACTTCACTGTACGCGCTAAGTGTTATTTCGCGATTTTTGCGCGAGCGCGCGTAACGTTAATAGTCAGGCACAAATTCGATTTTTCCGCCCATTGTCTGTGCGATATATCAGTTGCAACATGTGTGTTTCCATACCCGCAAATTAGCCCATACCGAACAGAAAACAGCTCATAATGCGGGCGATCTATTCAATGCAAAACGCGTCAGCTGGAAGTAAGCTGACAATCATAACGCTGAGCGCTGCAGCTTTTTCATCGCACATCGAAACATAAAGAAGTGGCAAATAGGTAATATACAACTACCAGAACCATGCAGGAATATTTTGTTCTACAGCCCTTTGATATTCATAATATACTGCGTCCACAGCTAACCATTTAGCGTTGGCCGGTAAGGAAAGATTAAAAAAAACGCTTAGAACATTATTAATACACGCATAATTGAATTGATTGTGCTTTATTATAATATGTTTCATCCCTTCAGATTTATTTTGTTACCCTAAGACAGTATGTAGCAACAGAAAAAACAGAAGTAGAGCCATCGCCCAGATTTATCTGCACGAAACGCCTGAACAGGAAACTAGGCGACGAACGCCAATCAACACAGCGCTAAAACAACCCCCATGTGGGATTTATTAAATGCAGAGCATTTCAGTAACTCACGATGTCACCCGCGTTGACGTCCGTAGTCCGCACCGCACCCCTCCCTACTATATAAAAAAATACTATCCGGCGCCCGGTTTCGATCCCTCGATCCCTGCAGGCGGAACGCAATGTACACGGTGCTCTACCCACTGCGCCACAAAGCCGACACAGAATGGGACGCTACGAACGCGCCTTATATCGTTGACTCATTCAAATTACTGCTGACGAGCGCTCTCTCGTCAGCAGTTGCCACAAGTGCAACAACATTAACGTAACGCAAACTACTTAACGTCGTGCGCCCCCGGAAATGCTCTGCATTTGATCGTGCCCCTCGCGAGGGAGATGTTTCACTGCGTCTTCTCTCGGTCACGGGACCCGTGGCGCCATCTGGCGGAGGCGCGGCACAACTCGTAGCACTTTCTTTGAAAAAGCGCCTCAAAAGCGCGGCAAATATGAAATAGGGATGACGCGCTTTCGAGGCAATCCGCCGACGCGGCTGCTTTGTGTACAGACTCGGCGGCGAGCGTCCCGGGATTCTGGTGCCGTTTGTGGTGCATTTGGTGCCTCAAGTGGGGATCAGAAACGCCGAGTTCGCGCTACAAACGCCGAGTTGGCCGGTTACCGCGGCTTTAGCGCGTGCTAACGCGGTCCACTCTGGGAGGGGTGTGAAAGCTTGCGGACAACACGTTCCGGTTCTGCCAGTCATGTTTCTTTATCCTTTGTTGTGACAGTAATCTGTGAACATTGGCACACCCTACATACTTTAACAATCAGCCTTCCTACATAGCAACACTACAAAAAAGGAGGAAGATCTCCCCGCGAGGGGGACTCGAGTAAATGCGTCGCATAGGGGGTGGGTGTATTGCGTTAACGTTTAGTGTTTGGGGAGTTGGTGGTAGTGAATGCGTTGTATCAGCAGCTTCTTGACGTAGTTTGAATGAGTCAAGGATATAAGGCGCGTTCGTAGCCTTTCATTCTGTGTCGGTTTTGTGGCGCAGTGGGAAGAGCACCATGTACCTCGCGTTCCGCCCACAGGTAGTGAATGCGTTGTATCAGCAGCTTCTTGACGTAGTTTGAATGAGTCAAGGATATAAGGCGCGTTAGTAGCCTTCCATTCTGTGTCGGCTTTGTGGCGCAGTGGGTAGAGCACCATGTGCCTTGCGTTCCGCCCGCAGGGTCGTGGGATCGAAACCAGGCGCCGGTAAGTATTATTTTTTATATAGTGTAGGGGGAGGGGTGCGGACCTGTTGTTGAGAGCGAGGAGGGTAGCGTGATGCGGGAGAGGAGGAGTGGGGGAGAGGGCGCACCTGGAACGGCTGTTGCGGACGCCGAGGCACGCCAACGCCGGGTGACATCGTGAGTTAAAGAAATGCTCTGCATTTAAAAAAAAGTCAACTTCGCCCAGCGAGCCTCGCCGGCACCCGCCGATGCGCACGGGCACCAGCGAAGGCCACGGCGAGAAACGCTTCCGGAAAGGCCAGTAATGCTGAATGACGTCACGCGAGCCACCATGGCTGCGCCTAGGGCGCCGCGCTGTAAACGGTCTATACTTGTATTCACTGGCCGCGGCCGGGCTAGAGCGGTGGCGTGCCCGCGTTGCTACGGCCTTCGCAAGGGACCTAGTTCCTGCCTGCGGCCGCTGCGAGGAGCCGGCGCTGCGAGCCTACTCTGCTGATGCGCGCGTCTCCCACTCCGCGGGCAAGCTATGCGCCGATTCTGCTCTTGTTTTCTTTTTCTTCTTCGCTACAAGCCTGGCAACGGGCCTACGCAAAAGAGGGGGAAGGCGGGCGGGGTAGGAAGCAACCGCGGAAGACAAATCCATTCTCATCAACGAATAATGAGTTCCGATTAATATTTTTGTGTCGCACGCTACGTACCAGCCATACGCGGCTTCGATGTATGTATGCAATTTCTCTAAAGAAATTAACTAAATCATTGGAAAATAAGACGGAGCACGAAATCGTCCTTATATATTACTAGCGTTGGTTTTTCCCGTTTTTTAGTTTTAGTTTAACTGGCCAGATTTAGGGGAAAACCGCTATGCAGAGTAAGTTTATGGGAAGGAAAATTTGACATCCACCTCAAAGCAGCAATCAAATTTTCCTTCTCTTTTTTTGTTTTATTTACTTTTGTGGTCCTTCAGGTCCTCCCTCCCCCCGAACGGAAATCCTGAGTACTCAGCAGTTGTGGGCACCCGCCACTGGGTGCAACAGATTGATCGCAGCAAAATTTCACTAATCTTGCTCTGAACTCGTAACTGATTCGTCTTTGCTAGTTTTAATGTCTCGGGTTCGTATGCAGCGTTGGAGTACATTGCTTAGAAGAATACTGTAATTGTCATAGGTTCCTTATTAAAACTAGCACAGCGGCTGTTACGATACCATTCCGGAGAAAATGCATCGGTGGATCACAACCTGCGAACTAAAGGGCACGAGGCAGACTGGAAACGAGTTTCTTCAGACATTTTATTTATCGGCTTCACGATTTAACTCTGAACTTAAGGCAAAAATGAGCAGCACTGTAGCGGCAGAAGATTTTTTCGCCTTATCTAAATGTACCTGATTAGAGGGTGGGGGGTGGGGGGGGGGCTCTTTCTAGACGACTTGACAATTTCCCTCGCTCTCTGAAGTGAGAAAATGTCCTTGCGTGTTCAGGAACCCAAACGAAAGCGACAAAAAAATAGCGCTCCGTGATAGGAAGTATGTAAAAGCCGTAGGCATTTTGGTATGCACAAAGAGGCGGGTGCATCGTCATTCTCTGGCGTAGAGGTAGTTCTGGTACAGCGCAGCGCCAACTGCTTGAAGCTACCCTCCGTCAAGTGCGTTAATTCTGGCCACCAATTCAGGTCCAGCGACTGGCAGCAACACATGAAAATTACATGAATTTGATAGGTTGTCTGAAACTATGATCGTTTGGTATGAGAGCCGTTTGAATATTCATTTGTATATGTTGTTGTATGCGGGCTGTATTGAATTGCGCATAGCTTATATAATTTTGCCCTGCTCGTTTGACGGACAGAAGCAGTCGCTACGCGCGATCACTCTTAGTTTTCGAACTCATGTCCCCAAAATGAATGTTGCTACTGCGTACTTTTGTACATTATAAGTAGTAGTAAGGGCTTTTTTAGTACTACAGGTGGACGATTGGTCGATGAACCTTCAGATTAATCGATTATTGTTATACGCTATTATTTTCTTAAATCAGGTAATAGGTTGAAGTCAATGCGAGCCAAGCGCCAACGACCATCTGGATCCCTTGGAAGGGTGCCATGTGCAGAAATCCCTCCTTTCTGGAACTATCACCCATTGTAAAAAAGGCTGCTCCGCGTCCCTCTGACCTCAACGCCATTTTTAATCCCATTTACTTCCTGTCCTCAACGCGAGCGTGTGTTGAAGAAACGCTCGCTTGCTATGCTGATCAGCGCAGCCGGGATGACTGTCAACAAGAAAAGAAACTCCCTGCTATCGGATCGAATTGTCAACGAATTTCTCGGCCTCCGCAACTACATGGACGAGCTACCATTGATCGCATAAAATGACCTGTATTCGGTAGCACCGACAATCCAATTGAAACAACCATTAAAATGGTCCCTTTCTAAGCCATTTTTAAATGAACACGTCCGACGAATTAGTTGAATAATAGATTATTCGACCAATCCAATTAAAAATTTTAATCGACGCTGAGCCCAATTTAATAGTACATTATATAACAATACAATAATACGCATAATAGTTATATATAGCAAGTATTACCCATTTTTCGGCGGCGGCCAGGAAGGCCTATCGGCAATACTAGGGGGCGTATTAAACATGATTGAATGATACAATACTAATAATAATATTATTATTATCGTCTAGTCGAATATCATCGTATTCCCAGCAAAAAAAAACCATATTTCTACGGCGCACCCACAAATCCGCCCCTGATTGCGAATAACTGGTCAATATCGTTCGTTGTCTGGCCCTGACAGAAATTTCGTCGAAGTCCGCCGTTAAGCATGCAGGTTCCACTGCTATAATATAACCGAGCTACAAAATTCTGCTCCGATATGATCGATGATAAATCCTATAAGCACGAACGCTGCGAAAAAAAGCCGCCGCGGGCGTAAAAGAGACTTCAAATGCAAGAGCGGAAGGACCAGGCATGGGTAGGCTCCCGCAGCCCCCACGCGGAGAGCGGCGGAACTTCACCTAGAGACTGGTCTGCATTGTTCTCGCCGCCGCTGCGAAGGCCCCATCAAACAGCGCGCGCCGCCGATCCAGTCCGGCAGTGCAATGGCATGACATGCATGCGGGCAACCATGTGTGTGCGCCGTCACTGGCCCCGCGAGATGGCGGTACTTGTCCGTGCTTAGCACACGACGCGTGTTGGATGTTCAAAACTGCCCCCCACCGAGCGCCAAGTAATGCCTCGACACCAATGTGAGGGCGCTTAATAACACATCTGTTAACCCCACCGTTGAGAATGGGGTCGAAACGGGGCAGTCGACGCACGCCGATTGTATTAAGTGCGAATGCACTTCTTAAGCGAGCCTGAATCTTCCGCCGCCGTAGTCCGCATAGCAACAGCTGCGGGTGCGCGCGCTCCTCGTCTTCCTCCTCGTCTCCCCTAGCAACGGGGGGAGATGGGCGCGCGCTACTCTCCTCCTCCTCTCTCCGCTCAGTGACTGCGGGTGTTGGGCGCCTCCTCTCCCCTTCGGGCGAGAGAGGTCTTGCTCGCGTAGCGGGCGCTCCGCATTCCGACGCGTGAGGGCGCTCGTGTAGCCCTCGCCGTAACGGCGGGCGCTATTCTCCTCCTCCTCTCTCCGCTCAGTGACTGCGGGTGTTGGGCGCCTCCTCTCCACTCCAAGATCACGATATCCACCGTAATCGCGCAATCAACAACCGTGCATTCGCACTTACACACTCTCCCCCTCGGGGAAGTGCGAGGAAATTTTTTTTTCTGTGGTGCAGGCGCAGTGGCACAAGCCGCGCCATGTGTGTGACGAAGCGGCACAGACATCGCCATGGAGGAAAGTAATCTTTCCTCCATGGACATCGCTGTTCCAGTGTTGCAAAGCGAAGAAATGTGCAGCTAAGCTTTTTAGTGAATAGCAGCGATATGATGCGTCCTAACGTCAGTTCGGTCTAAACGATACTTTCAAAGTGCGATGGGCGGGGGTGAACACGTCTGGACGACTAGTCTTCCACACGAGGACGTTGCAGCAGGGTGATTCCAAGACAGAACGAACATGCGTGTACACGAGCATTTTTGTTCCAGTATATTTATGAGCTATTCGCCAGCCAGGGCATAGTGTAAAAGTGCAATCCGTTTTCCTCTAGCGTGCGTACTGTACGCGAAAAAAATTTGAAAAGGTGGCGGGGGTGACGCGTGATTTTTCGCGGCCACACTTTTGTCCAACGTTGGGGCTTTGCGCACGGCAAGATTACATCGTTCTGACTAAAGTATGCTTGAAAGAAAAAACTAAACCAAAACGGGAAACAGGTCACCGCAACTTTTGCGTTCTGCCGTGATTAAAAAAAAGAAAAATTGGAAAATCGGGCCAGACGCTAGATTGTTGGACGGCCCCTATCTCCTCATCTGCAGTGTGTGTGTGCGTGTGTGTGTAACAGTCTGTGTGTGTGTATGTATGCCTCTATTTGTGTGTGAAGGCCTCACTCAGCATTATGCGTGTATCATGTTGCAGGGTGGTCACCTCGTTTTTCTGGAGCACGTCGCCTTTCCTAAAGGAACATGGCAACGAATTCTGCAGAATTTGCTCGCTCCGCTTATGAAGGTCGCAAACTGCAATTGCCACATTAACCGAGATATCCCCGAAGATGACATGTATGCCGCAGGATTTTCTACCGTGAAAGTGAACTACATCCGTGTCAGCTTACCTCTAGCGCTTAGTCGTCATGCTTACGGGGTGGCCGTCGCCTAGATTGAAAAAGAAAACAATTCGCGATATCTCGGATTTGAATACCTTGTGCCATTGTTTTCACCCGTGCAATAAACTTGCATTCAAATGTGGAGTGGCTCGCTTGCCATGAGCGACCTTATTATTTTTATGTGTGCGATGTTTCCTTCCGGACATTATTCTGTGTATAATGTTATCGCCCACCAGTACGCAGTAGAGCTATAATACGAATATGCATTCGTGACAGTCCGGATTAACTAATCCTTCAGCAACTTTGCCTTCCATAGATTAGACGTGCCTTCCATAGATTGGACGCGGTGCTATTTGCCGAACAATAAAAATTTCAACAATTTCCGGCCTTGAAAGAAATAAATAGTGTTTGCGGTAAAACGTTTCAACCGTGTCAAGTATATCGTGGCTTATCGCTCTCAAAATTACTGACTTCTGGCGCGACGTGTGCGCCAAGTTTGAGCCGGTTAATCATGAAGGAAAGAAGCGGAATCTTCCCGTATAAGATTCGACTTCGCAAATATTTCTCATTTGATAACAAATTTTCTTGATCGCGCTATAGCCTAATAAAATTGGCCGCGTATCTGCTCCTTTCGTTGCAAATGCCGTCAAAAGACGATAGTCTTTATCGACTTTTGCCAAGTAAATGCCTCCCTTCGCTTTCCCGCTCACCGCTCATGTTGTTCCTCTTGCATCGCGCTCCTCCCAAGGTAAAGACGCCAAAGGTTTGCTTAAATCATTTTAAATGTCCCCGCGTTCCACTGCTCCAAACCGGGTGTCTCGATGCGAACGCTGCCGTACAGCGAAGACGCGCGTTAATCGAGGCGCCCTACTTCAACGTTTATAGAACCGCGTTTCCCTACTCCACGTGCGCTGCAAGCAGAACGTGGAACATATCTAGTGGAACCTTGCGTAACTGTTGCCGGTTGATTTCTTAAAATGACGCCAGAAGCCATAGTGGCGCGGGCGACAGCAGGCGACGGCGGAGTGAATTCTTTTTCTGCAGTTGATGAAGTATTTAATTTCGCAAACTCAAGCATGTTTGATTTTTTTGTAAAGGAACACTGCAAATATCACTTCTGTATTGATTTGTTGTCTCATATTTGCGTAATGTCTTGTTCTTCTTCAACAATGTTGACAAGTATGAACATTACACCGGACATAGACGGGTAGATTTAGCTCTGACTATATAAGACTATTGCGCAGGCATTGTTTTGCTTTGGCCGGGTGGCTGAATCGAGTCACAGACAGACAGACGGGCAGACAAACAGACATACAGACAGACCAAAATTTCTGGATTAAAGTAGCCCAAGAAAGACTATCGTCTTTAAAATTATATTGTAACGCATTCCCCTGCTCCATACAAGACGACAACGAAGGGAACGCCAACCGCCGCCTTCCTCGAGCGCGTACTGATGATGACGACGAAAAAGACGAGGGAAGTGTCTCGGGCGGTTCTACAAGAGAGCACGTGAAGCGAGCTGGGCGAGCAAGAATAGCGCGTGGTGTGCGGGAGCAAGGGGACTGTTTGGCTGAGTTGTTGGAGGCACAGGTTCGCCTTATTAAGCTATCTTTAACCTACGCCACTCGAAACATCACTTGCCTTAGGCAAATCTCAACTACGTCGCCACTACCACGTTTCATACCGAAGCCAGAAACGTTATGCTCGAAGCGGTACTCCTGCAGTTGCAGGAGGAGTGCGAATTGGCATAGCGTACGTCGAGGAAAATGGTTCGCGTTCAGAAGAGAGCTACTCAGCCTCAGAAAAGGAGTGTCTGGTCAATATGAAACCATTGCTAGAATTCCTCCCGCACCTTCATGGCGGTCCATTAGTGGTGCCCAGGCACGATTAGTAGCTTTTGTAGTTGATGAGCTTCAAAAACTTGTATATATCACTCGCGCGGTTTAGCCTTCCGCTTCAATAGGACGGCGTTACCTCGTGTAGACGTATGGCGAGGAACAAGCCGATGCTGCCTGCGTCTGTTCTTTTGACATGTGGATGGGTATGACGATGATGAAGTATTTTCTTACGTAAGCATTCTTCCTTCCCTGAGACACCAACAGCACCCGCTGTGTAGCATCCGCTATTTGTGCAAAACAGCCGCAATACTGAAGTCAGTGTTATTAACGTGAATACAAATGATTTGTAAATGTAAATAAATACAAGTTATTAAATACACCAAAAAAATTGGCCCGGCTTGAACCAGTCCCGTAAGGCAGAAAAAAGCGCAGTGCTTGCGGCTTTAGCTAGGAGGAAGTTCTTTGAGTTCTTTGCTGGTCTTGCGGGCTCGATCTGCTGCTCGGGGAAGCGCTTGAGAATGTAAATGAATCCTCGACTCTTCTCGGACATGTCCTGACGGAGGAGAAACCACGCTGCTTCCTGTGCCAAAATCTAGAACGCCTTGACCGTGTTCAAAGCGACTGCTTTGAACACGTCGGTGTAACCCATGTCCCCGCGTTTCTCTCACATCCCGGCCACGGCCTTGTAGAGGTTCGACATTCCGCGGTCGACCTTGGTCCCGTAGTCGACAACGTGCGTGGCCCAGTCATAGTGATCGAGAAGGACCTGAATACCTATGCTGGAGTCGAGTACGAAAACAATCCAGGGTGTTGATACTTTATGCGTAATTCTCGCAGCTGCACCGATGGGCTTCCCATATATCATCGTCGGTGTCCGCATCATCGGTGTCCGCATTCGTGTGAACAGCTCTAGCTCGAGCCGCTTCCTCTTCGATGCATCTGCATATTGCAAATAGAACTATCACCGTGTCTGCGGTACGTTGCGAACCTAGGTCTCTCCACTTATTTTACATTTTGGTTCCGAGAAACCTGAAAAAATGTTCCGCCTGCGACACAGAGTCATTCGAACTTTGGTCGATTAGAAAGACGACCCCTCGATGCCGACAGCGGACCATGGTGATGGACGGAGCCATGGTGGTGCAACTTCAGGCGACCGACGTGATTTGCAGACGAGAAAACGTTGTAGAGTCCCCTCTCATGATTTCATAATGGGTCCAGGCCCCGATTTGGTTAACGGTAAGGTGCATGCTACAGATCAGTGGTTCTCAGCCACGGCTGCCCGGTGAGCCCATTTGGGCTTGCCAAAGTGATGGAGGGTCTCATGATTGAGAACCCGTTGATCGGTGTCATAATTTCAAACAATTTGCACTTGCAGCTTACGTCGCCCACACACTTATCCAATGCCTGCCTTTTCTGAAATTCGAAACAGCACAGAGAGACGGGACAAGGAAACGACGACACAAGGCGCTGACTAACAACTGGTTGGTTTATTGCGCGGGTTGCGAAATATACCCAGAAAAGAAGGCGAGAAGGAACACGATAAAAAAGAAGGAAGCACAAAAAAGAGCACGAAAAAAGAAGTGCATCCAACAGTGCACACAAAATACAAGATTGATACACGTGCATTGATTAAATGGTAGTTGTTAGTAAGCGCCTTGTGTCGTCGTTTCCTCGTCCCGTCTTTTTGCGCTGTTTCGAGTTTCAGTATGCACCACCAACTAGCCCAAACCACCCTTCTATCTGCCTTTTCTGTTGGACGTTAATGATGATGGGGGTTATACTTTTAAGAAAACTGCTCTCGAATTTAAAAATTTTCTGAACACCATATGCTGCCTTTTCTTTGTCTGCTCTTTTTTCTTGTGATAGCTGGCGTGTTGAGCAAAAACAAGATGTTAAGATATGTGCTACGCGACGAAACTTAATCCACATGAAATGCAGTGGAGCCACCTTCTTTTCGCATTGCGAGCAATTGCTGGCAAAAATCTAGAAAAGAATGGCAGGGGTAAAGTGTTGAGGGAGGCTTGGCGGACCACTTAAAGGCTCTCTCGGATCCCCTGGGGTCCGCAGACCCTCGTTTGAGAATTCCTGCGACAGATTATTGCTCTGTGGAAGATGAACAACCTGTACAGAGTATTCCTGTGCGACGAATCCGTCGTGATGAACTGAAGGCAGACAAGAGCTGCGGTTCATCGCTCGAAAACTACGCAGAGACGCAGAAGCGGCATTAGGGTTGCCCACAACAACGAACAATGTACACGATGTATTGAAGAGTCGCGTGCGCCAGTTACCATAAACTGAAGTTGTCTTGAGATTGTTAAACGAGAAAGTGGAGAAATAGTCCCCGTGATGAGGAATATGCCCCGAACCAGAGTCCTTCAATGCTTTACTGGTCACGAAACTGCTCCGTAACTGAAAGGGAGAGCTTCATATGCTGCGTTTGGCCGCCGCGCGGTGGCGCCACCATCTCACTGAGGTCACTCCCTCGGGCGGCGTAGCGCTGGCTCGAACGGCGGAGACGCGGCGAGTTTGTTTTGTGCGGGGAAGAAATGTAACGTGCATCTCGCGCTATTGTAATGCGACTGAAGTAATGCAACGACGACGCCGAACACGTGGTGTTTCCGGGGATGTCGTTCCGGGTACAAGGCTACAAGGGAAAAACTTTCCTTGATGTTTACCGAGCGACGGGGAGCTGCGTGAGGAATGGAAGCGCGCCATTCTAAGGCAAGAAACTGGAGTTTCAGCTTCGACTCTAAGTATGTGAGAGCGTGTGTGACAATGAAAACAAAGAAATTTACCATTTTTAGATCATCCTGGACCTATAATTGTACAAGGCTAACTTAAAGCTGGATGTAGGTGAGCGAGTGTTCTTTCAAAGTTTTTGACGTAGGAATTTAGTGAAAATGCCGTACAGAGTTAATTATAGTAAAATGAGAATCGAATGCAAATTTGTATTAAATGGCACGCAGAAAAAGTAAACAAAGTGTTATAAATGACGCAGTCAACAGGTTGTGCATGAAATAAAGACAATGTTTATTGCACTTGCTTTGTACTGTTGTACTATTTGTACAATTGCCCTGTTGTCTCGCTGTCTCGTAGTGTAGGCGTCTTCAATGCTGGGTTCCGACGTTGTTCACTGCATAAGTTCAGAAGCGGATGTTGCGGGCAATATTCCGAAGCGTGTTGCCTGAGGCTTTGCTGTCGTGATCAGCCAGGATTCTTGCGATGCGATCGTTGACATCTTGGTATTTGCGTGCGAGCCGTGCGGGGTGCTGTCCGACGATGACTACTACTACCACCGCGAAAAGCGACAACGGAGCATGTTAACAAACAATTACCCGCCGCGGTGGCGCAGTGAATATGACGTTGTACTTTTGAGCCCAAGGAAGCCGCTTCGATCCCCGGCCGCGCCGGCCGCTTTTCTGATGGAGGCGAAACGCAAAAACGTCGGTGTGTTAGAGATTTCGGCGCACGCACATTAAATATCCCCAGGTGGTTAAAATGAATGCAGAGCCCTCCACTACGCTGCGCCTCATCACCTGTGCAGCATCGGCGCGTTAGACCCCCATAATCAATCAAATCAACAAATAAGCAATTTCAAACCTAATGCAATGCCTGGTGGTGTGTCCTTCAGTGTTTACATGGAAAGAGATCCTCCAGCTTAGCTATCGTTCAAGCCTTGCTCGAGATGGTGCACGCTTCGCCAATTCCTTTGTTTTTATTCGTAGACTGAAAGTGGGAGTGCGGGTTGTCTGCAAGGGCAGGTTAGCGCGAAAATGCGGTATTACACCGCCTGAACACCCCGACGATCAGCACTGGAAAAAGTGCAAGTCGCGCTGACCGCTGTCACCCCCCCCCCTCCCTTGTTCTTCCAAAGAAAACAAACGGCTCTTTATGCACACCTGCTGGTCAGCCAGACCTTCACACGCCCTCCTAAACAGCCGTAACGAATGTACCATAGTAGATACCAGCCTCAGACCGGCTTTCAACTCCAATTTCCGGTCAGAGCTTCTACGATTTTGTTCACACGGTCGCGGTGTAACGAAATCCATGCGACAAAAAGGCGCCTTGCACAAGAGTTCCTATCTCGAGATGGCACTGTACCAAAAGGCCGATGTGACGAGTTGGCCTGCGACGAGTTCTGCAGTGACGAGCGGGCTTGTGACGAGTGGGCTCGTTCCCGGTAGTTACAACTTTTGCTTTAAGAAAAGAAGTAGTATGCATTTAAAAATCCGTAAACACGTAAGCGCTTGTTCCGGAGGACGCATAAGCAGTTGCCATTCGCGACCGAAGTCAACGGTAATTTACTTAGAAAAATGAAACCCCATTGAAGGCAGGTGATATACACATTGACTGGACGATTCATCGCTAACTACTACGAAAAGAACACGCTTACTCAGCCCGCAGACACCAGAAGCAGTGAGCGTTTGCACGCCAAGAGCAGGCAAACATGCCGCGCGCGCGGCGGCTGGATACCCTTGGCACGGCCGCTCGATGGAAACTAGGTCCGGCCTGCCCATTCACGCGCCGACGGCCTGCCCATTCACGCGCCGCCAATGGGCAGGCGCGTGACAGCGGAGTTGTCAGTTGCCGCCGCTACTTTCGGCGGGGGCGCCACACATCGGTGACGGCTCCCGCGGCCCTCGCTTCGGAGCGCCTACGGAATATCGACGATCATCGCCCCTTTAAACGTCGTTTACTCGCGTTCTAACACACGTATCCGGAAAATAATGACACCACAATTTCCGGCAAAGATATATCTTCAATGCCTAAGAATTTCATCTGTTTGATGACGGTAATTCTTGTTCGCGGTTTAAAAAGACGAGTGCGATGCGGCCGCTATCGCAACCCAGTTCCCGCGATGTTCGGGAATATGACTGTGCAGCATGTTACAATGCTAATTCGCTTTAAACACAGCAGCGCGTTTGTGTTGGAATATAAAACTCCATTACTGCTCCCATGCACCATGCTAACTGAAAGACAATTCTAAAACGGCCGTGTTTTAACCTTGCCAAACACAGGCTCAGCAGCCCCAGGGCAGTCTCATGTTTGAATTCAGGCACGGTAATTTTAATCCCAGCCAAATGTCCCCAAATGCTGAGAAATTGCAGAAGGTCACATTTATTAGTAAACCGGATATTTACTCGTTAAACAGGGACATAAAATGCTTAGATGCGCTGTGTACGATGCGCGGCGTACGTAGATGCGCTGCTTTGGCCGAGGGAAACACTTGTGTACTATCGGTAATGTGTTTGTGGTTTGCTTTCTTCTTTCCGTATTTCGTTTGAATCGTGGTTTGATTTAGCATGTGCGGTCGAGTTTCCCCTATGTGTGAAATCTTACGTGTGAAATCTGATAGGCCGCTTGCGTGGATATTAATAGATTTAATAAGAACTGCTTGGCAGTGATAACTTGTGTATTTTTGCGTGATTCTATGTTGTATAGCATTTACGCTGCTTGTCATTTTTCATTATGAACGGAACCGAATTAGCTCAGCTTCCAGTTTTAATAATCTGCACATGTTAAGTTCAGGAGGGTGGAATCGGAATTAACGCGGGCAAGCAACACGGTTGGAAGGATGAATGCGGCTTGCAGCATCGCGCGTCGGCGACGGGCGAGGTCATGGAAGCGAAGTTTACGGTTGCCGCTTGTACTCGCGGTGGGGTGCCACGTATCGGCGCATACTCCGGCTTGGGCGCGAAGAGCAGCAGCGGTGGGAATATTGAAGCACGCGTGAGTGCTTTGAGCTATTCGTTTCGCCGAATTCCGCGCACTGCTCGTGCAATATATCGTACTAGTGTGCTCCTGGTTATGAAATGCCCAAAACTGCTGCGTGCCGCGCTGCAAGTCGAATTCCTAGAAAACCCCGGGCGTCTGCTGCCACGAGTTCCCTCCAAAGAACGACTCCGAGACGCCTGGCTGCACAACATCTGCCGTCAAGGGATCAAGGGCAGCCAACGGAAGCCAAGCTCCAGATCGGTCGTTTGCTCGCTGCACTTCAAAGAGGATGACTACACGGTGGGATTGTAGGGCAAGTTGTTGCTGCCAACAGCTGTGTCGACAAGATTTCCGCCGTACCCAACGTACGTGCTGCCGGAAAGCCCAAAAAGGAGGAGGGCGCTTGTTCGGCCGCTGCTCGAGGCGTGTGCGTCGGCATCTCAAGTACGCAATCCAGGGCAAGTGAGCACAATGGTTGCAGAAAATGGAACGATTGAGCGTTCAATTCTGGGCCTAACGGATAATGAAGAAAGAGGTCAACCGCACTCACCGAAAGAGGTTAGACCCAATCCTGTACTCTCTCACGGACATGCAATCATGCGGCCAACGTAATTTTGAGGCGCGAGAATGCCAGACTTCGTTCGATCTGACAGGCTTTTTCGATAACACCAAGAGAAATGCCCGCCGCCTTAATATGAAAGAAAACAGACTAAACGAAAAACTACAAAAACTGAAAAAACGCTGCAACGAATTTCGTGAACAAGTGAAGAAGTTCGAGGGGAATCGCGCTGTACAGGCAGTTCGACACAGCGGACGAATTTGTAAGCTTCTTTCAAACACCGTATTCCCACACCTCGCAGACTGTCCGCTGATGTGGTGCGCCAGCAACAGGGACCCGTACCCTGTCATGAGCTTTGCGAAATGTTCTTAAAAAAGCTATTGACGCTGCTTCTTGCCACCTAGGCTGGCGACGTTAATAGCTCTTTAGAGAATCTACTGAAGCTTTCAGGAAAACATTTCTCGCCAAAAGTTTTCCGCTTGTAAAGCTGATTGCTGGTTAACCATAGGCGAAGATAAATTGCATATTTTCTCACAAACCCAGTAAATCCCTCTTTAAATGTTGTATTAAATTTACCTTTGATGTCACATGGATTTAATACAGTTTAATTTATTTTCCAACTGTATATTACGGTGTGCAGCTAGTGTAAATCAAAGAACGACTGCCGAAGTTTTACAGCATTCTACTGCATCCTGTACTCATTTCCGTGTTTTGGTTCCCATGTAAATAGTGTTCTTGTTGCAATAAATCAGTTCATATTGCGTTCGATCTGTCCATTTCATTCGTGTGTCTTCCATAATTTTGTGTACCCGGTAACCTAACGCGCCGTCGCACAATATTTCAAAACCAAATGGACCAATGGATCCTAAAAGGTATTAGATTATTCCAGTTCTCTTTGAAAACACAGTTAAAGCAAGGTGTGAAAATATCCAGTCACATTTGTCAAACGCGCATTGAGAAATGGGCGTGTACGACACAGCACGAAACGTTCATGTAATTTTTACGTACGCTCAACTTGTAAGCTGTTTTGTAATAAACAAATGCGGTTGCTCAGACTAGCTTGCCATGCCAAATATTATTCCTGAAAGCCTTGGGAAAGTCTTTAGAAAGAAACCCGCCTATTGCGCTCGACGTTAGCAATACGCCACCTGCTAACGTCGCATGCGGCACGCTAAAAGGAAAACAAATGTAGCGCTGTGCCTACTTCTGAAATACTAGTTAGTCCGTGACGCCTATATTGTGAGTTTCCGCCTCACTTATCACCGCGTAATATTATAAATTATAAGGATGCTGACTTCGGCCGTCGGTGCAGTCATGAACAACTTACACCGTATTGAAACCGTGACCGCAGCCGGCAGCTGCCGCTCATCTTTCACCGATGATTAGCGCCACGACTGACGCTGCGGCGGAAAGGGAAACTAACGCCGTCACCGGCGGAGAGGCGCGTTCGGCAGGCCGGACCTAGTTTCCATCGAGCGGCCGTGCCCTTGGTGCGGCGGTGGCGCCAGTAGTGGCGCCCGCGGTCCCTATAAGAAACGAGCGCCGAAGTTTCGTGACCAGTAAATCATTGAAGGACTCTGCCCGAACCTTGATTGTGATGACGAAATTGCTCATGTCTTGTGTCATTATATTATCTTCTGAAAAACCACAAATCAGACACCAAGGAACAGGGGCAGCTCGAGGAGATATTGTATTGATCTACAGACTTCATTAATGGGAGAAGCCATTGCTCGGCAGTTGGCGTAGATAGGCTTGTTATGATGATGATGATGACAGACTGATTTGAGTTTTTTACGTGGAGAAAAAATTTTATGACACATTATCTGAAAGTCTCTCACAAAGAAACTTCTCTGGCAGAAATTTCGCATGCGTCACATTTCATATCGCAAGCAGAACGTGAGATTGCGACACCTTCGTTGGCCGCACGTTATCTTCAAACAGAAAGTGCTTGCTCTCTTGTACATTAGAAGTCCGCCGAGATGATCAGGAGCAAGATAGTCTTTCATGGATGCTCACACCGCCAGAACAATCTCCGTTTAGCGAATGTCTAGAGCAGGAGATTACGCATTTTCCTCTTGAAATACTAAAAGGGCAAGATAAAACACAATATATGGAGTGAACAACCAATGGATCAAGAACACTAAGGTCCGGGACCCGCCGGTTTTCTTACACATCTAAAGAAGATTGCCGTCACCTGACAACGCATTCTAAAGAAAGCAGTACGCGGCAGACACCGTTCGAACGACGCTCGAACACTGGAGCGGAAGCCTTCAAAACAGTGTTTTCCCACCGAAAGGAAAAAGGTTTAAGTCCCATCCGAGTACAAGACAATGGAAGAGAGGCTACAAATTTGAGCATGGCTGCGTGAAGTGTTAAGACACTCCAGCAGAGTGTCCAAAAGACAGCACCTGTGGCAATCTCCCCTTCTGAAAGTCTCACCAGATCAAACAACAACGAGCCAACGTAAATACTGTTTCTTTGTGGCCGTGGAAGGTGTTGAAACATTATCCATATTCATCATCGCATAATCATGATCGCAGCGCATCATCATCGGTGCTTGTATTCGCCTGAGCAGTTCTAGCTCTAGCTGCTGGGTCTTCGTTACATCCCCATATTGTAAACACAACCACCAACATGTTCCCGGCACGTCGGGGCGCTTGGTCTCTTCTCGTATTTTAAAAAGGGGTGGAATGGGTTCACCAACTTGTGATCGGGGCGCCGCTTATACGAGACGCGGGGACGAGTGATTCCGCCTCTGAGAATCTCAAGTGACCCTCGTTCCACACGCCAAAGCAGTGCGAGAACTGTAGAAGTCATCGAACATAGTGTGTTATAGGCAATCGTCGGGCATCTTTTCGAAGAGGTTCTTTACCCTTAGAATGTGCTTGCGCTCGTCTCCGTCTCTTTCTTTGTCGTGCAAATCCCCTTTGTCGTGCAAATCCCCAAAATTTCGCTGGTGGTCATCGCAAACGTGGTCGGCGGAGAGACCTAATCTTACGCACCGGACCCAGGTATATCTTAGGAAACGGCATAATTGGGGCCCTGCCTTCTCTCAGAGCCGTAACCAAGTAATCGCAAAACATGTGGGGCGGTGGCATCATGGAAGACACGATTCAATGCAAATGAAGGGGTGATTTATTGGGTGGCCATATTAGTACGAGCACTCAAAATAGGGGCTATAACCTTCGTCTTCTTCTTATGCATTACTTTAACATCGCGCAGTGCACCAGTGCCGGCATTTTCCTTGTCTTCATATTTTCAGCTCTGCATCTTTTGGTATTTTTTTGCCAGGCGCTCCTCCAGACGCACGTTTAAGTGCGCTCGGCTCTTTCTCGGTATTATTCCTGCGTATATCGGCACAACCAAGAGCTTACGCAGCTCTGCTGTTAATAAAAACAAAATATGCGTTTAAATAATGCAAAACAAAATTTGCCACGTAATGACCTCATGTTGGCAAAAAAAATGGCGTCACCGGTCCCGCGACCGAGAGAAGACGCAGTGAAACATCCCCCTCGCGAGGGGCACGATCAAATGCGGAGCATTTCCGGGGGCGCACGACGTTAATTAACTGCTGACGAGAGAGCGCTCGTCAGCAGTAATTTGAATGAGTCAACGATATAAGGTGCGTTCGTAGCGTCCCATTCTGTGTCGGCTTTGTGGCGCAGTGGGTAGAGCACCATGTACATTGCGTTCCGCCCGCAGGGGCGAGGGATCGAAACCGGGCGCCGGATAGTATTTTTTTTTATATAGTAGGGACAACGACGGTGCGGACTACGGACGTCAACGCGGGTGACATCGGGAGTTACTGAAATGCTCTGCATTTAAAATAACAAAAATTAGCAGTGGCTTAGCTCGGTTATGCCGGTATTTACGTAGCATGAGCTAAGCTTCAGCTGGTTATTATTGTTTACTGGTTGTGTAGGGTTAGCTTGATTATCATGCTTACTGCTGCTTCAATGACACACACACGGTATACTGATTCATTATGTGAAACATGTATATTTATCAAGCGGCTCCGGCGCAGCGTCAACAATTGCCCCAGAGCTAAGCTGGTTCCACAGGCGCACGCCGGTGTTGCTTCGACGCACGAGCCATCTGTTGCACACCCGGCCATCCCTCGCATGATCATTAAGTGGACCGGGCCGCCACGTGCGGAACGGAGGTCGGCGAAGACGCTTTGCGCGTGAGGTGTGTGAGAGACGCCGGGCAGCGAGCAACGTTCTGTGCACGGTGTGACGTCACTGCTCCTCGCGCATGCGCAGCACGGCTCTCCAGGAGCCACGCGAAATTACTCAACCTCGGCCAGTGTAGCTCACGCTGCAAAAGAAAACTAAGAAAATCATTAATGCGCATGTTTTACGCCGCACTTTCTCGATTAGAGGAAAAAAATCAGCAGAAAAACAAACATAAACATATAAATTAGCTCGCCATTCCAGCCGTGCGAAAGCGGATGATCATCGAAGCATGTTAGTACTTGAGAGAGACGAGAGACACAATTCAGGAGGAAGGTAGGACGTTTCACTAATACGTAGCTTTCTTTGCCGAATACTCCCAGAGCCAGGACCATGTAACCCCTTGTATTTCAGCAAAATTGAAGATTTTAAGTGCGAATGCACTTTATAAGCGACCCTGAATTCCGGCGACCGCCGTCCGTCCACATAGCAACAGCTGCAGGTGCGCGCGCTCCTCGTCTTCCTTGGCAACGGGGGGAGATGGGCGTGCGCTGCCTGGCCGCTGACATGGCACATACCCACGTGGGGGATTGGCCAGGAATCTCCTCGTCTTCCTTGGCAACGGGGGGAGATGGGCGCGCGCTGCCTGGCCGCTGACATGGCACATACCCACGTGGGGGATCGGCCAGGAATCGGGCGTGAGAAGGGCTAGAGTACTGACACGAAATTTCAAAGCTGAGATCCGCTCTAGCAATCAAGTACAACGACAACACAAATAGGGGTCTGTGCATGGCACATACCCACGTGGGGGATTGGCCAGGAATCGGGCGTGAGAAGGGCTAATGCACCCGCTTAAAGGAGTACTGACACGAAATTTCAAAGCTGAGATCCGCTCTAGCAATCAAGTACAACGACAACACAAATAGGTGTCTGTGAATAAATGCATCTTTCTTTCTTTGTAGTTGTGTGTGTGTGTGTGATCGCTCTTTCGCGAATTACCGAACCGCGCCAATTCAACTCGTGCATTCGCACTTTCACATTCTTCCCCTCGGGGAAATGCGGGGATTTTTCGGAAGTAACACATTCCAACGTTATAACAGCGTAGATTGAAAAAATTCGTCGGACGGATCCTTGAAAACACATGCAAAAACGCCCCTGTGTACGAGATTTCGACGCATGTTAAAGATGCCCAGGTGGTCAAAATAATTCGGGGCCCTCCATTACGGCGCGCCTAATCGCCTGCGTTGCGTCGCCGCATAAAACCTTAAAATCAATCAATCAATCAATCAATCAATCAATCAATCAATCAATCAATCAGTCAATCAATCAATCAATCAATCAATCAATCAATCAATCAATCAATCAATCAATCAATCAACTTTGAAAACACAAAAGTAAGAAAAGTAAAAAAATAAATTTTACAAAAATGATCAAACAAAATAAAAAATATGCATAATATACATCGCCACCCAAAAAACACGAAACTGAAGAATAAAAGAAAAAGTCCGCAAAGGAATGTCCGAAATACAAAAAAAATTAGAAACAATTTATAACTGTGTAACGCCATGCATTCCCATTCTATTAGCAGATTTGGCGGAAGTAACACCTGTAATCTTTATAATGTGTTGTGGTCGGGCGGAACTTTGAAAAACCCGAAAATAAAAAGAAATTCAAAAACCAAATTAAAAAAAAAGATCTCTCGAAGGCTTAGGACTTGCCATCACGCCGACACGAAACAGGAGTCACACATCAAACAAGTCATCGCCATGGCCTGGCGGCGGTTGGTCCTTCGGTTTGTAACGAAAATTCGCCGAGCATGCGCCGATGCAATATAAGTCGGTGGAACATGAAAACAAGTACCCTATCAATAACATTTTACAGAAAACGCAATGCTCAAATTTTGGTTTTAGCATCAACAACAATATTTCTTGATGTGGGGGTACAACCGAAAAGCCGTTGATCTACGTGACGAGGAAAGTGCCGCGTATACAACGCAAGCGCAGTTGTATCGAACGCACGGTACATATCAATGCATTTAAGTTACAGTTACATGCAAGTTACATGTTGCATGGAATATTCAGATGAATATGGATACACCGTGCTTCAGGAAACATTGTAAATAATTTTACAAAATAGACTTGCGTAGGTAAAATTTGTTTTTTTTTTGTTTTGCGCGCGCGAACTGAACAGGGGCCATGGCGGGTGCTATAGGGCTGGTGCGCTGCTACTTGAGCGGCACAGGTTATAATTTTGTTTTATTAATCGTGTGATTGTTGTGAATAGGTAGACTTCTCGTTATAGCAAGTTCATTTTTATTCTTTTTTCCTGTATGTATTTTTTACTTCACTCGACAAATGGTCTACAGTTACACTATTACAACGCGTTAACTTTCATCTCCCATTGTGCGTTTTTCTGCAAATGCCAGGCATTACATAGATTGGGCTCTGGGGTGTTAGTAAAAAATGCTGACGGTATAAAATTTATATCCCATATTTTTTGCTTACTGCCAGCCGCACTTGCATTTTAAACTATTCATTTGAATCACACCATGTGTCGGGGCTGTATAGAGGGTCTTGTTTCGGTCTGAATTTCAGCGTTGATGCCGAAGACATGGTTGCTGGCGTCTAGTCTTTTTTTTTTTTTTCGCAGGTCAAGTAGCCTTTATTTTTTAAGTATTTCTGAGGACTCTCTATTTATTCGAAGCTGCAGAACAGTTCACGCACAGCTCGCTTCGCGTTGTCACGCTGGCCCTGGGCACGGGATAGGCGGACCGGCTAAGCGCGCTACGAGCAACAGATGCGGGGCGTGTCGACAGGGGGCGCCGCTGGTTCGAATTCAGTGGCGCCACCATACCAGCGCACGAGGCCTATAAAACGGGTTCCAAGTGCTACTTGGACGAATTTTTAATTTCAGTTTGTTAAGTACCTTTTTAATTATTCCAGTTAGGTATTTGGTTGAATGAATGAATGAATGAAACAAATCGTTATTAAAAACAACAGGGGCAGTTGTTAGGGCACCCGCCCGGTGGAAGGGATCCCTAGTCCGGGATCCCCTGGGTACGGCTGGCTGCGCGGGCCCTTTGCACCAGGTCACGCTGGAACGTAGGGTCCTTGCTGGTCAACCGCGCCGTCCACTGCTGTATAGACTATATTCGTTGAAAAGTTTAGCGGTCAATTTCTTCGCTTAGCAACACTGGAAACGGCCACAGACATGGCCGATGCGCCACGGACACGGCGCAGCCTGGGCAACTCTATGGCCTGGGCCACTGCGGCCGCACGCCGAAGAAAAAAAAGACACTGGCGTGCGTCACCTGCTCCGTTCCAATCCGATTCTAAACTGTGGGGCCAACAGAGATGTTATTAATCGTACTAACAGTGAACTCGACGCAATACTTTGTGTTCGGAAAAGAGTTCGTAACGTGAAACACAGTCATGTGTTTCACAGTCGTGCTTAGAACGGACAAGTGCCGCCATACCGCGGAGCCCGACGTAACGAGTGACGGCACACCGTGGCCTTCGCGATGAGCTACCGGCGGCGAGCCGCCGGCAGCAAATCGCGGAGGTGTATGTAGTCTCGGGCAGCGGCGTGAGCCGCTTCATTCCCCTCAAGGGATTCGTGTCCTGGCACCCAAACTATATAAACTTCGGAAATGCTCTGTCTTGTTAAAAGAAGAGGAAGTGCCGCTTTAGAAATTCGACCTTGTAAGTAGTTTCTGCACGCTGCCTGAGAGTCGGTAAGTATGGTGATTGGGTTGTAGCAAGAAAATTTAGTGGATCATGATTTCCTCCGGAATCAATAGTTAGATTTGCGAAAACGTTCTTCCGTCCAGAGCTCTAGCGCTGAGAACCTGAGCTCTCCAGCTGCGCACAACGGGATCGGTGCAGCACCTGAGCGCTGCGAAGACACGCCCACGCGCTAATGTCACTCGGAGGCTTCCGCATAACACGCATCTCACTCCTTTTCTACGGCCCACACAAAGGCGAGCGGTGTCGTGTTCATCATCCGCTGGAGCCGCCTCGCCCGCTGAAATGCGACTCGTCATCGCTAGTGCCGAAATGTGGTCGCGACCTTCACTCCCGCGAACGCATTGCCCAATGCGAAAGCGTTTTGCTTTGGGATACCACCGAGGTGGCTTTTGTAGTGCTTTGTATGGCTTTTGCACTCCTGAATTTAGGTACCCATTTCGCAAATCCCAGCGAAGCAAAAAACTGTGCTGCAGTCATGAAACTCCTTAATTTAGACTTCGCTGATCAGCTCACAGCAAAGGCTAAAAATGTTGGCTTTGCATAGCAATACATAACTGCCCGCAATCTCTCATTGAACGTACACAACGAACAATCATGTCGTCTGGGACGTTGACCGGCGCTGTGGTGTTTCTGTCCTTGAGATCTATGATGCTTGTAGGAGCTCTTTGATATACAGTGGACTCTCGTTAAACTGAACCTCTAGGGACTGGGAAAATATGTTACGCTTATCAGGAGTTTCGTTTAGAGAGAGAATAGATTTATTATCGCACACTCCTCTTCACTCCGCTTAGTCCCGACGCGGTGGGCATGCGCGCAATTAGTCTCCGTGGAAGCGGATCCCGATATGCGAAATCTAGACAAGGAGGAGAACGGTACAATATAGGCACAAACTTTACTGCACAAAATTAACCAGCGGACTTTTTTTTTTTTTCAAAGTATCCTACTGGAGTACAACAAATTGTCAATAGTCCACAGCTCATTCCCCCTATAAAATACAGTGGGAACTTAGATTTATTTGCTTGAGAAAAACTACTTCGGTTGTCGTTTCGGTACACGGACCTCTAAGTACGCGTACGCTTGAGCATAAGAGGGGATCAGGCGAATAATGAAATACTTTCTGAAGAACATTGTAAACTGTTCACGCCTGAGGGACGTTAAATGTAATTACTCTCAACTTAAGCACTGCCCTATGGGCTCAGATATCTGCGTACGCCGTTTCTGTCAGAAATTTCAGAGTATTGCGCTTGAGAAGGAAGTTAATTGGGATGACGGGCAGTTGCATAAAGGTAGCGGATTAGTCGAATTCCATAAGGGTGATATCGGCTCAATATTTCTCACTGAAGTGATTCAGTTTGTTTGCACTACCTGGAGTGTTGCACTTTCCAAGATACAACGGCGAGAAACCTTCTCAAAATTATAATGCAAAATATATTTTTTCTATTGCTGTTTGCTTACACCTAACCCTCCTTGTAACGAACTACCAAGCTGAACACTGAGTGAATGAGTGAGTGGGTTAGGCAGCGGGCAGACCTGCCCTTGCGAGATGCGCCGGAAATTGATTCGCTCGAGTGACACCTTTTAACACTATTCGTGCTAACTCACCAATCACAAAGGTTTGTGTCCTTCAAAAGGTTCAGGAGAAGGAAATAGATGTCTCACCTAGTGATCGTCGCCCTTTGGGAATATGATATCGCGCCGAAAGAGGAATGCGGGACGGTTCTCCTTCAAAGTTCTTTAGATAAAGCTGGGCGCTCCGTAACATGCTCAAGAGCATATCTTTTGAAATATGTTCTTAGTTAAAGCTGCTTTGGCTCCACCATCGTGAAGAAGCTCTGACCATCATGTCGATCAAAAGAGACCTAGTCTGACAAGACTCCTTTCGTTTATCGTATAGAATCTAGCTATATATTGAAAAGTGAAACCACTGTAAATGATTCCGGGTGCATTGTATTGGCGCTGTAGGACGGGAGACAGAAGAAAATGCGGGGGATGGCGCGTGAGTTCAACTGAATTTCTTCAAGCGAAAGCTTTCTTAGTGGGATCGATGGCGTTCTGTCAAAAAACTAACGCATTTCCACATAAACCAGTTGGTCGGCTTAAAAGCTTTGGTAAGGTCTCTGGACCTGAAACATGTGTGAAACCTGGCTTGAATTGTATCGAAATGGTTACTTGAGAATCTAGGAAAAGGGACGCTCCCGGATAAAAGATTATACACGCATCGACCATGAAGAAGGAGTGCGATAGCAAGCATTTATCGCATAAACCACGCATAGGTTTATTGAGATCGGATTGAGACATTGAGATTGTCCGTATAGATGCGTTCCCTTAGTGATCGGAAATTCATCGCATGGCTTCGTTCTCCGTTCGCGATTTGATCCTTTGGGATCCAAAGATCGGTTGGACGCACTTTCAGTGAAAGTTGGAGGCCTTTTTAGTTTTCGCGTTTCTCACGTCTTTTTTCTGGACACACATGCGTTACCACTTTGGCGCGGGTGACAAAAGGAGGAAGAAAAACCCCATAAACATAACAGAGAAAAGGAGAAGCCTCATTCATTTTGCACCTGTGCGCGTTAAACCGTGCTTCTGTTTTGGACAACGCCAAGGAAAGTGTTCTGACAGCCTTCGCCTTCTTCACCAATGCGAAACGCCTCGAACATTTATCCTTGGAGTTCGCTGCTTAATCTGAGCAAAACCTGTGTATTTTTGTGTACTGGAGTACGCTTGCACCTACGGAAATTGTCAGTGTATGGTTATTGAAATCTTCAAATGTTGTGTAGGCTATTCGCGAAGTCATTCGGTTTCAACCCGCTCCTCTCGCGTCCGCGCGACTCCATTCGTCGCGTAGTCTCGAGGCGCCGCTCCGTGGGGAGGCAGAGGCCGCCGCCCTAAGCGATGGGAAGAGCTCAGGCGTGGCCACCAAACGAAGCAAGAACAACGCCTGTTTCCTTCCGGGGCTCGCTAAAACTTGGCATATACTCAGATACTTAATCGATCCCGAAAATAGTAGAACTACCCAGAAACACAACCTGAGTAACATTGTTCACACTTACCAGGGAACGTAGCAAGAATTGCTCAAAGAAATTAAAGATAGATACATTGGATCTACTCAAAAGAAAAGGCTAAAACCGTACACCGGTAAAGAAAACGCAGACCTTGACCGACCCGTTACGATATCCGAGATTCGGGCAACTTTGGACAATCTCCGGACAAGGTCCACCCCTGGCCCCGACGGTATATCGAACAAAATTTTAAGAAACCTAGACGACGGATCTATAGAAGCCTTGACGAAGTAAATTAATGTATGCTGGGAAAGGGGTAGCATCCCGCGGCAATGGAAGACTGCCGAAGTGGTCATGAGTCCAAAGCCTGGAAAGAAATTACAATTGGAAAACTTGAGACCCATCTCACTGACGTCGTGCGTGGGCAAGCTGATGGAGCACGTCATCCTCAATAGACTGAACGCCTACATGGAGGACAGAGGACTCTTCCCTCACACCATGATAGGTTTTAGACTCAAATTGTCTACGCAGGACGTAATGCTACGCCTCAAACATCAGATCCTAGATGGAGACGAGAGCTTGTCCTTAGACACTAAAGCAATTTTGGGATTGGACTTAACAAAGGCCTTCGATAACATCGCTCACGAGGCTGTCCTAGACAACTTACAAGAACTGGAAGTGGGTCGTAGAACTTACGATTACATAAAAGACTTTCTCTCCGACCGGAAAGCTCATGTAACTATCGGAGGGGTCAGATCAGAGGACATAGAATTGGGTAGCTGGGGAACACCGCAAGGTTCCGTCCTGTCGCCATTTCTTTTTAATGCCGCTATGATTGGGCTTCCTGAAATACTAGATCGGATAGAATGCTTGAATCACAGCCTCTACGCTGATGACATCACCCTCTGGGTCACCGGAGGTAGTGATGGTCGAATTCAGGATATTCTCCAGACAGCGATCGACGCAATCGAAACATACGTGAAGCCGAGATGTCTAGCGTGCTCACCGCAAAAATCGGAGTTGTTGCTTGACCAACCCACGATGAGAGGACGCAACCGTGCCTTGGAAGTCCCCAAAATCGAGCTCTTCGCTGATGGTAATCTCGTTCCAGTTGTGACTAGTGTCAGGATTCTAGGCTTGAGAATTCAGGCCAACGGTCAAAATCCTGAAACCGTTAAATTTTTAGAAAAAAGCGTCCATCAAACCTTCCAGACTGATTTCCAGGATAGCAAGCAGACATCATAGAATGAAGGGGGGAAATTTGATCAGGCTGGTACAAGCGTTCGTCCTGAGTCGTATAGCGTACGTACCACCTTTCTTGAGACTAAGGGCGGACGAAAAGACCAAAATTAATACTATGATCAGGAAATCATACAAACAAGCTCTCGGGATACCGGGATACCAGTTACCACGTCCAACGAACGTTTCGAGGCGTTAGGAATTCATAATACATTAGAGGAACTAATAGAGGCGCAGAGAGTTGCCCATCTAGAGAGACTCACAAAGACCTCGACGGGCCGTCATATTTTAATGACTCTAGGCATTCGGTACGAATCTCAATTCGGCACCAAACGCGAGATTCCATGTGAAGTATGGGAATGCATACACGCCCCTCCTATACCGAGGAATATGCATCCCGAGCACAACAAAGAAAGAAGACGCGAAAGAGCGAAAGCCTTACAAAAGAGATTCAAAAACTCTGAGAACGTGGTCTACGTGGACGCCGCGGAATACGCAGCCCGCGATGCCATCACCGTGGTAGGTATCGATTGCAACGGCAATTCCGTAACTAGCGGCACGATACTGACGTCGTCGCCGGATGCGGCAGAAGAGGCGGCCATTGCGATGGCGATGGCCTCCACGAAAGCTAAATTTATTGTCAGCGACTCTAAAACTGCAATTACGAATTTCGCAAAGGGACGGATCTCGTCCGAGGCACTGAGAATTCTGGTCGGCTTCAAAGACCGGGGAAAGGTCCAAATTGTGTGGACACCGGCACACTCTTCTCTTCCCGGTAACGAGAACGCTCACGACGCGGCTCGAGGTTTGGCTAACCGAGCCGATCACGTCGAGGAAACATCTGAGCACTTCTCGCGCGCTGGGATGGGGAGGGACCGCATGGTCTTGTACAGAGACATAATCAATCATTACAGATTGGAACGGGTTCAGTATCGTCCCCCCCACTGTACTCTCGACAAATGGCAATCTGTAGCATGGCGCCTCTTACAGACAAATACATTCCCCAATCCGGTCCTGTACAGCCATTGTTACCCGGGGCTCTACACGAGCGAATGTAAGCTATGTACGGGCAGGGCAGACCTGCGCCATATTATTTGGGAATGTCCCCAGAAAAAGAATTCGTTAGGTGCTTTGCTATTAATTAAGACCGAGGAGCAGTGGGAGACCGTTCTGCGCAGCTCCGATCCGGATGTACAGATCCGGGTTGTCCAAATGGCCGAAGACGCCGCCGGAGCCCAAGGACTTCTGGCCGCCGTCTGAAGGGGGTGAAGAGGCTCGGCCTCCTTTGCTTCAAAACCATGTTGGACAAATAAATGTTGTTTCTCTCTCTCTCTTCCGGGACGACGAAAGCTGCGTCCACTTAAAAATGGCATCTTGCGTGCTGCCCCTTTGATGTCGTCTTGCATAGGGACATCCGCCGCGACTCGGGGACGGTAAGCTGTTTGTCGTTATGGGCGGTTTTCACATTAAAATGAGTCAGCGGGGGGGGGGGGGGGGGACAAAGGGAGGCCGGAGATGTGACCCCGCTTGTGGACGGTGTAAGGAGGAGAGGAATCCCGAAGGAGCACTGGAAAAGCAGTGGGCGCGGCAGACGTACTCGTGCGGCCTGACCCTGAATCTAGACGTTGTTGAGCCTTAATCTAGACGAGGAGCTTCAGCGTGTGTCCACTGCCAGTGACGACCGATTGACGACCCGCCCAATCGACAACGAACGACTGACTGCTGGAACTGTTGTGCGGCACCGACACGAGCAACAGCGCGGGGGTGAGCAGGGGCATTTTGTCCCTATAAACTGTTGCCTGATGCCATCTCTAGTACTCAGCTGTCGCTCTCCAAGCCAAAAGGGACCCTTCAGTGTGTAACGGCTTGCCGACTAGCAAGATCATCACAGCGGCGCATGAGGAGTTCATCGCGCCTGAAAGCTCGATGACCATGCGCTAACCCGCGCACAAAGCGGGCCACTCCCCTCCCCAAAAAATCGACATTTTTCTTCTTATCGTGTATGTGCTAACCTTGCGGCGATAGAGAGCTTGCTTTGCGCGGAACGTCTGAGCCCCCCCCCACCACCACCCATTCCCTTTTCAACCTCCTTGATAGGCGGGTGGTGCGTGTTCTGACCGCCGCGTACTTTCTAGTCTGCACGGGTAACGTACTGGATTTCGGCCGGTAAGCCATGACGGCATACATTTTGGCAGAATTGTGCGAGTGACAGCTGCGCGCAGAGAGTTTGAGCCCTCCGACATATGCAGCTGGTGAACTGGGGGAGCAGCTTGCGTTTTACGTCTGCCTGGTGCGGAATTCTGTGTTTTGGTATGTTTTGAGAAATACCGCAGAACGTGACTACTGTTAGAGTAAAGGCGACACGGTGCTGCCACTGCTTTTCGCACGCATGTCGTTCCAGCCAAGCACAATTTCCTCAGTGCAGCCACCGGACTCGGGCACTAACAGGAGTAAACGAGCCGTTGGCGTTTGCGACGCCGAAACCGAAGCCTACGCCGCAGCCGAAGCCAGGTCCACATAACCGTCAGGCCCCACGTCGAGCCAATTTCGAAAATCACAGGTCTACGTAACACAACCACCTCCATGTTTGGTTGACCGATTTCAGCGCCAGTGTTGCCTCTAGATTTTCGTATGAAACTCTATGAGTGCGCAGGCTTTCTCCACACGTTCGTTCGTCGCTTTCTACCATGGTAAGGCGCTGACCCATTCAGCATTAGAAGCTTCCGCGGTGTAATTAAAAAAATTCGCTGCCTGTACATTTGAGGGAATTTTTATTTTAAAAGGGCAGTTGGTTTTATTGCACCATTACGTTTATCAGACGAAAAATAAGGGTAGTGCCCTAATATTCTGTTTTTTTTTGTACATGACAGGCTTTCCCCCAGCAGTAGGGTAATTGTGTTCTGACAGTGCTTTTGACATCCCAAGCAGTACAGGTGACCTTAAATCCTCACAGGCAATCTTTCGCTATTTTCACGAGTCAGATCGTCTGCACAGGACAGTCTATTAAAAGCCACAGCTGTGAAGCCCAGTGCACTGTTTACGCGTACGTCCTTGACAAAGCCTCATTTGTCCGCCCTCGTGCTGATATCTGACCCTGTTTCGCGAACCTTGTTTTTCCCAAGGTTGTCATGACGAGACTTTGTAACGAAAAGCCTCGCTACGCATTTTCTGTTTATGGGTCACGACAGTGTACTGAAATTTGCAGCTCTAGCTTTTATTGTGGCGCTCCCTCCCTCCAGTCGGCGTTTTTTGCCGTGTGTAACATACAGTGCTAGTTATGCAGAGGCGGGAACGTAAATCTCCATTGCAACTTTTACTATTCTATAGGTTGTGCTACAAAATATTTGAACTACCTGCTGTGTTTTACACGGGGGAACATTTTGAATTCGCAAGCATTACCATTGTTAGCTTTGTATCATACTTGGCTGTTGCGGCGCGCAAGCCGACAACGCGCCAAACTGTCACACCCTCTCCCTTCCCTGGCTGCGCATGAGGCGATATAAGCAAGCCCAATAAAGCTGCACGGGGTCTGCTTTGGCTCAGTCACTTCATGTGTCGTCTTGCTGCCACCCGCACATGATACATGGTGTCAGAAGTGCAGTAAAAAAATGGTACCCATGGTGAAGAACTGAACCCTCGGATCATGCCGAGCAGGACAGCGTCTAAGCAAGAACCACAAACAAAGATACCTGGTTTTTACATCGGTCTGTCTAAGCTCTAAGAGAGAGATAAAATCAGATAATATGCCAAACAGGAGTCCGTTAACGCCTACCAAACGTCTTTCACGGGCTGCGTGACAGCAGGACAGCGCAAGTCTTAGGACACATCGCCATTGTGACGTGCTACTGCCGGGAGTCAGGGATGCAAAATTGCAAACTGCAATTTTTTTTTTGCAGATATCACCTTTATCTTTTTTATGAAGCATATATTTTTTTATTGCGGCATCTTTGCACTCACTAAACCGAGTGCAGTTACCTTGAAGAAAAACCAAGTTTTATCATTTACAGATTATGCCAAATATATAAACTATTGAGCTATGTAAAATTGAAACGGCTTGGGCTTGAAGGTAAAAAAAAGCTTTGGATTCGTGGAAAGGCATTTCACGGACAGGCGTACGAACATCATTCCTTTGTAGGAAGAGAAAAGAAAAAGTATGGATAAGGTGATGCTTAAAATCTCGAATAATAAATAGTCTGAGCTTTTCAAGGAGGCAGTACCCACATTATGAAATTAAGGCAACAATTTGTCAAAGAAACGTACTTGAATTTTACGCACAAACAACTGGAAAAATGGGAACTAAATGCTTTCCAGAAAGAACACCCAATATTAGTTGGTGCGAGCCATCGAACATGACAATTATTACCTGAGGAGAAGATAGTACTGCTGCTTTTTACACTTAGTGCCATGCAATAAGGTGTATTACGCTTTAGACCTTTCGCTAACGACTAAAACAGACGTGTTCATTAAATAGGACGATCGGACACACCTGTTCCATCTCTCGTAATAACTTCGCAAACTAGTCCTAACACATGAGGGCTGTACGGGAAACTGGCTTGTGAATCGTCACTACTTCGTCGGTTTTACCTAATATCTGCCTGAATTGTTTTTGTGGTATTTTAAATGGCACCATTGTTGTTTATAAAAAGCGGTACTTTAAATTGGTTTTTCTATTTTGTTTTTATGATTGCTTTAAACTACTACACATTTCGTTCCTACTTCACTGGCGATTCAACTAATCCAGCCAGTTCGCGAAACGGTTCGAAGCATTCGAACCGCTTTGCGAACCAGTTTCACACGAATATTGGTCGAACTGGAACTGAACCGGAACGGAATGAATTCACCCGAACCCGAACCGTAACGGGACCCGTATTTTTGTGGTTCAACATACTCATACCGAGGACTTTTGCGACAAAGCTGTTCATACGGGGGAGAAACGAACCGAGCTCGATAAGAGCCTCCGAACCAGGATGATGACCAAGAAGCGGCGGATGCCTGAACAAAGTGTATGGTATGAAGAAAATGCACTGACGGTAAATAAATACGGGGAGACCATAAAAAATAGTTTGCGCTTAAGGTCTCGCCCTGGCGCTCACACAAACGATTGTGCGCAAAGACGTGGTACGACTGGACGTACGCTATCTCAGGATGGCGGCGAGTAAAATTATTCAAGCGAAATGCTGGCACAATTTCGGGCCTTCGGCTGCAATTGTCGCCAACGGTGGAAACAGCAGTTACGCGGCAATTCACTGGCGATGTGGGTTAGAGCACAGTGCAGGGGCCGATGAAGCGATCGAGAATTGTTTTGCACAAACCGAAGGTGCAGACCGGCGTCCCGAAGAAAAATTCATTGCTTGACACAAACGATACAGCCCAGGGAGAGGCATTGTCGTGAGACTTCGGGCCTGTTGGCTTGCCTCACTGTTCTCGCGAGCCAAGCGGCGGAGTGCGCAATTCCGGGAGACAACTGTTTAGGAATGTTGGTCGTATCATCAACAAATGCCGAAACATAGTTCCAGAATGGAGGAAGGCTGCCGGGAGAAGACGAGATAAGACGCTGAATATCCAGTTGTGCACTCCATAGCAGTATTATACGGGAAGGCACGAATAGAGTTATGTTTAGGGGTTTGGGGCGAATACACATGAAAATCATGTCCTCAAGTGTGTCGTGAAAACGGTCTGTCAAGCCGCTGGTCTGTGAATGGTAGCTTTATGTAGTTTCGTAGACAATGTTGACAGTACGAAAAACTTCCGCAAAGATTGGGGCGAGGAAAGTTCGACCACGATCGCTCATAGAGACCATGACGGGAAAAAAATTTTGTGCAGAAAAAATTAGGCAATTCTAAAGAACAGCGGCAGTTTCTGCGCAACGGGTTAGATGGCCAATAGCAGTGACAACACACCAATTACCCGCTGGAGTCTGAGGGTTAGCCTGATGACCTCGGCCCGCGTGGCCAAGCAAGGTAAGGTTTTGATTCGCCGGAAGGTGGTTACGTAGCGTGTTTATGTTCCTGGCAATGTGGGCATAAAACCATATTTGGCCACTCTTCTGGAAAAACCGGGCCGGAAGAAGGTACTCACGATGCGATTGAGACTCTTGTGGGATCCTCCGTGTCCACGGGTGGCATCGTCAATTGAAAAATGCAAAATGTGAGCCTCGAGGGTATACGGGAAGAAATTGACCCATTTGTTATCAGCGGAATGGTTGTTGTAGCGGTATAGGGCTTCATTGAAAAGCCAGAATTTGCTCAGCTGGCGGCGGAAGCTGCTGTTAGGTGGTCACCGTGAACCTCTAGTTGTGTCAGCGATAGTACCCTATTAGATAGCACATACATTAGGCGGGATCTTCGATTTGAGGTCATCGATGTCCCCTCCCGCCTTGAGCGGTATCTAACTGTGTTTTCTATGTACCCAGAACCCTCTCGGCCGTTCTCTATCTAAAATATTTATAATCCCCCTAAAGTGTACACACATTTCAAGCCACTTATTCACTTTAGTTCAAGGTTGTATCGCGACTGCGACTTCGTTATAGGTGGGGACTTTAATACCCCACACGTTATTTGGGGTTACTCACGCACCTCATCACCTGGACGCATACTCCGCGACACTTTAAACGGAGCTCAAATAACACTTTATAACAGCCCCGATTCGATTACTCGTGAGGGTCACAAGCACAAACAGCCGACCATGCCACACCTAACGGCAGTCTGGGGAGCGCAGATGTCACTGGAATGTTACAGATGAAAGACTACTAAGCGATCGTTACGTTAAATAATGTCACTATCTTTACCTGTACCGATCCCGTAAACGTAATATTTCACTCACAAACTGGAAAATCTTTGGCGATATTCGCGACACGTCTCATACGAATGCGAATCTCAAGAACTGGACAGAAGAACTCAAATAGGCCCATAAAAAAGCCACGCTGGAATGTTTCACTTCAGCCCCATCAGACAACCCAGACCCTTATTTTTTCCGTATCTGGAAGAGGAGAAAACGACTCTGGCGCGCCCTTCGCCCCCAACCAAATAATATTCGGCTAGCCGAGCACATCTCTGAATTAACGGCACATGTCAAAGAGCACTGTGCTACACTTGACAGGAATCAATGAAATTAAATTTGTAACGCCATCAACGGCAGCCTGGATCAGAAAAGATTCGAACACGTACTTAGAATGATCCTTGGGCCTCATCCGGCTCCTGTTCCCACTCTCGAGAAGCATCATTCCCTGGTGGGATCGGATGCCTTAGCAACCCAGCTCCGCGACCTTTATATTCCACTTTCTCTACCTAGCAATTATACTCCCTACATGGGCGCCTTTATTGCAGAACTCGGGGAGCCGTTCACTCTTTTGGGATCTCGAGTGGGCGCCAGAACTACTAAAGTGGAAGTCGGCCCCACGTAAGAATCAGATTACGTATACACTCATACGAAACCTATCCGACAATGACAAGGAACACTTTCTGAACATTATAAACTCCCACTGGTAAGAAGGCACCCTCCCGTCATCTTGAAGGAAGTCCCTTAAAATGCTACTACCAAGCCAGGTCAAAAATCCGCCCTTGAAAATCTCCGTCTAATCTCTCCAACCTCTTGCCTGGGAAAGATCATGAAAAGGACGGTTCTCAATCGACTTGAGGCCTACTTTGGGTCCACAGATTTTTTTCCTCCTCAAGAAATTGGTTTCCGCAAGGGTGTGTCTACCCAAGACCTCTTTTTCCTCCTAGCTCACAAGTTGGACCCTCCTTCTCCTACCCAGATACAGGCCATAGTGACCCTGGGTGTCCGCAAAGTCTTCGATAACCTTGCCCATGATCCTCTCCTAAATATACTTGCCTCTACCGGCTGTGGGCCAAAAATGTACGAGTACATCGCTGCATCTCTACGCGACCGAACGGCCAAGTTCCGTCTCCTTGATTCGGTCTCCGATCCTTCTCTCATCACGCGTGGTACTCCACAGGGTGCTGTTCTCTCACCCAGCCTTTTTAACCCCAGAATGGTGCCCCTGTCTCGTATACTAGAATCGATCGCGAATCTCAAACATACATTCTACGCAGACCACCTTACTCTTTGGTGCTGATCTGGGTCTCCTGGTTCAGTGCAGGGCACCTTGTAGCAGGGTATCGATGCAGTCATTGGGTATCTCCACACAATAGGTCTGCCTCCCGCACCTGAAAAGTCCGAATTGCTGCTCATTGCGAAAACTCGCTATCAGCGCCAACACAACCACCTCACCACTCTCACAATGGTAGGTTCCCGCACCCCTCGCGTAATATCATGCCGAATTCTTGGACTGCATATCCATGAGCCATATAATCAGGGTAATGTGGCTACAACAGGTAAAGTTCGCCATCAGCTTACGCATCTGGTGCGCCGCATTGTCCACAAGCATGCGGGGCTATATGAGGATTAAGTTAGGCAGCTCGTACATGCCTTAGCTCTAAGTAAAATTGTTTATACAATTCAATATCTCTCTCTAACTTGTCACCAAAGACACAAGATTGAGTTTGCGCTTCATACACTGTATAAGACCGCCCTCAACGTTCCCGTTAATACGTACACTCAGCGCCTATACTCTACGGGTCTGTTCTTGCACCTTGGAGATCGTATAAAACAACGTAAAGACCGGCAAATGGCGCGTCTTTCTACCACAAAACAAGGACACGGGATCCTTCACCAAGTTGCCCTCAAACCAATTGACCTCCCTATCATCCCCCCTCCTGCATCGCTCCCAGATAACCTCAGGATAGCTCTCATCCCAAAAAACGTTGCAGCTAATGCCAATGCAGGTAGAGGGTGTGCTCGCGTTGTCAATCATGTCCATCCTATTGATTATACGATCGTCTACACGAATGCATCACAGACGCATGCCGGAGCAGCCGCCTATTCCACCGCAATTAACAATGAAGTTGTCACACACACCCTTGGTCTTTCAAGTTTCTTTCAAGTTTCATTATTGAAAGACAGCTTGACTTTTAAAAGCGCAAATAAATCTACTATGGTTATCACGCCAGTGGCTCCTAAGTTGTGGAGTTTAAACAAACGCACCAGGTTGTAAACTTTGGTGGCACCACAAGTACCACCGGTAAACTTCGGTGGCAAACTTCGGTGGCACCACCACAAGCTCAAGAGAATAAAATCAATTATCATAGCAGTCATTACTTCTATGTGTTTGGCGTTGAAATTATTTCCTGGAAACTGAAATATTGCGGGCTTGTGAGATCCCCGGGTATTTAGGCAACTTGCCAATCACTCACTCCTCAAGTCCTTTCCCAGATGGGGTCTTCGAGATGGATGTTGCAGATGGATGTTGATGAAGCGGTTGAAACCTGCGGTTTAATACCCTCACCAGCAAACAACTTATATCGGGAGCCTTCTTCCTCTTTTTCCGGGTTTCTTTCGTGAGCCTTCCTTCCAAAATACCCGTCTTCTGCAGCCGATATAGCCCAGAAACGGCCAAGTAACGCATGTGTTGTGTGCCACATCTCACAAACGGCTTTTCAACCGGCTACTACTTACAGAAAAGAAGCTAGCGGGGAGGACATGCACAACGCAAGAGACTTATACGTTATTATTGTGGGAATACGTTGCATAGAATGTATAATAAAATGCAGCCTTTCGCTTCACAGTTTTTGCACGTTTTTTTTCACTGCTTACTCTTGAACAATAGACGCCAGGCTCATTTTCATATTGGCGCTTTGAAAGCTGTATGAAGCATTTACAAACGTCAGTGAAAACTGGGTGACAGATCCCGACTCCGTTCGGATAGGTGCTTACACCTTCACGGACTACGAAACCTACGTTGTCCTCAAAGCCAAAGGTATCGAAGACGGCAAGGAATTAGTTCACATCAGTCGCATTACGCGCCCCTCATATTTCTTATTATCAATTCAAATTTGATGCCTAAGCTTTAGGGGTCAAGGTGACACGAGCGAACACATTTCACGAATTAGTTCACCATTGTCGTCAAGCCGGCCAAAGGAAGCACCGTCAAGCTGTATGTCGTGGTTCGGCTTTCTCAGGCCATTGCCAGAACTTCATTTGCGCGTATGTTTGTCGACCCAAACCCGCTAAATAATCTGCATCACACCACTTTATATTTTAGAGGCAGGGCTCCTGAACCGATCACGAGTTCACAGACAACGTCAAAAAATTGACCATCGACCGAAGACGACCTCCTCGCAGTGTGAGATTCCTTGAAACATACATTTAAGTTTTTTTTTTCGGGCTTAAGCAGCGTGTACCATTTACACTAATTCATCAGCTGCTGTCTGAGACCTATTACGTCGAATACACTTACCCTACAAATCCTAAATATCCAATGTTTTTCTTGTGATATTGGACGAAAGCCAACAGCACGTGCCTCACTAAGCGACTAGTGATCAGAGGCGATTTGCGCACTTAGAACGAACGTCCATCGCGAATGCAGTGCGAAGAGGTATATGTCTAACCTCCCTCCTCCCACACTCCCAGTTTTCATTCCGGTGAAGCCGCTGTACTTCTCCTCACCACCTCCGACCCGGCTTTCACAACTTTTATTCACCTCGCAACCACAGATGCATCTTTCACAAATGATGCCAATCGGCTGATAACGGCGGTAGCGCCTTTATCAGGCGTTACCAAAGCAACTTGACCCTTTCAACGCCGACGTGAGCCCACAGTCATTGTTCAGCAAAAAGAATTTCCGCGTGACATTTTTGCCCGGGCATTTTACGCCTAAGCATACGCCCATCAGTGTTTGCCAGTTTATGCATGCACTAGCTTGGGGTGCAAGAGGGGGGCATGCATGCACCGCTAGGCTTCATGACGCTACCGATGACATGCGCGTTGGGCTGGCGGGAAATTTAAACATGGAAGTCTCGCGGCTGAATGCGACCTGTCAGCTGTCCTCAATGGTCGTGCGGTTTCGGTTTGAGTTGGTGCGGTACACCGACAGTGAGATGACTCCGACGCGGAAGGAAAACGGGCAGTCACGTGATTGTCCACTAGAACAGTGGTTCTCAAGCGGGGGTCCGCGGACCCCAAGTGTCCGCAAGAGCATTAAGGCGACCCCGAAGACTCCCCAAAACTTTATACTCCCCCCCCCCCCGCCATTCTTTACTCTTTTGTCAGAACTTTCTGGCACTGCAAAAAGGTGGCTTCACCGCGAGACATTTACGTTGAGTTTCACCGTGTAGCACATATTTTTACATCTTTTTTACCACAAGCCAGATAGGAAAAGGAATAAAAAAAACAGAGAGATCAGGCAACATTGTGTTCAGAAGACTCTTCAAGAGCAAACTGTTTGACATTGTCACGTATCGTATAAAATGCAGACAGCAAAGGCGGACATTGAGCAAGTGTGTGGGTCAGATAAGTCGCCAGTGCAATTTGTTTTGACATTGTGGAGTGATCAACATACATTCCATCATCGGATCCCCATAAAAGCAGTCCCCGGCGCACTCGTGACTGAGAAGCAGTGCACTAGAATAGAGCTAGAGTCTTTCCACGTTTTAATTTCCCGTAGGACAAACGGGCGTCGCTCGCTCGGAGGAAGAACAGCGGAAATCTAACGAGCGCCTGCCGGAAAACAAGCGTGAATGGACGGGAAAACCACAGGAAGCCGCTGGGGCCGCCTGTACCGCCGCACGTTCCAGCTCGTCGATAAGCTGGGAATACTCCCGGATGAAACTTCGACAAGAGTCCACATTTTTTGTTCAGTTTAAAGGGCTATAACGGCGACAATTTTGGTAGTGCCTATCCCTTCTGAGCACGCGCCCATTACCTGGCACTCCCAACCCGTGCTGGTCAATGCAGGCGCGGGTCGGGTCCGGGGGGAAGGGTGGGAAGGATCGTGCACGCGCAGCTATAGGCTTCATGCCCTCACTGACTGACATGTCCGTTATGCTGGCGTAGTGTTTAAACGTGTAGGCCTACTGCCCCAATGCGAACTGTCCGGCGTCCTTAGTGGTCGAGCGGATTAGGTAGGTGTGCTACGCCGACGGTCAGTTGCCTACGACGCGGTAGAGAAATAGACAGCTTGATGCCTCTCCGCTAGAATGAAGCTCGAGTCCATCCAAGTTTCACTGGGAGGAGTGCTAGTTCCTCAATCGCAAATTACAAACAAACGTGTTTAGTTTCGTGCCTGTGGTGGATTGCGTCCACCTTTGCAGGTCATCGTTCTTCACAGAGCAGAAGGGCACCTATTCTTTGAACGACCTTGTGCATTCTCAGCATGGCTTGACAATTGTACATTTCCCGGATGTCCCTTGACAATTGTTCAATTGACAATTGTACATTTCCCGGATGTGCCTTGACCTTGTGCATTCTCAGCATGGCTTGACAATTGTACATTTCCTGGATGTCCCGGACAGCCATGTAATATTTAGCCCTTTGTAGAATGACACTGCCAAACATTTTTGAGTGATAAAAAGCGAAGGTATCCGACGATGAACGGTGGGGCTAATACTCCAAGGCGCATGACACAAATTTAGTATATTCGTCATAATTATTTCAACATAGGAGAAATATTCTTCGCGTTTTTACAACAAATGACAAGGGTGTGTACAGTGGCCGTATATGGTTACAAAGGTGGCTGCGCGGCCTCAACCGATACAGCGCAAGCTAGTCGGACGCGGGAACATGAATTGAACTCAACAAATTTCCGTTGTACTCGTAGTGTGGGCTGCGAGATGAGAACGGATTAGCGAGGAGTGCGAGGAGAGAAAAGAGAGACAGGTAATATTTCAAAACAAGAGAACGTGGCAGATTACGGATTATAGTGTTATTTTTTTCGTACCACTCGTTTACGCTCCACCCCGTTCAAGCGTGCCTTGCGGACGTCACCCAGTAGTTTCCCAGTTCAAGCGCGTTCACACCGTAGCTTTGCGGCAGCAGTTGTTCGAACTGATCGTGTTTGTTTTATGGCTATCGCCGGATCTTTCACGATATTTTCAGCAAAGCAAGCAGGTACGCGGCCATTATTTCGGCCACTTAAGGCCGTAGTTAAAAAATAGCGCTTATTTCAGTTCCTTCACCAGAGTAGCAATCCAAGTAGAAAATATTTCTCTTGGTCCAGCAATGTGGGGGTTTCTCTAGCGCCCACATTGCTGGACCAACATTGCAGGAAACCGGCACGCACGCTATGCTCCCCTAGTACAAAGCTTTCCAAAGACCTGTCAAACCTCATGATCTCAAAACGGCAGTTTTTATTTAACAAAATACCACTGCCGAATGGCTTGAATTCGAAAGTAATAACATTCCTCATTATTTTGTTGTTCTGTACCTCACTAAGCGTTCCGCAACCAGAGTTTACATACTGAACGTACACAGCAATCCTAAGGCCCACAGCCACAATTTTAATCTCCGATTTTCAAACGCTGAAAAACAATCTCAAAAGCATATGCTCCTAATCGTGGGGGATTTCAATGCGCCTCACACGGCATTGGCATGCTCGCACTGCACCAACATTGTGGGACGAAGTACTAGCGCATCGTCTCACTCTAGACGGAATGCAGCTGCAGACTTTCTTTACAGGCGCCTTTCTTTTTTTCCCACACTTTCAATGCCCGCAAATTCCCGATAGTTTGCACGGCCCGGAAAAGACTACTTGAACACATTGTCGCGAGGCGACTCTTTTTAGGTTGTGTGACAGTTTATGAATATAAGGCATTACCTCAAGCTCTCCTTTTCATTTTTACATCGGGCCGATGTGCTCTTTGGATTTTTCTTTTACGCTGTACGCGGAGGGACTCCCCGACCACCTTAAGCACTTGAGTCGGAAAACCCGCAACAGTTAACCTCTCAGCATGACGTTCATAGCATTCCTGCATTACGGGGTCGCAGCTTTTCTTTATCGCTCTGCGGAAACATTTATGTGGCTATGCCTCTTTTCACTAATTTCTAGTGGCTTGATTCGAACAGGAGCAACACCTTCTTATTTCTAGGGGAGCAAATCCAGCGAACGTGGCCATCGTCTTTAACTGTTATTGTTAAATATAACAACCTTAGAATTTTGTTCTCAGCCAGTTCAAAGGTAAAATTTAGAGAATGTGAGCACGAAAATATATTCGCTAAAATGACTTCAGCCGCCTATTCCGTGCACGCAGAGGGTAAAAGCTTTAAAAAATTAGAAAATTATCAAGGTAAGGAAACATGCGCAGCACTGTGGCATCATTGGGGCTGACTTCCTGAAGTTTTTGACCAAACCTCGACAAAAAATTTTGCACAATACAAGAGCCGCAGTAGTACCAATGCTTATACGTTTCTTTTGAAAGTAAGTGTGGTCTGGAATCTGAACTAATGTCGAAGAGAGATACAAAGCCACCAGTTCAAGAAATGCTTCCACACTGATACCATACTCATTCTAAAATTTCGCCACATTCGTTTTATCTATCACTTCATGAATAGCGAAGAAGAGTTCGTCGTTGGGCACAGAATAGATTAAGTGTTCTTTGTGAATTGACATAGGAATAGTAGCACCAGACAATATTTTTTAGATCACTGTATAGTCATGTTCGAAGAACTACGGATTTCGAATGGGTCATCTGGCCCTAGCAAGTTGAGTTGGCTTGCAGAAACCCTCCGGTTATCTTCTGTCATTATCCATCTTCAGTCATTATCGCTCGGAGTGGGCAGTTTACATTATTAGCCTGGGCAGTGTAAAAGACTTTTAGTTCTGGACTGCTTTTGGCAGGGTTTCCAGGCTGAACACGTTCGGTCGTTTTAGAGGACACGTTTTTGCCTTGTTTTGACAAATCCCCACCGGATTAAAATGACAAGAATACGAAAGGAACAACATGGCCGCTTTGATCATAATGCCCCAAATTGCCCAAACGTTTGTTTAAATATTCTACCTATAGTTTGTGGCCTGATCTAGGTAGCTCGTTCCTTGTCCCTAAGCGCTACTGCTATCATTCATCCTTCCATCGCTTGTTGAGGCGACATAGGTTTGCATTTCAATTGTTTAGTTTGGCGGCAAGATTCTGTTCATTATGTCATCACCAGAAGAACGCATTGGTCATGTATTTTTTTTTCAGTGATATAGGTAGTTTATTTCTCATTATTCGGGAGAGGTGGCCGAGGGTACCCCAGCCCGTCCCTATTCTCACTCGGATTCCTTTCTCGTGATTTGGATCAGCACTGACCACGTGTCTCAGGTAGTTATATTCAACCACTTCTTTTCGTGTTTTGTTAAATATGCTGAAGAGGACACTTTGGGCTTGTTTATTCAACACGACTTATTCAATCCCGCGGCTCTTCTTTCTCATGGCAGTTCCTCAAGCATTTCTTGCGGCTGTTTGTAGACTTATTTAGCAAGACTATGCCGTCTGCAAACCTTAAATGGCTCAAGTCTTCACCGTTTATCCGTAAACCAGTGTTATCTCAGTCAAGATTCCTGATTACCACCTCTAGACATGCTGTGAACAGTTTTGGAGAGATGGTATCTGCTTGTCGCACGTCCTTTCGGGCGGAAATTTCTCGCTTTGATTGTGAAGAAATGTCCTGCCCGTACATCACTTATTTACATCGTAAAAACCCTTATGTAGGTATTTTCTATTCCGTGGTCTCTTAATTCTTCCAGCACTGCGGCGGTATGCAGTGAATCATACGCTTTTTCGTAGACTATAAATGCGATGTGTTGGGGTTTAGTAAACTTTGCGGATTTTTATGTTATTTGAATAACGACGTGGATGTGATCCTTTCATAAATAAGTATTCTTTCCGGAAATAAATAAATGTTCTGTGTCCACCAGCAAAATGGATGCAAGTGTGTTCAGGCAAAATTTTGTTTTCTCTTTTTTTAATGAAGCCGCAACACAACAAGCTGGGGGAAATGGCAGAATAGCTGAGAAGGCTATCGTGGAAGAGTCGGCACCGCAGCATCTGCAAATACACATACGCTTCAAGAGCGGCCAAGCGAAATTCATAACATATTCAAGAATGGGTTTTAAATTAGGCCAAACATAAGAAAGAAGAACAGCAGCAAAACCGCTCGGTGCTCTAAGCTTCTGTCAAGCTAGTCAACGACAACTGAAATATTGGCGAGAAGCTAATGGTATGTACAAGTGTCTACCTTGATGCAATATACGAGGTCAGCAATTTTGGAAATGGTAACCCAGTTTGAAAAATAACAACTTCACTATAACAGGACAAACAACTGTTCTGACCTTGGCATTAAATCTAAGTCCTTATAGTAGTCTAGCGTTTTTTTGTATAGAAAATACCAATGACGATTTGTGCGCCCAACTTGTGGAGAGGTTCGTTCGGTGAAGCAGACTGCTTTGCGACATTCAGAGGTGGTGCAATTTCATCTTTCAGCGACATTAAAATTATGTGGGGCGCCGCCGAAGCAACCTATCTTATTGGTTATGTGTGAAGTTGTAGTAGAAATACATAAAAGAAGGCCAAACGCAAGCCGCTCTCACTACCCTTCAAATGACCATCGCCGCACCTGAAGAGAAAAAAAAGAACAAAAAGGGGAAGCCCGCCCACAAGAAAGACAGCCCGGCGGACTTCAGCTTGAAGTGGGCTTTTTTAGGATATCTGTGCTCGCATTGGTGAGCTCAGACACTACGTCGCAACCGGCAATGCCGCGCCGGGGCCGGCAGCCCAGGTTATCTCCGGCCAGCATCAGTGCGCTAATACCCGACTTCTCAATCGGTCGCGGCCTAGCCTGATTAAACCTGAATTCTAGAACTAATCTGTGGCTTTTTCTTCCAGTCTTATCTCTCCGTGAACAAGTTGCCAAGGCTATTACGACTATGCGCCGTAGCGCCTGCCTTGCGCCCGCCGTGATGTTCTCAACCATGTATGCCGCAGAACCACCCACCGGGGACAAGATATCGGGAGAGACCTGCAGTATTTGTTCGTTTCTCGGGTTTAATTTTTTTTCTGCTTCCTCATTTTGACATCGTTTAGATTTGTACTCTTCGTTGTAGCTTTTACTAAAATTTTGTTATTTTGTAGTGTTTCCGTTTTACACCTCTTCGTGCCTAGGTGTTCATTTTACTCGTACCCGGCAAAACTTGTGTTGCCGTTTCTACTCCTGCGTTGCTCGCAACGGCTGTGATGGCTCCAAGACCAAACAATAGAACAACGAGCGGAAGTTGTTTTGTGCACGAAACAAATCCCGCTCGTTGGCTTCGACTTTATTGCTGTCAAAGAAAATGGCAGGTTAAAAAAATAAATTGTATGTCATTGAATTCAGGATGTCAGTCACCCACCACAGCTGCAGTAAAAAAAAACTTTAGCCGTGGAACGCGTTAAAGACGCACACAGATATCCGGTCAAAACCATGAAGTGTACGCAATCAGAAACATTATAAATGGGGCTGCAGGTCGAGAACTCGTGACGGAAAGGCATTTGATGCCCTTGACCAGTCATGCAGCTGCACAAAGCTGTGCGCTCAACTTGCGTGCACAGTTAGAGAATTGAAAACATCAAGGACTGGACACGTAAGCCGCAGAGACCACCAGAAACATGGCAGGTTTACTCAGTGCCCTAACGTGTTGGGTTTGGGCTAGTGGATTCACCACTAAATTGGGAAAGAGCGCTTAAACGAAGAGAGTAAAAGACGACACAGACACGAGTGCTCGTGTCTGTGGCTTCTCTTGCTGACTTCGTTTAGGCGCTGTTTCACAGTGTAATTTACTCATTTCCTATTCCCCTTGTTAGGAGCACATATGTCACATTTGTGTTTTGGTCAGGCATTAGCCGTTTGGGCACAGGGCAGACCGGCGATAAAAGCTGCACAGAAACAGCTGGACGTGCCCATCGGCCCGATTCTGGAGCTAAGCAGCAGTTGGCAAAATGCATGCGCCAGAGTTTCTACAGCATTCAAGATAATACACACCGATGTATCGCAATCCTGTTGGAGTAACAAAAGTATGCGCAGAAAAAAAAAATACATGCACCCATACAACTAAAAAAAGAAACCAAGATTGTATTCTAAAAATGTTACAGGGCAACACGAAAAACTGGTTTCTGCTGAAAAAAAATGAGAAAGAACAACAAAGCACAGACGGAAACTATCTTCTGTATATACAAATGCTGTCAGTCTACAATTATGCACAAGTAATGAAAAAGCGATACAAAAGAACGCATATGGGAACTACGACGTATCACAGAAACGAACCCATCAAGGAAAATGGGTATATCAAGGTATTACCCGCAGTAAGATGCATAGTGCATCTCAATTTTACGCGTAGCAAAAAAAGTAATGGGTACCCGCCGCGGTGGCGCAGTGGCTAAGGTGTTGCGCTGCTGAGCACAAGTTCGCGGGTTCGATTCACAACCGCGGCGGCCGCTTTCCTGATGGAGGTGAAAAGCGAGAACGCCCGTGTGTACGAGAATTCTGCGCACATTAAAGATCCCCAGGTGGTCAAAATGAACCCGGAGACCTCCACTACGGCACGCCCCATCGTCTACGTTGCGTCAGCGCGTTAAACCCTGCAATAAAAAATAGTAATGGTTATTCCCTCGAACAATTGAAAAGTAGCAAACAAGAGCAAGAAAAGGAAGGAAGGCATAAATGAACTGTTTTGCAAGGCAGCGTCGATAGCTGCTTGCTTGACGATAGCTGGACGTAAAGAATCAACGCTTGCAGAACGACGCTATCAATGTACACTCTTCGTTCTTCGAAATACGCATCAGATCTATATTTCTTGCTTCATGTTTGTGTAGTAAGCGTCCTAATGTATTAGCTAAAGTTTGGAGACCACATGCAGTACGAAAGGTGTGCACGTGCCATCGTTCAGTGTTTCTGCAAGTGTGTACAGGCGCATTCGGCCAATGCAAGTTCAGCTCATATAGATTTTGTGCAAAGTTTTGCTAGTTCCTTCTCAAAGCTAAGAGCAAATCTTACATACTAAAGATTGAAAGTTTTTGTAATGCGGTATCTCTGAAATAAATGACCAGTGAGCGGAATAGGTGAGATTCCAAGCGTAAATAAGGATGCTTCATTGCAATACATGAAGTTTATTTTTATTAGCAAGTTAAGCACTTACCGAAAGTAGCTGAGCGTAATTTAAATAAGATGCGAATTATTAGTTATAAAGCAACCACTTCACTTTAATTGTAATGCAGTGACGATGATTGGTAATAATTTCGGCAATGCGAGACAGTTTTGCTATTGACGTGGTCATCCCAAGTAAGGTGACGGCTGAAGTGCACTCCTGATACCTTCAGGGATTACACGATTTTTTTTTTTAGTTAGAACAAATCTTCACACACTATAGAATAATGATTTGTTTATTTTGTGGTCGGAATACTATAGCCTACATTTACTTGTGTTAATTTTAAATCGGTTAGTAATTAACAAGCATTGATTAGACTGCAAGATAGCGTTAGTTTCCCTTCCAATATCTTGTGACGAGTTCAAGGTGAATTGTGTGTTCATGTGGGTTCTTCCGCCTCTATGTGGCGCGCACGCTGACCTAGAACTACCGAGAAGTTACTTATCATTTCCAAGCCCCGCGCACATATGCGCTAGAAAACCATCGCCATAAAGCAATATAGAGCAGGAATGACCACAGCTTTTTGCGCGTCACACAAGAAATACCACAAGAATAAAATACATCATAATAGCAAACGGAAATTTATTCCCAACTTTCCTCTTCCAACTAACTCATAACTCTTAACTCAGTTCTGATTTGTATTACGACCTGTCGAATTTCCTGACATCCGTACCGACTACATTTTACACGCCGACAACACCACCATTTTCACATCCCAAGAAAAACTTTCCAGTGTTATTTCACAGCCGAACCATGACCTCGCCAACATTTTTTACTGGTGTCACAATAATCAGTTGTAATTAACCCATCTAGACAACTATTGTGGTTTTTAGCACGCTCACAAAGTCTCGTGACGATCTCAACCCTGTGTACATCAATAATCACACCATCATACCGACTGATGAATGCACATTCTTAGGAATTGAACTTGACCATTTTCTGAAATATAATGCACACATTAACCTAATCAGGAAGAAAGATTCATGTTGGGGTGCTAATCAAAGCGTGCCATTACTTCGAGAGACGGATCCTAATCACCTTATACAATACTTTTTTCCACAATAACATAAACTATTGCCTCTGGTCATGGGGTCTGACTTACAACTCCCACATTCCACCATTAAAGCAAATTCAAAATCGGGTACTGCGTATAACCACTTTGTAGTCGCTTTTATGCTCCCGTTGCCCCCCTTTTTCTTGATCTTAAACTTCTTCCGATTACTGACACCTTAGCATTTAACGTTGCCACAACTGCCTTGCACCATTTCAATGACCCCGACCTTCTTCATATTATTGGTAGAACTAAACTAGAAAACACTAACCAAACTCATTTTTCGTTGCAAAATAACTTTTTACTTCCAAAGGTACGCACTGACTACGGTAAACAGACATTCACTTTTACTTCAATCAATATCTGGAACGAGCTTCCTTATACAGTTAAAACACAAGTACGTCCATCAACGTTTAAACGTTTCTTTCGATCATTTTTCACGAAACATCGCATAGACTTTTGACGTGCGCATCCACATTTCGCCTAGTGTAGTCTTTTTTTAGTCTTTTACACACCTAACCATTGCATTTATACAACTGCTATGTAACTACGTATATGGATTCACAGCACTCAATATTGTATCATTTATAGGATGCTTTTGTTTAAATATTCCTGTGTTAGTTGTTTCAATGCTGTGCGTTTCATTTGTTCAATATGTTCCTTATTTATTTCTAAAATATGCAATCTTAACTATTCACTTTTTACGCGTAGCCTAGTTATTTCTTTGTATAAGATATGTTAAAAAAAATTACGTATCATTCCTGTTAGCAACTGCAATTAAGCTATCTCTGTGTAAGCTATCACTAAAAAGAAGTCTCACTATAGTTTATTACTCTGGGACCCCTTTCTGTATTGGTTATATTCTGGTAATGTACGATTCTGTAGCAACAACAATAAAGTTCTATTTCATTCTATTCTAACCGCCTCCCTCTCACAGTTATGCCGCACAACCTGCTAGTCACTCCGATTTTTTCGTTTCGGTACTAGACTAAAAGTTCGTGAGGAATATTTGTGGCTCGGCATGTCACGTACGCGACAATGCATGAAATTGTGTTATCTTCGTGGAAAACTCAGCACAATTTGAGCGGTTCCTTAAATCTATCGGTAAACGAGACCGCCAATTTAAATGGGTGAGATGGCACTGCTTGCTTCTTGTTTTGCAGTTGGTCATGACAGCTATATTAAGGACGGGACACATTCCTCTTTACCTGTAAATTGTATGCCCTAACATTTGCGTGCTATTGCACCAGGTTTAAGAGTTAGATTTGTGGCGAAAGTAGGGTTAGACAAGGTGGGCAAAAAAGCGCCCTTGTATTCTAGTAACTTTTGGCTGGAAGGCTTAACCAAGGGGCAGACAGACAGACAGACAGACAGACAGACAGACAGACACACAGACAGACAGACAGACAGACAGACAGACAGACAGACAGACAGACAGACAGACAGACAGACAGACAGACAGACAGACAGACATATTTTCGGGTTTATTTACCCCAGAAAAAACTATTTTTAAAATGAACGCCATTATGCAAAGCGAAATTGTCTCAGTGGCACTTCGTCCGAATAGCCACAACCATTTGATGTTTAAGGCTTAGCTGTCGTTATTATATAAACTTATTAGCATGCTCCCAACTCCAGACACATTCTTATATTATGTTCAACCAATGCACATACGCAGTTCGGTGGTGTTTTGCCGGATGAATTTGGCACTCAAACTAAGGCTGTTCCAACATGTAAAGAACTCTTTTTTGTTTCTAACACAGCTACAGTGCAATCACTGACTATGATCACTGACTACAATCACTTACTCAATCACTGGGTGGTGTCATCGCGACTAATACACTTTCTGATGTCAGTAGAAAGAACACTAATCAATCCGACAGCCTTCTTACTAAACTGTACGTCAGCGATGGTTAGCTTTCGCCCAATGCCCTCATAATACTTCGCCTGCTTCCATTTTGAAACGACTAGCCTCACGATCTGCTTCGTGATGTGATTCTGCCATTCGCTTTAAACAGATTAACAGATTCGATCTATCTCCTGAGAATTTTGCCGATGCTCGTTCACTTTCGCTACTCCACACTTATAGCACGTGTCATGGAACGCCTTGCAGTGTACCATGCCTGTGGTTCGGAAGCCACGTGAAGCTGTAAACTTGTGAAGATATCTAAACGTGATTGGGAACCGAAATACAGCTCTCCTGTAACATATTTTGTGCTGACGTAATGAAAAAGCAAAAAAACTTTCACTTGCGTTTAAAAATTGGGACATCAAAATTGGCGCCTACTTCATATCACAACTAAAATATTTCAATGGTTTCCCACTGTACTTAAATTCGTAATTACGAAATTCGGTCTTTACTGTAGATGCATATTCTGGAATAAAACTCTATTTGGTTCCGCTTTTGGGTTTATAAAGGCCTCAGTGGAATTTTATTTTTAAGCGAACACGGCTACCTTTGGTACCCAATACTTGGTGGTCTCATGCCATTCCTATTTCCACGGTGAGTATAAAAATACTAGGTATCGGTGACTTAGCACAGAAACGATTTTTTGAGACTCCCGCATATATTATTATTGGTACCGTTTGTGTTGTTTTTTGCACATCAAGGGTTCATTCATTGGTGCTTGAACAGGACACGCAAAATCAGAACCGGCAAAAGTTACTTGTTTAGCGCCAGACGTTATCAATAAAAAGCATGATCAGATATCAAATAGAAAAACCTAAAGAAATGAAAAAAATAGCTTTAAATAAACCAAAGTTGCTTAGAAGCGAGTTACACGTGTTGAGGTTTTTATGTTCATTAAAACTGCAAGTGCGCGAATTATAAGAGATACGTTGCATACCACGCACGAACTAAAAACCATTGACCTCGCCACGTGTATCAGTTCCCCATACTTCACCGTTGACCGGAAATGAAAGGCTCAAAGTTTGAAAACATTGAAACATTCAGTCACGCAGCCAAAGTAACGTAAACTGGACATCTCGCTAGGCAGGATGTCGTTGCACGTTGTACAATCACGCAGGCCCCCGCAGAGCATGCTATATAGCGAGCGGCGAGGGCAGCTGTCCAACCGACAGTCATAGTAAGCTTGTAGGCAGCAGTACACAGCGCAGCAGGCAGACATCACAGATATGGCACTTGCCCTGAAGAAGTTACCGTATGTGGCGTTATGCACTTTGCTCCTGAGAGCCGTGGTGACCAAATGTGGCGATGCGGATGTCTTAAAGGTAGAAGTAGATCTGTTGTATTCAATACTTCTGTTTTCTTGACGAAAAGCGTTTGCAATTTTTCTACTTGTCCTTTCCCCCTTGGTGCCTAGTGAGCGTAGTTAGCGGCAAAAAATATTCCGTCTGCAGCAAACTCTAAGATCAAATTAAGGCAGCTATGTTTCTTCTAGGGCTGAATTTTCGCATTTACGTTTTCGGCGTAAACTGGACATCTGGATGTTGTAATGAAAAGTGCACGCTGTGCCTGCATCAATAACATAGCGTTGATTTCAGTTTAGTGGACTGGGTTTACACAGGTAACTCGAGGCATTTAAAAAAGATAGTAACTTCTTTGTTGCTCAGTTTATTCGAATATGAGATTCGGGAAGAATACGCTTACGGCTTCGGAGCTAAGTTATTTATAATTTTATTTTGTTTATTTACAATATACTGAGGACACTAGGTCCAAGCAGGGTGGGCGATACAAGTGAGCACAGTTCAACAGCAATACACCACTTTATGACAGCACATTTGTTGTGGCTAGGTCATTCCACTCACTGATAGTGCGTGGAAAAAAAGAAAACTTGAAAAGATTAGTTCGTGCAAAGTAAGGAGTAAGCGCGTGGGGTTGGCGGTGCCGGGTAGCTCTTGTTGTCAAGGGCGATACAAACAGTGAAGGGTCGAGTGCTAGTTTGTTACCTACGAGTAGGGAAAGAAAGTCGTCTGAATTGCTGTCTTCGAATTTTGAGTAAAGGTAGGTCGGTAATTTTCACTAGTTCGGAGGGTGAATCAGTTCGGGAAAATTTGTTATGCATAAACCGCACAGCTTTTCTTTGAATTCGTTCAAGGTTATGAATGTTAACTTCAGTATACGGATCCCAAACGGTGCATGCGTATTTGAGCTTGGGTCTTATTAATGCTACGTAAGCTAAAAGTTTAACGCTAGGCGGGGCACTTTTAAGTTTGTGTTTTAGATAACAAAGCTTTCGGAAGGCAGAAGAGCAAACGTTGTTGATGTGAAGGTTCCAGGACAAGTTATTTGTTAGTGTCACGGCTAAATACTTATAGTTATTCACCTCTTCCAGCGGCAATGAACCTAGTTTGTACACATGCTTGAGTGTTGTTTTTTTACGAGTGACAGGACGATACACACACTTGTTAGCATTAAGAATCATGCCCCATTCATCACACCATTTCAGAATGTTTCCTAGGCTATTGTTCAGGTCGTCTTGATCAGTTGCCGAATTAACATTTTTATACAGGATACAATCATCCGCGAAGAGTCGAATCTGGACACCAGGGTTAACTACATCTACAATGTCATTGATATACAATAGAAAAAGCATGGAACCTAATACACTTCCCTGTGGTACTCCAGAAGTGACTGGAAGACAGCCCGGGTGCTGCCCGCCCACATCAACAAATTATTTGCGATTGGTCAAGTAAGGTGAAATCCAGGAGACAAAAATTTCAGGAATACCAGTTTTCCTAAGTTTTAAAATTAGTTTATTGTGAGGCACCTTGTCAAAGGCTTTGCAAAAATCTAAAAAAATGACATCAACTTGGCCTTTTTTATCTAAAGCGGAAGCAAGCGAGTGGATAATCGTAATTAGTTGCGTAACGGTGGAGTAGCCCTTTCTGAACCCGTGCTGAAATTTTGTTAAGATTGGGTGTTCTTCTAAATATTCATTTATGCAGTGGCATATAATATGTTCTATCACTTTGCAGCACGACGAAGTTAAGGAAAGTGGGCGGTAATTTTCTATCGATAGACGGTCTCCCTTTTTAAATATAGGCACCACGCGGGCCATCCTCCAGTCTTCCGGTAATTGGGCTGATCGCAAGGAAGCACGAAAAACAGCAACTAAAAATTTCGCGAGAATTTCAGCATAGCGACGAAGGAACACAGTTGGGATAATATCTGGGCCACAGGAAGTTTTGGTTTTCAAATTGAGCAGCAAAGAAAAAACACCAGTGTAGGAAATAAAATCTACATTATATGAATTGGATATTGCATCGTTAGACACACATGTAGCGGCAGAAGAAAAAACAGCGTGGAAGTGTTTGTTGAAGTGCTGAGCAATGTCTCTCTGATCAGCAACGGTTGTACCATCGGTGATTATTTGGGACACAGGTCTCTTTTTCTCGATTATATAGTTCCAAAACTTGCTAGGATCGCCCTTGATAAAGCTTGGCAGTGAAGTATTAAAGTAGTAATTTCTGGCGCTTTCTATCATGTTTTGAAGGTTGTTCTGTAGGTTTCTAATCAGTCCTGTAGAAGACCGCTTCTTTTTTAGTCTTTTGATTTTGCGGTTCAAGTGAATTATGTCACGCGTCATCCAAGGCGTGTGTTTCCAAACCTTTTTGCGTTTCTCGGGAATAAATTTAGCTATGCAGTAATGACAAATTGTCTTGTTATGATCGTATGATCGTAGTTATGATCGTAGTGGGCAGTGTGACGTCATAGGAAAACACAGTTCCATGTTTTCCTATTGGTAATGTACATAGACAACTAGCCACAAACATTTTTCAGAAGACACGAAAATTGTCCAGATTGCATTGGTGTTGTTGCTGTAAATTCTGGGTATTTCAGTTGCTTGTTTATCGCAGTGCTAGCGAAATCCGCATGCCCATTTATGCGTTCTAGAAATGGTATTATTGCTGGTTTCAATGAATGGTTTTGTTTTCACACTAGACCACAAATATGGGAAACCCGTAAACTGCTTTTACATGACACGCCAGAACGTCAAGTGTGAACCTCATGCCGGAACTTTTCATTTCCACACGTATCCTTTATTCACGAATACCCTTGACTTTGCTTTTAGGAGTGAAATTTTCATTGATATTGTTTTTTTTTTTTGGGGGGGGGATTGGAACATCGGTGTAAGTTTTAGCCGTCAGTGATGATGTAGGTGACATATATAATGCTGGAATTGCGGCAAAGGTGGTAATAAATGGTTTTTTACTCAATCATTAGTGTCAGCGTGTCGACCCGCGCCATTTCAAGGCCGGTTTTGTGTGGTTGCTTGACAATCTTGCCGTGGTTGTGAGGGAGGGCGTAGAACCATTCCCCCTAATAAGGGTGTTTCTATACGTCCATGCACCAGAGGAAATTGGGAGATTTTAGAGAACTAGAATGTGAAAGAGATGGCACTGCCGCCCACAGCGTACAGGCGCGACACTGGTTTTAACTCCTTCTTTTGCCCGCAGTGCAGGTAAGCCTCAAGGGCATAGCGATGGAGATGACTGACGAGTGATCCCCATTGTTACAGACCTCGGTATATGTCGATCTGTAGTATGTGACCAAAGGTCATTAAATCGTCTTTAGGTACTGGCCAGAAATATTATGTTCTGTCTAATATTAGCAGTTCCTGCACCATTGTTTGCTTTGTTTCAGTAATTCGTAGCAAAAATCAACGAGTTTATTCCACACTTTTTTCAGGGTGTTACTGAAAGTTTTGCACTCTATCCATTTTATTTTCCAAGCTATAATAGCAATCCTTGTCTACAATTCTTCATCCACGGTAAACATAATGGTCGAATGGTCCTAAAAACGACCGACGGAAGGCCTACACAAATTTCTTTTTCTCAAAGGAAGAAAAGTCATCTGTGACTGGGAACAATAGCAATGACTAGGAATCACTACGAACCATGTTTATCAGAGATCTCCTTCAGCAAAACGGACTAATTGAGCTGAAAACAATTCTGGACCCACTTCGCGCTGGGTTGCATTCATATTAGGGTCCCCATTATTGCAAGACTAGCACTAACAACCTGTATTGCCTTAGACCGACTGTTTGAACTGGAAAAGGTGAACTTAACAAAAGTGTGGTGGCCTTCCGCATAGAGACGTGTTTGCAACATATGATCTCTACTACGGAGACATTTGAGCATAGTCTTTTCCCAAGTAGCATTTATGAGAGTGGCTAGGCAAGATGCCGTTATTGCGTGAGAGTATGGCTAACAAGGGCGCTTGCCCAAGCCTCTCATTCTTAGTAACCGAAAAAAACCCGAAAAAGGGAAAAGAATGGTTATGTTCATTGGACGAGAGTCCTTCACCAAAAAACAATACCAGTTTACGAACTGCGTCATTACTGTACATAGTGCTGACGTGCTGCGTACCAGCATGTCGCACTTGCCTTAGAAGTTTCATCGGTGCGGTGTATTTGACGATAGATCCGCAACCGTCTAAACCAACAGCAGATTTAAAGGGTCCGTGCAACCCTTTTTGAACTGTTTTTGAAGTCCTAAATGCTTGGAGAACGTAGTCAACCAACACACTGAGTACTTAGATTAGAAGTTCGCAAAGTTCCGCAGCCAAAAATTACTAATCTTGGCTCATTATAGAACTTCAAAATTTGACCCAGAAACTGTCTCTTTCCCCGTATTGGCGTGGTCGATCGCCGGAATTACGTCAATTACAGTGGTGTAGCTCTGTCGCCAGCTTTCATTCAGTTGCGGCAATGAAAGCAATCGGTAGCAACTTTGAAAAGAAAGCCAAAAATTGGCCGCGTATCTGCTCCTTTCGTTGCGAATGTCGTGAAAAGACGACAGTCTGTGTAGACATTTGCCAAGGAAATGGCTCCTTTTGCTTTCCCGCTCCTCTCTCGTGCTGTTCCTTTAAAGTCGCGCTCATCCCTACGTAAACACACCATGAGTTTGATCGAGGCGATCTGAGTTGACCGCGTTGCACGGCTACACGCCGGGTTTCTCAATGCCAACTCTGCAGTACAGCGGTGACGCGCGTGAATCGTGGCAGCCGACATCAAGATTCATAGAGCCGCGTGGACGTGCCCCAGGTTCGTTCAAAGGAGAACGTGGAACGTAGCTAGTGGAACAACCGATTAAGCACTGGCCAATCCCTCATTGTGGGTGCCTGCCAAGATCTTTGAGTACATCATCATCATCATGTTTTGTTGCTGTGGTGGCGTGATTTTTCTTATTCTGCAGTAGATGTAGAATATCATTTGCTATCGAAAACCCAAGCATCCGTGAATGTTTTAATAAAGGAACCCTGCAAATAACCTTGTGTACTAATTTCGTGTCTTATATTTGCATGATGTATTATTGCTGTTCAACAAAGTTTACAAATATGAACATATAAACCGGGCTTAGACGTTTACCTTTGGCTGAAAGCATATAAGACTATCGCGCAATATCCACTTTGCTTTGGTCGGGAGGCTGAATCAAGTCACAGACAGACATACAGAGAGACCAAAATTTCTGGGTTCAAGTAGCCCAAGAAAGACTATCGTCATTAAAAATCAAAGCTGGATTGGGAGGGGTATCAGCTACGACGAGAAAACCCCGCAGTGCCGCTTTGTGCCGGCGATAACTATAGCTTTAGTATATAACTATAGCGATAACTATATAGGACGAGAGTCCCTCACCAAAAAACAATACCAGTTTATGAACTGCGTCGTTACTGTACATAGTGCTGATCTGATTTGTTCTAACTAAATGTCGCTCCGACGCTCTCAGCAGCAAAAAAAATATCTAATGGAGAGAAATCTTTACTTTGTCGTGTTGAGTGAAGGCTCGCGCTGGCAGTTGCCCGAAGGCACTCAGTGTCATTCACATAGTCAAGACCGTAGCTCATTCCTACTTTTTTGAGTTAGGCCCTCTGGCTATTCTTTCAAAACACCGCTGGTAAGCCTCTAATTTGTCGCGTTTTTCAGCCAATAGTGCAGTCCATTTCTTGGACCAACCTTTAGGGCTCATAGTGATACTGAATATCATGTACAGTCCACCACGATAACTGCACCCTGTGAGGACAATTCGGCAAGCTTTCTTTTTGTTCGAATAAGTTCTACTCTAGTTTGGTTTCTCTGGGTTCTTCCTAGCTGCTCATTTATGCACATGCGTCGCAGCCTCCCTGCGAATCCTAGCGCTTCTTTTGGGCACAGAGATTTTGAACCATTATTGATTTTCAAATGTTGGCAGGTGATCAACAATGATGAGTCCTGCATGCTCGCCAAAATTATCACGTCAATGAACCGGGCATAACTGATGCAGAGAAAAACACTTAATATGCGCGGACGGAAATTTACACTATCGGACGCAAAACTGTTAACGGCGCGCTTCGCTGAAATGTCACCGATAAAATGAAGGGAAATTTTCCGGGATGGTGTGCTTGCCACTACATCCCGCTTGAGTTATACGTCGCCGCTGACTTTCTGGTTGTGACTGTTGCGGTGCTGATGCCACTCATTCCAGGTAAGGTGTTGTCGTACAAGAACAGTGGTAGCTACCACGATCGAAGAGTACGTAGCCCCCAGATATCTCGAAAGCGCAGAGAGTGAAAGTCTAATTGGCCCAGGCCAGGAGACCGGATGGTTTTCGTTCCGTGGTTTTATACCTTCTCGAACCGCTGACGTTGCGTTGCAGCGGGATCTCAATGTATGAATGCTGCCTGCTGCTTGTAGCTTTGCCTCAGGCGTCGTCAGGACACGACCTTAGTGCACAGAAGCTCGATCTTCTTGCAGGAGTGTGGCCTCACCCACCTCGGTGGATCATGGGGTAAGGCGTTGTGCAGCTGAGCCCAAGGACACAAGTTTGTTTCCCGGCCGCGGCGGCCGCATTTATGATGGAGGCGAAAAGAAAAAACTGCTGTGTTCTAGATTTCAGCGTACGTTAATTTCCAGCGGTTCAAAATTATCCGGAGCTCCACACTACGGCGCCAATCATCCCCTGTTGAGCGGAGGCTCGTTAATTCTCATAGTCACTCAGCCTTATCCTCCTCTTCTCCTCCATGTGCACTCCTGATCCAACTATCAATCACCCTCTTCGAATAACTCTGCTACAGGAAGTTTCGGTCTTGCATGGATTCTGTGTAAACAATGAAGCCTTTAAAGTTTGATCTTAGTACGGTTTCTTTTGCAAAAAATATCAAGATAAAACATGGACTGCATCCCACCCTGCGAAATGGGATGTCCAGGGCACCTGTTGTAAACCACTACACATGATGAGGGGAGAGTGAATGAAATGTTTGTTTTCTCGGCCCGCTGGTCGCATGTATTCAGCTTCTCTGGCGGCAAATGCTGGGTCGTCATGCATGCTCTGGGCGTCTTGGGCGAGAACTGCGGGATCCTGCCTAGCCTGATACGTTCGCTTGCGGTCGAATGACGTCAATTCCCCTACTTTTTTTAGGGCAGATGAAAACCTAACCTGCCCCGCACGGGGCACCTTGAGTATTCATGGTGACGGTACTGGCGATACCGCGGACCCCGAGCCCCCAAACATAAGCTGGATCCAACCGTGGCGAAGTGTTTATAGGTGGAGGGTTAGAAACCACGAACGGTGGCCGTCGGAGCCCAGGTCAAGCTCCGGCGGATGGGCTCTCTGTCTGTTCACCAGGCAGGGAGCTCCGGGACCTCTCAAGCTATTAGGATAAGGTTTGAGACGAAAGTACCCCCGTCCCCTACTTTTTTCCAATGCTATATAGATAAATCAAAACCCACCCGTAAACCCGATCGGTCCCTGAAAAGGGGCCGCACCGATGTTACGTACCCACCCCTTCCAACTCTCACTCTCCCGAAACCTGATAACTATCCCCGATTCTTTATTATCAAATCCTTTGAAAAAGACAAACCAGTTGCCTCAATGTCCGTTTTTCTGACTACAAAATTCATAGAAGGAATAATCGCTAAACACTACAAAGCCAAAAAGCAAAGAACTGGAGAGTTGCTGGTAGAAGTCACCACCCAGCAACAGGCCACAAGTCTCCTGAGCCAGACCCGTATTGCCGATCTTGGCATCAAGGTCACGCCCCACCGCAGCCTCAACAGCTCGCAGGGCGTGATCTCAGAGTCAGATCTGGCAAACGAGACGGAAGCCGATCTTCTAGAAGGCCTGAGAAATCAGGGTGTGACGGCAGTCAGGCGGATATCCATAAGACGAGATAATAAGGAAATACCTACCAGGCACATCATTCTCACATTCGACCGTTCAACTCTTCCAGACCATATCAATGCAGGATTCATCCGGTGCTCTGTCCGAGCGTACATCCCGAATCCGCGGCGCTGTTACAAGTGCCAGCGGTTCGGGCATGATACCAACTCGTGTCGCGGCCAACTAACCTGCGCCAAGTGCGCGCAACAAGGTCATAACTCTGATAATTGTCCTTCTAATCAATTGCTTTGTGTGAATTGCCAAGGACCTCACGGCGCGTATTCGCGAGCCTGCGAGACATTCAAAATTGAAAAGAAAATCATCAACGTCAAATTCACGGAAAACATCACCTTCCCAGAGGCGCGAAAGAGGTTCGCCTCTTTCCCCCTGGGGTGGTATGCCCACGCAGCTCCCCGGGGGGCGGAGCGGCGTCTAGTTTCGGCGGGGACCCTGTACCGCGAATGGACCTGGTCCCGCCCCCGCCCCCCACCGGGTTGCCTCCGGCGGCCCAACCCGCTACCACACCGCCTGCTCAGTCAGCAGTGGCTGTGGTGGCAACTCAGTCAGTTGGGGGCGCTGCTGCCTCCATTTCTCCTCCACCTGCCCAAAGCTCAAGTGAGGGTACGGAGGAGATGGAGATGGGGGAGCCCCCGGCAGCTCCCGCCCCTGCCGCACCACCTGTGCCACTTCTGGCAGTGCCGATGGCATCGGTGGTGGCGGTTGCAGAAAACAGAAACCACCAGGGTGCCAGGTCCAAGGAGCCCAATCCGTTGGGCACTCCGAGGATGTCCAGCCAAGACATGGACGTTGTACCCTACCTGTCTGCATTGCAGCGGAAGGAACGGGTACCATCGTCCAAGACATCCGATAAGCCAAAAAAACCAAGAGTCACAGCCCCGAAAGACGATACATAAACACACACTCTCACACATTTCCAGTCGCTATTGCAAATAATGGGAAGGGAAAATATTGTACAATGGAACTGTAGAGGCCTCATCAAAAATCTTGACGATGTATATGAGTTACTGCACACCAAGAAACCAAGTATAATGTGTCTGCAGGAAACTCATCTGAGCAGCAAAAACACAAACTTCCTGAATAAGTATATAGTATTTAGAAAAGACAGAGATGGATGCACACACTCCTCGGGCGGTGTGGCTATTGTCGCTCAAAAATGCATTGCATGTAATACCATCCCCTTAAACACTGTCCTTGAAGCTGTTGCGATTCGCTCAATAATATTTAATAGATTGATAACAGTGTGCTCCCTTTACATACCGCCTGACTTCCAGCTCTCGAGCTCAGATTTCGAAGGGCTGGTAGATCAGTTGCCTGAACCTTACATCTTGATAGGCGACCTGAATGCACATAATTCTCTTTGGGGCTCTTCCCGCACCGATGCCCGGGGTCGCCTCATTGAGAAATTCCTAACATCGTCGGGAGCATGCCATTTCAACGAGAAACAGCCAACATATTATAATATAGGACACAACACCTACTCACACCTTGACCTGACTATAGGATCGGCAGTACTTCTTCCGTCTCTAGAATGGGACGTGGACACGAATCCATACGGTAGTGACCACGTCCCTACTTCATTAACATACATTGACAAAGGCCCTACGAGTTCACCTTCCCATGATAGATTCAATGAAGCAAAAGCAAACTGGAATACATGTACAGAAATCTCCAAACTACACTACACATCTATAACACACCTACGCGTACATGAAGCCGCCCAACTCCTCACGGCCCACATCCTCGACGCCGCCGAAAAGTCTATTCCCCACGCCTCTGGTGCCCCGCGCAACCAGAGGAGGCCGTGGTGGAATGAGGACTGTAGGCGGGCGCGAGAGGCCCAGAACAAGGCGTGGGGTATCCTGCGCCGGTACCCCACGTCGGGAAACCTTTTATTGTTCAAAAGGGCTAAGGCGATGGGAAAACGTGTGCGCCGTGAGGCAAAACGAGAGAGTTGGCGCTCATTCGTAACATCCATAAACTCTTACACTGACTCTCGCAAAGTCTGGACACGAATACGCAAACTAAAAGGACAACAGACACACAGCCTGCCCCTGGTTAGTCCAACAGGGGACAAACTGGAAGACCAGGCTAACACACTCGCACAACACTTCCAACACGTGTCCAGTTCAGCACACTACACTAGCACTTTCATGAAACACAAACAATTGGCTGAAAAGAAGTATTTACTTGATAATGATAAGTCAACCTCCTCTTATAACTCGGAGTTTTCACTTCATGAGCTGAGGACCGCTCTGAGCACTTGTAAGCCCTCAGCTCCAGGCCCAGACAACATCACATATACAATGATACAGCACCTACACTCAGACACTCTTCTAACACTCCTCCACCTATATAACAAGATTTGGCTTTCGGGACACATTCCTCGCTCTTGGAGGGAGGCCATAGTAGTGGCTTTCCTAAAAGAAGGGAAGGACTCTTCCTCTCCTTCCAGTTACCGGCCCATTGCTTTGACAAGCTACCTGTGCAAGCTCCTCGAGAAGATGATAAACCGTAGGCTCGGGTACTTTCTTGAGTACAATAGTCTTCTCGAGAGCTGCCAGGCAGGCTTCCGGGCAGGGCGATCCACAAACGATCAAATAATTGCACTGGAATCTTACATTAGGATGCCTTATACACAGACAGTACTGCATGACCGTATTTTTTGATATCGAGAAAGCTTATGATACGGCATGGCGTTATGGCATTCTTGCAGACCTAAAATCCTATGGTGTGACAGGTAACATGCTGAATACTCTTTCAAGTTACCTGTCTGAACGAACATTTCGTGTCAGGGTCGGTTCGGCACTTTCAAACGTTCACGTGCAGGAGAATGGCGTGCCTCAAGGTGGCGTATTGAGCTGCACCTTGTTTATAGTTAAGATGAACTCTCTCCGAAAGGCACTGCCGCCAACCATATCCTGCTTGATGTATGTAGATGACGTTCAAATATCTTTCAAATCATGTAACATATCCATTTGTGAACGTCAGGTCCAGCTTGGGGTAAATAAACTTTCTCGCTGGGCAGATGAAAATGGATTTAAACTTAATCCTTCTAAAAGTACCTGCGTTGTATTCTCAAAAAGGCGGGGCATCCTGCCCGATCCCGACGTAAAACTCTTTGGTGACTCGATTCCAGTAAAAAGAGAACTCAAGTTTTTGGGTGTGGTGTTTGACGAGAAACTCACATTCATACCCCACATAAAACGACTCAAACAAAAATGCCTAAAAACAATGAATATTCTAAAAGTCCTGTCTCACCAATCGTACGGTGCAGACAAACAACTCCTGCTTCGACTTTATGCCGCGTTTGTAGGGTCACGGTTGGACTACCTAAGCGTTGTGTATGGGCCAGCCACAAAAAGAGCACTTAAAATGCTCGACCCAGTGCTTCACTTGGGGCTTCGCCTGTCTTGTGGGGCGTTCCGTACGAGTCCTGTCCACAGTCTTTATGCAGAGTGCGACAAATGGTGCTTAGCGTACCAGCGAACTTATGTTGACCTCCTATATGCCTCCAAAATCTCATCAATGAATAACCATCCCTTTAAACCGGTTTTTAAGGATACGTCCACAACTAAACTCTTTTTAAACCGCCCATCCATTGCTGTTCCTTTCTCGCAGAGAGTGTGGGACGAGGTGACTATTCTTGACGTCTCCCTCTTAGACACATTCAAATCATCTCACACTGATCTTGTAGCACCATGGCATCTTCGTCCTGTGGCATGTGACTTGTCTTTCGTACAATACAATAAGAACAGGACACCAAGAAGTGGGATTTTGCAGCATTTTATGCATCTGCAGAATAAATACAGGGCTGCAGAGTTTTTCAGCGATGCATCTAAAACGTTCACTGCAGTGTCTTGTGCTGCGCATGGTCCCAATTTCGAAGCATGTAGGACAATGAATGTAAAGACAAGTATTTTTACGGCAGAAGCATATGGCATATTTCTGGTTGTAAGTCACATAGTTGAACATCATATTCCTACATCCATCATTTATACAGACTCGCTGAGCGTCGTCCGTGCATTATCATCCGGAAAGTCATAAAAAAACCATGTCATTAATCTTGTCTTCAAAACAATTATGGTAGCTTATTTCTCAAACCTTGGGGTGACGGTGTGTTGGGTGCCAGGCCACTCTGGCATTGGCGGTAATGAAGTGGCGGATGAAATAGCCGCCAATTCTGCACTCCGAAACACAGTAGACATGCCAACACTACCTTACACAGACCTCAAGCCACACATTAGACAACAACTCCGTAAAACTTGGCAAGCAGACTGGAACAAACAGACAGACAACAAACTACACGTAATAAAACCACACTTGGGACAATACACTACTGACTCACACAACAGGCACATTGAAGTTACCTTAGCTAGGTTACGGATAGGCCATACGCATGCAACGCAGTCGCACCTGCTCACGGGATCTCCAAGACCCCTGTGTAGCAGGTGGGGGGAGGGCCTATCCGTGATACACATCCTCATTGAATGGAAGGCACTCGACACTACACGACGCAAACACTTCAGAGAACTCTACAGACAACATATTCCCCTACATCCATCGCTGTTTCTGGGTGACGATGCCATGGTTTCCGTGAAACGTGTGTTTGAGTACTTGTCAGACGTGAAGTTTTTAAACCTCATTTCCTATCACGCATAATCAAATCTGGCCCTATACACCAGCCATCACCATTGCCGTTAGTTGATTTTATTGTTATTTTGGCTTTAGTAGCCGCTATTTTCTTTTAGATACTTTTGTTTGGCGCTCTTTGCCCCAGCTGGCCTTGCGCCAAAAAACTATAACCATCATCATCGAAAACCTAACCTTTATCAGAACACGTGGGGTGAAGGGTTACCATTGTTCACCGGCACCTTATCATACAACATTAGGTTCGAATGCTTGCTTTGTGGTTTTTTTACACGAATACGGAGCTCTATGCAGCATGCCTGATGAGCCTGACGCATGCGCTCCGCGGGTTTGGCAGGAGCTGCTGGGTCCTGCTTGGGGTTTTTGTTTACGCCTCGGAATTCTCCGACCAACGAGAAACTAACAAGTTTCTTTGTAAAACTGGATAGCTTCTAAACGGTGTGCCTCTGCCCATGGGGTATTAGAAAAGTGAAGCCGGCTTCCGCGCCTGCTCGAGTGTGAGCCCAATGGACATATACGTATGAGCCCCCCATACTGCGCCATTTTAAAGGTGATAGTCATTCTGGGGCAACAAAACGCAAAAAGCATTGGTGCGGCTTGTTTTACTGGCACAAGGACGGAGAAACGGTGGTGCTAGGGGTCGACCGAGCTTCTTCATCGTCGGATCGGCTATCACTGCGGGGAGCGACCGAACTCCACTGGCCGAGGTAGAGCAGTTTGGCGTGGCTCCTGGAGAGCAGTGGTGCGCATGCGCGAGGAGCAGTGACTTACGCTTTGCCTAGAACGTTGTTCGCTTCCCGGCGTATCTCACACACCCCACGCGCCCAGCGTCTTCGCCGACCTCAGCTCCGCACGGGGCAGCCCGGTCTACTTGATGATCATGCGAGGGGTGGCCGGGTATGGAACCGATGGCTCGTGCGTCGCAGCAACACTGCGTGTGCCTGTGGAAGCAGCTTAGCTCTGGGGCGATTCTGAACGCTGCGCCTGAGCCGCTTGAGAAATATACATGTGTCGCATAGTGCGTATACCGTGTATGTGTCATTGAAGCAGCAGTAAGCATGATATTAAAGCTAATCTTAGACAAGCAGGAAGGTTAAGAATAACCAGCTCACGCTACGTATATACTGGCACAGCCGAGATACGCCACTGCTAGATTTTCTAAATTCTGGCTTAACTTGGCGTCACCTGTCAATTCTTCGCCTAGCCTAGCAAGTACATCGCTAAACCTAAAAAAACTGATCAAAGCCTAGCGAAACATAAAAAAACTCAGCAGAACCAGAAGAAGCTAGGTTGATTCTCATTTCCGCGGTTTCTCCAGCCTTGCAAGTCTAGTTAAAGCGGTGCTATTTTTTATATTTTTATTTTGTAGCCCTACTTCTGCTGCAGGTGCTGCTTATAACTTAATTCGCACCTCTGGATAAGAATGTGCTGTTGTCCAACTCGGCACTGTGCTGTAAAACGTATTGAAGCGCGAAGGCGCTTGAAGAATAATAGCGAGAAAACACTGGCACCGCTTGTCCCTTGTGCTCTGTTTGTCTACCTTTCACCTACCTTCGTCATGTAACAAGTTTAACATCCACTTCTTTGCATTCGCTTCATAGACTGCAATGCACAAAGGCGGAACTCTGTAAATAAAGGCCAAGTAATAACCTGCGTGTGGCCCAGTGAGAAGTGGTGTGTGTATTTAAAGGATCGAACACTGCCACCTCGAACTCATCATCAAGGGTTTGTGGCATTTGCCTTCGCCGAGGGCACAGGGTGGCGCCAGTATCGTTCTCTATGCTGGTCGCAAGGACTTCTCCAGTTGTACTCTAGAATTCTGAATCAAAAAGCGCTGGCAGCAAGTGCGTAAGTGCACTGCTATGCTCCCCATTTGCTGAATGGAAAGGATTTACTTGGGCACCTCAGAGATACGGCTTATATGAGGCTATATTTGTTGCGAATCTAATTTGTCTCGTTAGGTTCACTTCGATGATCGAATGAACGCGTTTACTCGAAATTCTTGGGTTCATGAAAAAAAGTCCTGGTGAAAATTTCCGGGCTTTTGAACCATTTAAAAATGACTGCAACCATGAAAGCTGCGAAAAAGGAAGACGTTTTTTGGCTACCCGTTGGGAGCCCCGCTCCCAAAGAAATGATAGTGTGTAGAAATCAAGGCCATCATTTTAAGCCAACGAGTATACTATCGCAATATAAAAAAAAAATCAAGGCCCTCATTTCACTGTGAACAGCGCTCCAGTTCGGGACACAAAACGTCTTTGGTTTCCTAAAGTTTCATGGTCGGAGTCAGTTTTTAATTATTGTCTGGCGGTTTCCCGATTAGGCGGGTTGCAGTCCAGCTCTTGGTGTTCGAGCTTGTAAATGACCGTTGTAATGACCTTTGCAGTTCTCATACGTATGTTCTTTACAGACAATAGAAAAATTCCCAAACTTGACGGCCCTACACTCAACAACTGCTGATTTGCTGGGCACCAATCTCGAGTGCGCGACTCTACAATTGACGCACTTCGACGCACAAGACGAAACAGCAGCCTACACCTGGTACTTGAAAACCGACAATAGCGCCGCCCCGTATGTACATAACTTGCAAAGTTGTGTCAGGCTTTGAAGGAGGTAGCAGGCCCGTGATGTGCCTTCACGTAGAGCTTAAAACGTTTCCGCAGATGTGGGAAGCTGGGTACCATTTATTTCGACGCGAATTCTCTATAGTAAGCACAGCAGTGCCATTTATTCGGGCGTAAATAATTTCCGTTGTCTGCTTTCCCTGTAAAACCTATTTCTTTGTGACGTTACTTCAATAAGTTTGGACAAAGTTTCACTGATACAGCCGTTACTTTCCGTCTAGTTATTTTTTTGCTGTCGCGATGCTAATCTTTTATTCACTGGTACCAAAATCGGGCAATCAATATGGGAAACATGGGAACACTATGCCCAAACAATGTATAACAAAGGAGCCACACCAAGTTTCGCATGTTAGATCATAGCGCAAGAGTTAATATTTTGTCTAGCTGCTGTTTTGTATGTTTAATTTACCAGTGTTTACTGTATTTCAAGGACTTTTGCACCGATTGAAGAAAAAGATTTCTCTCTTATTGAGTTGAGATAAATGGCTTTGTATGTGCTAAAAAGCAGAAACCCAGGGAAAACCTTTACGCCTAAACGCATCACTTTTCCGGCGAACAAATCATATCTCCGATTTCCAGACAACAATAAAGTACAAGCATGTAATATGCATTCATCTAGGATGATGTGGAAGCCAGAAAACAAAATTCAAAGTTGAGAAAATGTTTTTGTATCGGGTGCTTTTTGGATCTCTTTGTATTTGGGGCTTTGTAATTAATTTCACTTATGCTATCAGTATTTTGCAATCACGAAGTGCTGTAGCGGCACTTTTATTCTCCGATGCAAGCAGTGCGTGAATTAGTTGTGAAGCTCTACTATGTTGCACAAGGGGAGAACTCTGTGAGTAAATGCGAAGCTTTACCCTGCGTGTGGCCCAGCGAGAAGTGGCATGTATATTTATGGCATCCCCCACTGCCACAACAAACTCATCATCCGGAATTCGTAACATTTCTCTTCGTCATAGGCGCAGGGCGGTGCAACTTTTATTATCAACCACTGTAGCGCAACTAAAAAATATGAAGAACGCAAAAAAATAACGCAGTTTATAAAACTGAATGCTACAAGAGACTACAGCGTTCAGTAATCTACATATCCTTTTTATTAGGCACAATCAACAGGTCAATATAATTGAATTTTAGTTCAAACTGCAATAACGCACGCTTCAGTACCATGATCTTCTTTATTACAGAACCTTTGTTGACCAGATAAGGGCTGGCGATTCCCCTTACGAGGTTAAGGTCGTGAGCACTCCTGGTGAGCACAAAATAATATATCTTTATAGCCACACAATCGAGAGAATTCAGGATCAAATTATATTATATGATGCACCCAAAGCTGACATCGTTGGCTGTTGTTGCACGGTCACATTCATTCACTAGAAATTCACTTCCTTCGAATTATTTAGCGCCTCGTACTCCGACACGTCGAAGGCAAAAAAGTATAATCGGACGCTTTAGAGCTATCATCGTCATATACGACGCAGCAGTACTGGCAGAAGCAGCACTAGCAGCAGTTGTACCAGCTGCTACCCACAAGCCTTCTTTTCGTGTGTTTTTTGTTTGTATAATGCGTCAACGTCGAGTGTGCGATGGATGCGATGCTACCTAGAGGTTGTTCTAATTGGCGTCTTGATGTGAAAGCCTTGCGCAGATTATCAGTACCAGTAGGTGCCTCCAAAAAGACGGGCGTCAAGTTCGCTGGAGTAGCAGTGGCTGCGAATGCCCAGGTGCCTGCGTTCTACACATGTTTTATTTTAGCAGGTTGATATACACATCATTCCTTTGGCAGTAAGCATACATTATACTACATACATGCGCTCGCTGTGTCCACTTAGCACCATGTTGCCGCTTGGTTTGTCCTGTTCGATCTTGCTTGAATCCCTCAGAAAAGATCCGTGCTTGCTTACCAAATCTAGTAGATATGCGGCGAACTGAAATATACATGGGGAAAACATTTTTATTACTGTTCTGGAAATCCAAAATACAAGGTGTGTTGCTACAGGACAACACAGTCAAACAGGATTTTTCTTGGTGGACCGAGCTTCCGAATTTCCACTTTTGTTCGCGTTATATTGATAAATATTTTTCATAGTCAAAATATTGTATTTTCTGCCCTGTCAGCTTTGCCTTGTCCATGACGCTATAGGGTGTGCTATTGTGAACCCATGTATGCATGGGTACGGTCTTCATCAGCACACGTCTGTGTCGAATTATTTTACCGAAAATCCGGCGTCTAAATAGTGAAAGTGCTAAATAAATATTTTAATGTGACCGTGGATTTTCGACAAGTAGTCACGAGAGGAAGTCAGTATTTGAATGCTTAAAAACACTTTTGTGGACGTATGGTCCCAACTTGGTCAACGGATGTTTTTTGTCTCCGTTAAGTCAAGTTGTTCTCAAGGGAAGCACCGCAAGTAGCTGAATGGAGCGAGCTTTGGAGACACCCGTCTCCCGCCCGACCATGCGCAGTAAACTTCAGCATTCACAGCAGAAACAGCAGGTGTTGAGAAAGAAAGAATTATTCTTCAAATAAAACTAAAATGCGTTTTTGACAATTGAGCCGCAGGAAATTTTGCAGGACGCTGAAGGGATTTGCAGACGCTGAAAGGATGAGAACAAGACATATCCCTACTTTCAGCGAACATACGCAGATACCTTCGAATAGATATCATGCGTCTAATTACTGAGAGGTTTTCATAAGTGACCGATATTTTTTGTTTTTCGGAAAACTTATCTCGGTGCAGTGGTTTCGTTTTTGTAAAAATAGCCATGCAACATGTCCCTTACCTATATTTGCCCACACGTATCAAACATCTACATTTAATATCAAAGGCGTTTAAGAGATTTAGCGATTAATAAAGCTGAAACGTGTAAATACTTCCGAGCTTTTTGTTCGTCGGACGGCTTAAAGAGAGCGTTATGCAATATCACCTAAAGATAGAGGGCTGGGTATAATAACACGCCTCGCAGACGTCACGACACGTCCCCCGACTTACGTTGAAGGCAACAAAAATCAAGGCGAAGATCCTCTTCGCGCGCACAACTTGCGTAGGAGAAACTGCGCAAATTTGCATTCGAACCGTTCGGTGGCTCCCCTCAGAAAAAAAAATTCATCACTAGATCTGCTGTTACTATATATACCTTTGTTTGTTAAAGTGCCCTGTAAGGTTAAGAAAGCGCCACTTCAGTACCTCACTCGCCCACATAGCTTAGACGGTCAGGCTTTAGTAAATTTACGTGGCCTGCGAACTTGTCGAATTTTCTTCACAGCATAAGTAGGTACGTTTATCGTTCCAGCACGTGAAAGCAGTTGTTCAGGCGTCATTAAAATGTGTCACGGCCAATCTAAACGTTCCGTTGCAAGCGACTCCTCACCCTCTGAAATTTTTTAGATGCCCTTGGCATTTATGAAAACCCGAATTACGATTTCTCCATCTTTTTTTCTCATGGCTTATCTTGTAATCAAAACAGATTGGTGTAGTTCTCTTGGGTTGTTTCAGTAATTTCTACCGTGTGGCATCACATGATGTGATCAACCTATTTTTGTCACGTTCAGTCTACACGAAATGTATTTCAAGTGTATTTTGTGCGGAATTCCGCCAACGGTGCATATATGAGTTATTTTGCCATGGATATTATTTACCAATAATTGGAAAGCGTCCACATCCTACGTATTTCAGATCCAGAGACAGTTTGGACAGCAACTTTACCTTTCACGGACGAAAAAACCTGCTTCATACTGAAACGCGAAGATAAGACTTACGGTAAGAAGCTTGTACTAATATATACTGCCCTATATACGCCTGTTCGCCAGACACGCGTTGATGTGCAGAACTAGGTTTGGAAATCGCGCCTCTTCTGTGAGCTAACATTTATTAAAAAAAGCAACGGCAAAAAAGTTCAAAAGTGTTCACTTAGGTATGTCCACTAAATGCCAGCCGCGTATTGGGAATGAGGAAGGTACTAATCATACATAAATATTTCTGAGAAAAACATTACGCACATTTGTGATTTGTCATCCCCACACGGCGTAAGATATAGACGTCGCCAATGGCGAATTACTATTTTGAAAAAGGGTGTTAAAACTCATGAGATCCTATTCTGGGCGATTAAACATTTATTGCCTCCTAAGTGGACAAAACGAGTCGCAGGGAGATGTGTTACTTGAAGTTGTTTTAAATAACGAATCTTTCTCTATTGGCTAGTTCAAGTGGGCTTTGTCTTTACCCCCTTACATTAAACCTTACTTGAGTAAAAATTCCGCGACAAACTTTGTAATAAAATTTCAGGGTAAAAACATTTCTGACACTATGGCAGCATGCAAAAGACAAAAAAATAACTGACCCACAAGCACCGTTGGGGCGAAATAAAAGCAAAAAATTAACGCCTGGGTGCAATCAGGATGGCATATGACGGAACAATGAAATGGAACATTTTAAATGTTATTTGTTATTCTGAAGAATTGTATAGTCCTTCAGGCGGGAGAGGCGTAGGAACGGAACTCAGGAAAAAAATAGTGCATTGGATTTACAGCCTTGCAATTTTGAAAGGTAAGAGGGAAGCACAGAAGAAGAAAAAAACGTCTGCGATTACTGTACACCTTCATGCGAAAGTTGGGCGCAGCGCGAACTCCAGTCTTGTCGGTCACGGCACATAGCTGCTGCTCTCAAGAAGTGATCGCCGGATGAGCGAACGCACGACGGCGTCCGCTGCTCTGTCGTTGTGTCGCACCGCTTCACCGCCGCCGAGCATGTTGTTGTAAATCGTTTTTCAACCTCCCGCACAAATGTGAGCGATGGTGAGCCGCTAAGCCGGTGGCACAAAATGTGTCTCTAGAGGTGATCGCTATATGCGTCTCGTGAAGTGACCACGAACTGCGTCTTGGGAAGAGAAAGCGTCATCGTCAAACGAACGACGACACGCGCTAATGTGGCATCATCCCGCGACGTGTCTCCAACCCCCACCTTGTCTCTTGCGTGCTCGGTATACCTCCACCCCCTCACACTTTCGCCACACTTTCCTTCGTTTTTCTTCTGTATTTGATGCTTTCTTCGTTCGCTCGGTTACAAGGCCGCGAGGACTCCAAACCACTGTAGCGGACGCAAGGGCGCTACGACCAAAACGCAAGCGTGAAAGCAAAAGTTGTCTGTTCAGAGTTTGAATGGAAGGGAAACTTTCCCACAGTTGTTGGTGCAGACTGCTGCTCGTGCTTTGTAACGAATGAGTCGACGGGTCGACTCGGAGGAGAACGCACCGTGTTCTGGGAAGCGGGTGCGGTGAAAGTGCCGGTCTGGGCCGTTCCCTTGAGCTTTGGTCAGTTGAAGATGCGATCCCAGTACGCGTTGGCTATCCCCGACTCCGCCGAGACCAGTGGTCACCTGAAACAGGAACTTCGGCTTTGTTTCACTCATAGTGGGCTCGTACCTGCTCATTTTGAAAATTCCATCAGCCGCTGTCGTTTCCATGTAGCCATGATTCGTTTTCTTCTTTTTTGTGGCTGTCTGTAGTCAGCACTCTTCAGACTGGAATGCTGTAGTCAGCATTCACAGTCACCGTAACTCTTTTCACTCTTGATAAAAACACATTGCCCGCAGCCACCCTTGTCTTTTAGGGGCAAAGCCCCTTATGGGCTGGGACTGATGGGGTCTCCTGTTGTGATACACAGACCTTTACAAAGAGCAATGTAGATGGTGCTCGGAACAAGCTAACGTGCAGCACATCGTAGGGGCCTGTCCACAGAAACCACACTACACATCGCAGGCAATAGTGATACGGACTCTAAAGCAATGGGTGGCCGTGTTGCTCAGCTCGAACCAAGAGACTCAACGCAGCCATGTCCAACTGGCCAGAGATGCCGGTAGGGCTCACGGGCTACCTTCCAGCTATCAGACGGGGAAGTAAAGTAGAACGCTCCTTTAAATACCCTTCCGTGCCACAGTTTGGGCAAAATAAAGTTTTTAATTATCATTGTCGTTCTAATCGTAGTCTCATGTAGTCGCGGCACTAAAACACCGAAAGACGTGCTTACGCCTCGCGCTAGAACGTAACGCGTGCTAAAAAAACAAGGACACCAGTTTACGCCTCGCGCGTGCGCGCTTCGTAACGCGTACTAAAAACACGCCGGGACACTTTATTACGCCTCGGGCTAAAGAGCTTCGTGCTTCAAAGACAAGAGACTGTTACAGCAAAGCTTTATACCTCTACAACCAACGGTTTCATCTCCGTTGGCAAAAACTCCAGCTGCCAAGAGAACACTTATACACTGCATGCTTCGCTCTTTCCGAGGTTGCACGTTAGTGCAGATTGCCCGGGATTTTTTCTAGACCGCTCTGCCGGTAGCCACTCTGTCACCCTGGAGTTCCACCGGTTGTCATTTAGCCTAACTACGTGTCCAGCGCAAGTCTATTTTTAAATATATTTTACCGAGAACACTCCTCCGAACAAGTTTTTTGGAGCGAAATACTTCGTTATATTTTTCTTCACACAGTCAATACCACAATTTTATTACCCGACGGGGTGATGATTCGTTTTGAAATCTGAAAACGTTTCGCGCGGAATGACACCCTGGTCCTTTGCCTCAAATATTCCACCATGGTATCTCTGTGAACCATCGCGATATATGCAATGGATTCCAGCTGTTTTGTAGTTTGGAAATGTCTTGCCTCTATATAATATGTGATCAAGCGTTCTTTCAAAATTTCGCCAGACAGATCGACAAATAATTTCGCAGATTGATCAATCAAGCACATTTATCGAATTTAAAATCCAGCAAGGTTTTTTGAGTACGCTTCAAAGAACCAGTACGGATACTAAGCGCAGGGAAAGAGTGGAGGGCACAATGGATAGGGTGGAGGGCACACTTAGGCGGCCGTACATAAACCCATTGGAAATGTCGATGGATTCTTGTTGTGCACAGATGTGCCAAACTTTGGTGATCACGAAACCGTGAAACATTTCCAGTTCGTAAAGGAATACCATTTTACTAGAACTTTTTACTGGAAGTTTCTAATCACCCCTCTGTCGCAATTCTTGACGGAAGCGGCGGTTGCTTTCATTTAAATGTGATTCCCCGCAAAGATAACGTACTGTGAGGTGAGATGCAAGGCAGTTTAGAACTGGAATATTCAATGTTTGGCAGGAACAACAAGTAATGGTATTGTAACAGGAAAAGCAGTTTACAATATGATCTTTCTTAATAGAGTTTAAAGGGAGTTAAAGTTGGCGTAAACTGATGGAAGAAAAATTGCGGGTATTATTTTATCCATTTGTTTACTTTATTACAAGGAACGTCGAGCTGATTACGTGGATTTTCTGCCCTAGAAAAGTGGAAGCCACTTGTTTGATTGCCTACTGAGGACACATTTTCCTTGGATATTGTTTATATAGCACAGTTTTAAAAAGGAAGAGCTAACTCCAGATTGTAACGTGCGAGCTACAAACCCATTGCAAATATCTAAACAAGGTTTCCAAGTATAGCCCTGTTGCATGGTTGTGCATTAGCACTGTCGGTGATAAATTTGATACTAGAAACAGTTGAGGGAAAGCGCAAGTACGGCCATTAAACACACATTTTGTACTCCTGAATCGGCAAACTGGATAGGCCATTTTCACTTCATGTAGTATTGCGGGGTTTTCATTGTTTCATCAGACACAGGTAACTTAACTACACGTTGAATACATGGTTGTGACGTGGCTGGAAGAGGGATTCGCTGTGGCGCCATTTCCTGCTCCTGTATCCACCAAAACGAAAGGCAGGGAAAACAGCGTTTTGATCAACATCCGCAACTGTTCTGAGGCACAACTGCAGCTGTGGCATCAGGTGAAAGGTGCCGGAATCTGCAAAAACATGAAAACACCGTGTGTGCTTCGCTCTGTTTGTCTGCAGGATAAAGATGCCAAATTTTTTATGAACTGCAAAAATATCTTTAGAGGTGGTCAAATTTTCTCTTGTTGAAGAATTCTTAAATTTCTGACAGATTTAATTTGCCGTCCATGTAGATAATCAAGAATTATTGAGATTTTCACTCGAGGTGCTTAATGAGGAATGCCATTTTTTATCAGGGTTCCCTCTCTTTCCACAGCCGATCATAGCTCTAATTAAACTAATATTGAGGTCATCTGTATAGTATGGGGTATTTATACAGAATGTATCAAGTCGCTCCGCTTTTTATTAAAAGTAACTTGACTTCATCTCAAATTACTGCTTGGCTCATTTACTCGGAGATCAAGACAGGCTATTTAATGTTCAGAGGTCCTTCATTTCATTGGGTGAGACGGCATTGTCTTCCGAAAAATGCGTGCAAACTTCTCGTTATTTGTTTTCTCAATTTTTAGGATATCATTTTTCCTGATTGCGAGTCTTGTCGAGTTTTCACTTAAGAGGTGAAATGTCTGCTAAAAAGGGTGACAAAGTATACATAGCGAAAATGCACATCCTTCATTGGGCAAAACGTTCGATTTTAGTTTCAGGCTCAGGGTGCTCGCCAGCCGTCAAATAGTGACCAGCCTGAGGGCGGCGCGTTGTTGCTCGATTGGTGAAGTTGTTGTTACGGTGTAATGTACACATGTACACTACCCTATCGCATATTTCTTGAAGGTGGCGGGTTGAATAACTTGATATACTTTTGTGAGCTTCCAATACAATGGTGTTTCATTACCAAGTAAAAGACTAAAGGTCCTTGTTGCAGGACTAAGCTTGTCCATGACAGCAAATATATTCACAAACGACGTATTTATGCTCTAAGGAATTGACAAACAACCCACTCTAAGCCTTTCTGGAACTAGTTTATTGCGTTGCATATTATGCAGTCGTAGAGTTTCCTAACAGGAACAGGACGGACGCTACCACACCATGGTACGACGAAAAGCGCCCCCCCCCCCCCCCCCCCGTTTATACACTCAAATGGGTTCAGCTGAGAGGATTGAAAAGAAGGTACGTCAAAAACACGATTGACGAGGTGGCAATGCAGGCGAGCTCAACAAACAACAGGCACTTGTAAAGTACCGGTTGAGCGTACACTTACACCTATTAGCTCAACAACATCTGCGAGGACTACAGTTTTTTTAAAACGAAAGCTTTTCTAGTGGGACGGATGGCTTTCTGTCAAAAGCTGATGCATTTCGCCATAGACAGGTTGGTTGAACGAATAGCTTTGATAACATCTGTGGACACACGGCCCGCGCGTGTAAAACCGGTTTCTTGACAATCGCGAGAAAGAACGGTTTCAGATCAGACAATACGCGCATGGAACACGAAGAAGTACAATATATACCTTTACATGATAAACTCCGTATCGGTACCCATTTAGATCGTTAGTAGACGTGTTTACTTAATACAGAAAAACTTGTCTGAAGGTTTTGTTATTTGCGATTTGGATCTTCGAAGGCTTGACGATCGATTGGCGGCGCTTTCAGCGACGGTTAGACGAACGTATGACAGACGTTTCGACATCTTTTCGGCATAGGTTTGATGTTAGAAACCGTTTTCGCTTCCCTCAACATTTTTTTTCGAAGGGTGGTAAAGTTTTTAACTTAGCACACAGGCCAAACATGATGCTGTTTGTTTTGTAGGATTCTGGATGCGGTGAAAAAGGATTATAAGCGGCGTCTTTATGTTGTTATCGTCTGAGGTATAGATTGTTCAGGTTGGCCTAAATGATCAACATCGACCTGTCCCAAGAGTCACAATACACAGATGGAAAGGCTGCGACAGCGCAGCCTTTTTTCTTCTAGGTCGTCGTCATTTGGAAGCGCGGCTCACGTGCTGAGGATGCCGATGCTCCCGACTCACGCCTGTCTCAGCTGTTCCCCTGATTTCCCCCCCCCCCCTAACCCCGTCCGCTCGTACGCATTGAATATGCAGCCAGTGCAGAGCGGCAAGACAAGAAGAAATGAAAATAACAACAACGATGGGCCGATGCTGCCGGACAAGAAAAAATTGGCTCCAATCTACGCTGTGAAGGGGGTTGGAAAGCAAAGCTGTAAACGACACCCGCAACAATTGTCCATGCGACGTCACTTGAATTCAAACACGTGGCTCTACAAAGAGTGAAACCAGACATTCTGCCTCCAGTTACCTAGGATTTCCAGGGGCGGCGTCCCAAACGCAGAAACGTAGGCCACGGCCGGGCTACAGTGGCGGACGCCGCCGCTTAGCCCGGACGTGCGTCGGCAGAAAGAAAACGGTGAGGAGCGTCATTCAAAGGGTCAGACAGCGGAACCTAGCCATCCCGATATGGTCGCTCGGGGCTACATCAATTCGCGACACAAGGGCGGACACCGAAACAATTCAGCATGTGAGATTAGTGATTCCAGTTTATAATAAATTAAACTAGTTAGTTTAGTAAGTTTAAAAATTGCGTGAAAGCTGAGGAAATTTTAAAAAATCTATTTATCAGAACCAAATGTTCTTTTGCCCTTTGAATTACCTTTTAAAACGCAACCGAACTGGTATTCACCCATTTAGAAAACGGAGTCTTGTTTGTGGCAGGCAGTGCGCATAAGGTAGTTATTTATGTTTAAGGGCCAGTTGCCTTATGTGGTCGCTACATTTTGTTTTCGTGCCCTGCAAAGGAATCTTTAACGTATCTTTGCCGTACGCCCACTTAATTCCGTCGTGACCTGGTTTCTAAGGAGGTGCCAGCGAACAATTTTATCAAGCCGTGCGAAGAAAGCGCGCAATGAACGCGAAGCTGCCGCTAAACAGGCCCAAAACAACCGTCGCTAAAGCAGACGACAAAGCCGGGTCGTGCCCATGTGCCCGCCGGCGTGAGCGCGCTGCGAACGCGAGGTAAATTCGTCGCGACATCTACACTGTGCTCCATGAGTGAAAACCACCCGTCCCTCCGCAGCTTCGTTGGGAGTTCCTTGTACCGCAAGGCACGAAACGTTGGCTGGTAGAGGTAAAAAGCTTTGGTTTTAAAGTGCGACAGGCTAACAATGGTGAAGTCCAATTCTGTGCAAACGTTACCACAATTACGCCCAGGGTTCAAAGCACTGCTAGCAAGGTGTTCGAGATGGTCTAGCAGCGCCGCGTCGTAAATATTCAACGGCGGGGTAAGTCGTGCGTATCGGGCCGAGGCCAAATTTTGGGAGGAATAGAAATGAGATGCTAACTCATTTCTGAAGGAGCACCAATTGATTTTAAATAGCAGTTTGTATAAAACAGCCACTCATATTTACCTGTTACACCGCTTAAATAACTCTGCATAAGGATACGCAGTTCTGTGATAGGCACTAAAGGTATACAAGTGGTGTCCAGAGAGTTTTGATGAGGCACGAATATAGCCGGTTTCTATAAGCGCATTCCTGTTCGAAAAGCCCATATTTTGAGGGCAGACAAGATTTCCGTAGCGTTTAATGGAAGCGTGTAAGGAGTAATTTTGCAAGAAATGGATGCTTACGGAATTGACGCAGTCCTCTTAAGCCCGTTATACATGGGGCGAATTTCGCCTGTGAATTCACAGTTGCGGCGCCGCCCGTGCGGCGAAACGATTTATTTTCCTATTTTCACTGCTGCGACATGTTGCCAAAATGCTACGCGGCGTTCACAAGAGAAGTTAGACACTTCCAAATATTTGAAAATTGGCCACACCAACGAGTATAGATCGTTTTTGTGCAAGAGCGGCGCCACAGCTGCGAATTCGCAAGCGAAATTCGCCCCATGTAGAAGGGGCTTTAGAGGCCATATGCGGGTTGAGTTATATGGAAGTCCACATTAGCCTAAAAGCTACCGATTCTTTAGGAGAGATTTGGCTTGGCCAGAAACCTGAATTTGGGGAACAAAAAAAAAAGGAATTGCTTTGACGAACCCCATATATCTGCACTGTAAATTTGTTTCGTAAGTACAGCTAAAGTTGTTAAAAATAAAAAACGTATATCAGTAAATAGCAAGGTCTACTCGAAATGCTTAACTGCTCAAAGGAGACGACTCAAAAGCCAGTTCCGCTGTAATCTCTATTTAGGAATACTGACTACACATACCCAAATATACTATCAGCATCGAAACAGGCCTTTTAATCATGTTTATGTTGCGTTTTATTTTTTCAGCGTGCATTCTCTGGGTCAGCACTGATTCTGTCGATAACGTGTCGGAGCAATGCATTCAAGAAAACGAGAAGATCTGTGGAGAAGGAGTAGTGCTTTACGACAAGGACACATGTGGCGGTAACACCGACAATTGAGAATCATCGGTGTTCTCTTCCCCATCTGGCCAAGAAAGTCCCATGCCCCCGAGTTTCTCCGCCTCGGAACCCGTCTTGGACAGTGAGATAACTTATTGCTGCCTCATCCGACAAAGAAAGTCCCATGCCCCCGAGTTTCTCTGCCTGAAAAACCCGTCTTCGAGAGTGAGAGAACTTATTGCTGTCAAACACAGCCACGAATGCATTTCCTACAAATTACAGGTATAATAGTTTGTAAAGAGTCCCTGTGTAATCCAAATGGCAACCTCGTGGAATACTTGCAGGAAGTGATGGGTTTCGACTTCTTTGCAGTAGACATTACATGTTATCGTTTTTCAGCGGTTTTCATTAAATAAACGCCTATAACCTGGTGATAATTACAACTAATTCGGCACTTTTATTGCAGTGGTTTTCTTTGTTTATTGGCCCTGTGTTGATGTGTGGCACAATTATGAAAAACGTATGGTATTAAAATGCCTTAGAGCCTCTATATACACCGCTTACCAAGAAGTGCGCTGCTATCCAATGATTCGTCCTAGCCTCGGGCTATTCGACATTCGGTGTCATCATGTCACTTTGTCCCACCAACGGTCTTCTTCATCATAATACTATGCTGGCCTAGTTGGTTTGTTGTGGTATGTATAATTAATAAAAAATGTATAGCGTCGACGAAGACAGAAAAGGAATACGCCCCAATTACAAACTGATGTATTGCAGAAAGGCGGCTGTATTCTGACACACTTTTGTGACCACAGAACCCCCGGCCGTCCACAGATTCTATGGTAAGTCTCATAGGTGTGCCGAACACCATATGCGGCAGTAAAAGCCAGAACTCACCCAAACATAATAAGGTCAGGCGTGCGCTAATACACTGCCATTGGTTTTGTTTCCGTTATGGCATAACGCGTAGCTTAGTTTCTTTGCGTTGGGGCCTCATTTCATTTCAGGGTGGTGCCTAATCAACAAAAGTGCGCATGTGCAAGCGTGACAGCAAATTGGTCAGTGCCAGCACGTTACATTGCAGATACCCAATTATAATTGTAAAGACAGCAGTTCACACATCAATCCATTAGGCGGAATAATTATTTTCCGTCTGAGTGTTTTACTTTACAATGCTGAGTACATAAGCTCTTTGCCGCTGTATGTGTTGCCGCAGGCACATGAGGTCACATACAATTACCACAATGCACTTGAAAAAAGAGTGAACATCTATCTTTCCCTGAGAACTCTAATTATTATAAAAAAACAAAAAGAAAAGAATGCTTCAAATCCTAACAATGACAGTAAAGGATAATGCGTGTTTACTATATCGACAGGTTATGGTTACGTGGAAACAAATGCAGTACTTCATGTTGCAGCCGTTGCTCACTACCAGAAATAAAATTCCACTAGCGTGAGAACATTCACATGTGCCTGCACCCGGGACAAATTGCCTAACTACATTTTATTTCACCCAAAACACCGAGTGATTAACCAGTATACTGAGCGTATACAGTACCACTATACAGTGAACTAGTATAGCTAACCTAGTTAGGTACAGAAGGCTTGCAGAAAGTGCAAAGTTTGTTTGCACTGCGAACTCTTGGTGTATATAGGTCATGACCAATTACCAAAGCACCACACACCAGGGAGTTCTCACAGGTAAAAAAAAAACGTGTTTCAAATAATGTCGAACCAAAACGTGATTCGCGTTACAACAGGAAACAATAAAACAAGAAATTATTGGTGCGAGCTGTTCCAAGCAAGACATGCATAAGTGCAATTAAATGGGACGCGAGAAGAAAGTAAAGGAAGCGAAGATTATTCCTGGGTAGAAGGTATAGAAATAAGGAAGTGAGTAAGAGTTTTTCAAGCAGGTACACGTGTACCGCGTAAGATGATCCTCGCGATAACACTGACAAGAGTACGTAATTTTTTTAGCCCCATTCTGGGTGCTGGAGTAACAAGAGATATAGGAACAAAAACCACAGAATGAGGCATGTGCATGCTGTCAAGAAGACGCACAAACAATTGAGCGCACAATAATACAAAAGCATCCATAGAGGTCTAATTTGGGAGCGATTTCGCGTCCGTGAAGGCTGGGTTTTACCGTTGAGGCAACCATTACGTGGTCTTCTGAGAATGTTAGCCGTGTGCCATTAGGGTATTTCGGAGAAAAGCAGAGAATGCTGCAATAAACGTCCGCCACGAATCTAGATAGGGCCATAGCGGCAAAACGTAATAGTATTCAGGGCCCGGTGGCTCAGTGGCTAAGGCGTTGCGCTGCTGAGCACGAGCTCGCGGGTTCGATACCCGGCCGCGGCGGCCGCTTTTCTGATGTCGGCGAAAAGCAAAAACGCGCGTGTGTACAATATTTCGGCGCACATTAAAGGTGCCCAGGTGGTCAAAATTAATCCGGAGCTCTCCACTACGGCGCGCATCATCGCCTGCGTTGCGTCGGCGCGTTAAACCTCACAATCAATCAATTCAGGGCCGATCATAGGTAATCGCTGCGAAATAAGTAATTTTCGCAGGCGAGATGGCACAGGTCATCACTCCAATTCGAAAGACATGGCTGGATCACTCTCGTAGTCATCATCGGGGGAAAATAGGTATAGTTTGCCAAAATCTGTAACGGTCGTGGTGATTCTCACACTCTACGTTTGTGCCTTCAGATAAGATTGCCCCGCTAGCCTCGATATCTTCTTTTCTGCTTATGATTATGTGGCCACCCTCTGATCGTATGTGTAGCGCACAAACATCGCCGGGCTTATTTCAAGCAGTTATTGCGTTCGTAGCAGTGCATGCGCTTTTCTCGGGCCGTCGGCTGTCCAGCCGGGAAATACATAACAATACTATCGCTATCTCATGAGACGAATGATAGGATAGAGGTGAAATTGAGTAAGGAATTCCAAAAGAGAATAGCTTAGTACTTGGCCGGGGCGGGAGAAGATTTGTATTTTGAGGATATGTTCAGAGACAAAACCGAAATTACATTGACAGCTAGGCAGCACTCGAGATAACTTTGGCTTTTCAGTACGGTTATTCAGCCAACAGACCTAAAACATTCTGTGGATCCAGCACAAGCACCTTTCCTCTATGTTTTGTAGTGCGACCTTAGTTGTAGAGGAAAGGATAACTGCATTGCAGTAACGATGCTATCTTAACAAATCTGCTTGCGCAATAACCAGTACATACAAACTTTTCCAGAGCAGGTGTAATTAACAAAGCACCCATCAATAACACCATAATTTACGTTTTCATCGTTTGAGCGGCTATGCTTGCGTTTTTCATTATGCACTCTCTGAGCAAGCAATGACGCTGTAGATCACGAATCAGAGCAATGCATTTAGGAAAACCACAAGGCCGGGAGACAAGAAGTTCTGCCTTACGGCAAAGACACATCTCCTTCTTAAGTGCTGTTTTTTCCTCTATGCGGAGAGGAAAGGTTCGATACGGAGTCTGCCCGCTTTTAGAAAGCACCCTGCTTTGGATACGGCGAAAGCTTGCTTTCAAACAGACCCATATATACAGTTTCTGCAATTACGGCTACTGAACTTGATAGCAAGCATAACGTGTCATCAAAACTGGAAACGCGTGAGAAACCGCAGCTGTGACAGCTTACTATAACATTTCTCAGTACATACAGCTTTTGCCTAATTATAGTTTTTAAAGTTTTGCTACCGTTACACAAGTGCAGTGATGCAATAATTAAGGAAATAAAACTTACAGGACTTCGTATTTTGTTTAAATGCTATAACGTACATGGAAGCGCACAAATTTGAAACGGGGTTTGGTCAAAGTGCTTGTGTATACGCAGTAAACACCAGCGTGAACATTAAATAATAAAGACAGTAATTCCTCCAATTATCGTACTGCCTGGCGTATATCGCGTAGCATTTCATCTTAGGCCTTGTTGTCTCCATTTTACAAAGTTTTTGAGGTTCTTTGTAATCATAAGAAAGAACAAAAACTTTATGCAAAATATAAAATACCGTATAATTGCTCTGGGAGGTCAGACGTTTCGTAAATTGAAACTTCCTGAATTTCTTGCGTCTAAACCCTGGTCGCATATACCATTGGACCTGATATAAAATATGTAAAAAATGGTGCTGGTGCAACGAAGAAAGCCACCAGCGGGAGCAAGCACCAGCCTTTTCCTGGCGTGAAGGGCGGAGTTTGTTATTTCAGCGCCTTGAGCTCCGCGTTTCTTCGTGAAAAAAAAATGCCGCAGGTAGCATCCATGTGCAAAGCTGGAGAAACCGCAGATCTGGCGGCCCCTCTCCCTTCGATGGAGACCCAGCTGTTGCGCCTCATATTTATTTGCGAACGGGCTGCTGAAATCTTTTTATTACTGGCAGACCCGGATTGTTTCGTCTGCTAGCTTTCCCATCTCTCCCAAAGTGGAGCGCATTAGTAGGCTACAACCCGTGGCCAAGTCCAATGCCAGCACCCGCGGAACTGCCTCTTTGGGTTGTTGCGAGAGCTTCAAGTACGCGGAATAAAAATGTTTAAGAGATTTCGTGAGCTTTGTCGTGGTTCGTGAGGATGCGTGCGCTTGTCAAATTTCACTGTAACCTAGAAGTAGTGAATCAGATGTTTTTCTCTGAGAGCTGCTGTCATTGTCAATGGTCAGTGCCTAGCACTTCCTTATGGTAATGTTTGTTGACGTCGACCCCCAACGGGAGGACTAAACTGGTCAAAAATTTATCACAGCACAAATGATAGTCTTTGGCTAGGTATCTGAAAATTGTGGGGTTGGTATGCGGACACTTCAGTCAAACGGAAGTGCATTCACCGTCCATAATCTTCTTGCTTCTGCTGTCGTCATCTCTGGCCAATCCATCTGATTGGCTTTGTTGGAAGGCCTATACTCAGTCTTCAAGCTGTGTGAGCCTCAAGTTGAAGGAAGAGATGGGCAAAGCAATGCCTACACAATGTGCGTAACCTGCTGGTAGTTCATTAGGAAGTTACGCCACAAAGGGGGAGGCTAGGGCAAAGGTCGGGCGAGGTATACACCATGGGTAGGTGTGACCTCCACATGCCCTTGTTAACGACACCACCTTCGACTGCCACAACATGCCCGTTTCGCAGCTACAATAACGCGCCGCAGCCCTTAGGGTCATCAGTCGGCGCGTACCCTTCTCCAGAAAAAATGGACAATTTTTCTTGGAAGTTTTAGGCTAAATGCAGCCAGTGTTAACTGCATACCAGATACCGCCCGTGGATCACCTGTTTGGGCAACTGAGCTAGCTTAAGCGTAACTGATGCTCACGCAGTAACAAACGCAAGGACGAAGACGGGAAGTAGAAACTGCTAATACTTAAAAGGTTTCTAACGAAAAGAGGCACGCATTCCGAACCTTCTGTATAACACCAGCATGCAGTTCCTTCAGATCGTTCTATTGCATGTTAATGGCCACACCCACCACAACGTATGGTCCACAAAGGAAACAAAAACAAAATTATCTCAAATGAAATCGCATAAACGTTACCCAAATACACTTATATTTTTTTAGTAGTAACATAACCGATCGTACTGTTTCTTCACAATGGGGCCAGATACTGTTTTCGGGGGCCGCTTTTATTAAATAAAAGCGCGCATATGCAGTTTTGACGTACGTTTTGCCCATGCCGGAAATATTCCCTTTAGGTAGGACTCTGTGTTTGAAGAGGGCGTAGTTCTTACATCGGCGCGTTAAGTGGATTTATATTTGGGGTCCTCGTTATAGGCTTTAATATTTCGGTAGGCATCAGCCTGTCCGCCCGATGTAGGTCTCGCCATCAGTCGTAAGAAAAAAAGATGCAACTCGTACAGCTATCTTGACAAAATAGTAAATATGGTTTCATGTCAAAAGTATAATTTGGTTCGTAATTCGTTCAAAATGTTTCTTCGATATAGAAAAGGGAGGAGAAAAGAAAGGAAAAGCATATGCACTTGGTCGACGCATTTTTCAGGTTGTGGCACCAGAAGGAAAGGGTGCAAGTGGAAAGCAGCTGTGCGCATTGAATAGCCCATGACGCGGTGGCAGCTGTCTGTTACCACCGTTGAGACAAAGTTTTAAGGCCCATAAATGTATGGCATTGATCCCGATGAGGGCATTGTACATAGAAGGCCAGAGATGTCAAGTGCTCTACAGGCAGTAATTTATGATGTTCATAAAGCGTGCAACCCGACTATCGAAAACAGACGAGGTCCCTAGAGTCGCACGCGAACTGCGAATTGATTACTCAGAAAAAAATATGCACACATGCACACCCGGATATTCCGAGAGGATAGTTAAGGCGACCTTTCATTTGGACACTTGGAGCCTAGAACAACCACAGACGATTTCGTGTATTATGGGTAAGTGACGGTGATGATGACGATGATGGGATTGTTGCGACTATCACTGATGATTGTGGCGAGCGCTGGTGGTAGGTCCCGCCGATGGTAGTATGCAGATCAAGCGTGGTAGCAACACCAACAAGCGCTGTCTGCGTAACTGAAAGAGGTCGCATAATATACGTTTATATACAAACATATGTAAATGTATGTATATGAGTATGTATGTATGTACGCACGTATGTATGTATGTATATGTATGTATGTGCGTATGTATGCATATATGTATGTATGTATGTATGTAGGGAGAAAAAAAAGCTTGGAAGATGGTAGAGAACAGAAGAAATCTTCAAACAATGTACAAACCACGATTGTCGCCAACGTTTCAGCAAAGACACTTTCCTTCGTCAGGGCAACCCTTCGCCTCGCCGGCATGCTGTATATCAGGGTAGGTCCCTAGGTGACAGGTGAGAAGGAAGTGGAATTGAGAAACCGGATTGATTTGGGAGTATGTAGGGGGAGGTATTGAGGGGGAACGAAGATTGTATAGGTTGAGCCACGAAGTCAGACGGGGGTTGATATTCCGGGAAACTCTTGGAGAGAAGGAATGAGAGGGTGTTTGTGCCTGGCGCCTACAGAAAGGTTCTCAGAAACGCTGGAAGCAGAACAGGCCGTGAGAGGAGTCCTTATCAGAAGCTATCTGCAAGCCTCAGGTCAAAAGAAAAGCTAGAGAAGGGGTAGAATAACGAGGTCCAGGAAAAAAGAAAAAAAAGGATGGAAAACCACGCACACATACACAAAAGAAAAAGCAATAAGCGCACAACGGCTGTCTCTGGAATGGTGCTGTTCCAGGAACAGCAACGGCTCTGAAACAGGCCGTTTCTGAAACTCAAAAACGAAAAGATAAAGTTAGAGGGACGTACGGGGAACAAGACAAAGCAGAGCAAAAAAGAGAGAAAAAAAATAAAAAATGGTATATAAGAGAAAATGTTGGAGGAATGCCTGAGCGTACTAAACTGGAAGCTAAGGAATGAAAATAAAAGGAATTAGGTGACCCGATAAGGAGCAGAGGAACAGGTCATATTCTTTGGATAATGTACAAGCAAGACAGTGCCTAATGCTGTATTCCCTGTGAATATCTCGAGGATTCGAGGTTGCCCCTAGACGCACTAATTCCAGCAGGTTCCATGCAGCTGAATTTGGTAATCAATTAGGATTCTGGGTATTTTCTGTCCCTAGGCGACTTAAAGTAGTTTGATTGATGTTGTAGAACTTAAGGTCATCAAAATTGTGGCCTGGTTGGTTGAAATGCTGCGCTACAGCTATGGAAGATTTGCTAAGAGTATCTGCCCGGTGACCGTTAAGACGTAGTCTCATAGGTTCACTCGATTCGCCTATATACTGTCTGTGGCACATTGAGCATTCCAACAAATACACAATTTTGTATGAAGTGCACGTGAAACTTGAAATAATGTTGTGAAAATAATTACTGGCTGTGCTTTTTACAATGCAGTCTGTCTGCAGGTGCATGCAAGTCTTGCATCTCGGACGGGAGCAGCTGGCTATGACTGGTAGCTTTGAAGGCCCTGTTTTAGCAAGCACTGAAATATCTCTTAGATACCTATTTCTCTGGTAGGTAACCCTTGCTGCTTCCGGGAACGTTTTTTTAAGTCGGTCGTTAATGGTTAAAATATAGTATTTCCGCAGGAGATTGTTAACGCTTGGGAGGGCATTTGAAAATTTAGTTTTTAGGGCAGGCATCCTGGCGCTTACGGTTTGTCGCTGTTTGTTGAGCACGTCATCCCTTTTGAGATTAGTTGCACGTTATTACGCCTGATCGAGCGAGCTTTTGGGGTGGTTCCTGTTTAGAAGGGTGGACGTGAGTTTGCCTAGATGCCTTTCGTAGTCTCTGTCATCACTGCATACTCTTCTAAGCCTGGTTGCTTGTCCTACAACGATCCCTTGTTTGCAGTCTCTCGGGCGATAGCTTTTATAATCTAGATACTGCTAACTGTCTGTTGGTTTTCTAAACAGCGTGGGTTTAAGTATACCGTTGTCTAGAATAACCGTAGTATCCAGGAAGTTCACTTGTGTTTCATAATCCTTGCAACCTTTTCTCTGGAATTCCATTTTACCTTTATTTTTTTCTGTCGTTTTTGATCCGCTTTGTTTTGTGCCCCGTACGTCCCTCTATCTTTTTGTGTTTGAGTTTCAGAAAAGGCCTGTTCCAGGAATTTTTACTGTGGCGACACGTGCCGTTTCAGTTGTGTGCTCATGGCTTCATCTTTTGTGTGTGTGTGTGTGTGTGTGTGTGTGTGTGGTTTTTCCTCCCATTTTTCTTTTTTTCCCGGACCTAGTTATTCTACCCCTTTTCTACCTTTTCTTTTGACCTGAGGCGTGCAGATAGCTTCTGATAATAACTCCTCTAACGGCCTCTTCTGATTCCGGCGTTTCTGAAAACCTTTTTGTTGGCTGCGCAGCGGGGCAACACCCTCTCATCCCTTTTCTCAAAGAATTTCCCGGAATATCACCCCTGGCTGACCTCCCTCTTAGCGACTTAGCGGCTCAAACTATACAACCTTCTTTCCCCCTCAATATATACCCCTACATACTCCCAAGCCAATCCGCTTTTTCAATTCCACTTCCACCTCTCCTCTCGCCTGGGGACCTATACCTATGTAAAGCGTGCCAGCCAGACAATGGGTTGCCCTGACGAAGGCAACTATCTGTTGAAATGTTGGCAACAACCGTGGTTTCTACCTTGTTCGAAGATTTTTTTATTGTATGTATGTATGTATGTATGTATGTATGTATGTATGTATGTATGTATGTATGTATGTATGTATGTATGTATGTATGTATGTATGTATGTATGTATGTATGTATGTATGTACGTGCGCACGCATTTTGCCTTTCTTTCGCTGTTATATACATATATTTATAAACAAGTTTTTTCTGTATTTTTATCTCAGACTTCCGCAAAGGAATAAAATTGCATACACGCATGCAAGTCTTGCCTTACGCCACAGAACTGTAAAACTCTCTTTGTCTTGTTATAATAGCATTTTGACCCACGACCTTTGAGTAGAATCTGCCGCGCCTCGACACCTACGCTAACCATGCGCGGGGCGTGCTTGACTACTGGCTTCATTAGACGCTTGAACACAGTAAGGAAGTCTGCTTCAGCATACGTTTCATGGCAATACCCTAATGGTAAGAAGTGCCGTGTAAAAAATATTTGGAGTGCGAATTTGCCTACACGGATCAGTCGTTTCCCGAGCAAAGATAACGAACGTAGGTAACGAAGGTAACGAATGCACTAAGCCTAGTTTGAGAGACGAGTGTATTGATACATATGGTTCGGCGAGAACAAAGACATATCTCCTCGTCAGAAATCCACATAACGGTTACATAAGAACCGGTCAGCGACCTATTATACAAAAAACGGAGCCAAAGGTTCATTAATCGATAGTGTCCCTAAGCGTGCGTTAGCAATCATCACATCGTACGCAATTGTGTTTGTGGCTATGGGTATATCAGTCATAGACAACCTGAGCCACTGACACCCCTGTTTGCATGAATCAGACATGTAACCGCAGCTTTGCAAAAAGTAAATGTTGGACGCGCTTGAGGCAGAAGTGCGTGAAGAAGTTGTGACAGTCTCACAGTACCTTAGTGTCGCCATATCCTTGAAGAAAGAGAGCGATTATACTTTACTGAGCTCGAAAATACGATGGTGCGGGCAGGCACCAGACGGGGTGGTTCCCTATTCACGGGACCCATATGTCTCCAGCCACTCCTCGCTCCTGGATGTCAGTGCGAGCTGAGTTGGCAGGGCGGGGCAGGACAACAAGGTCACCCATCGATCGGGAGGTTGGGGATTGGGGGTGTTGGGGTGAAGAGAATGTGGGGGGTTCTTGAGGTCTTTGCACTCGATTATGATGTGTGCCAGATGCCCCTTTTCGTTTTGCAGGCGGGCAGAGTGCGTCGTGCTGCGCCGGGTACATTCGGTGTAACAGAACAGGATGCGCTAGTGATTCCGCCTGCGTGCGCAGAGGATTTTTTGCTGTGGCCTGGTTAACTGTGGATGCGGTTCGAGAAGTTTTCACCTCGCGTTTCTGTACGAGTAATGTCTCTAAATCTCGTCACGGGATAGGGTAGCTCAGCCGGCTCGTCCTCGGCCCGAATGGACAGTTCTCGGGCGTGGTGGTCGGCGAGGGCGTTGCCTTCCACCTTCGAGTGAGCCGGTACCCACACGAGCTTGATGGCTCGTCCCCAAGGCTTGTGCTTGGAGAGAATGGTTCGCGCCGCGGGAGATATCACTCCTGTTCGGAAGCTTCCGTAGGCTGACTTTGAATCTGTGACCACGTGTCCACGCTCGGTAGCACGAGTGCGAGTGCCGCGGCTGCTTCTTGCGCAACGGCTGGGCCTGTCGTCCTCAGCGACGCGCTGACGGTTAGCTTGTCGATGGACGTGGCTACCACCGTTGCTCGGTCGTCGTCTTTTCTGAGCGAGGCGTCCGCGTAAAGTACCCTAGGGTTCTCCTCACACTGTCGAGCCAGTGCATTGGCTCGCGCGGTCCGCCTCCCTTCGTCCCTCCCCGCTTGCATGTTCCTGGGGAGTGGCTTCGTCTGAATGGCCTCTTTCCATTGCTCGGGAGGATCCGCCTTGGTTGGCAGTGGTTCAGTCTGCCATCCTATTTTCCGTAGGACGACCCAGCCGTGCTCTGTTTGGCTTAGCCGCACCCGTTGGTTGGACAGGTCAGCCTCGATCAGCTACTCCACCATGTTGTGGGCTCCCATGTCCAGCAGTTTCTGCGTGGAGGAGTAGATCGGCAGGCCCATTGTCGGCTTGGTTGCTTTGCGCAGCATCATGTTCAGAGTGTCTCTATTTGCCTTCGTTAGCTTAAAGTACGGGGCAGAGTAGGTGACCCGCGACACGACGAATGCGCGCACTAAGTGCATTGCGTGGGTCTTGCTTTAGGCCTCTGTTACGGTTAGAGACCCTTCGGATCGTGCTTAATATCTGTTCCGAGGTGTTCTTGATCTTCGTGACGGCCGCGTACGCTCGTACGTCACTTTGCAGCAGTAGACCCAGGATTCTGATCTGTTGCGTTGGTTTAATGGCCGTGCCGTCAATGGTGATGGTCAGGTTCGGCCGGAGTTCCATCTTGAGTCGTCCCGGCTGAACCATGAGCAGCTCTGATTTCTGGGGCGCGCAGCTCGGCCCGCAGGTCTTTGCATTTTCGTGTACGGTTGTTACGCCCTCTGCAAGGCTTCCTCCGCCCAGGCACCGAACCCGGCTCGGTTCATTCACACCGTAATATCGTCGGCGTACAGCGCTGGCTCCACGCCTTCGATTTCTTTGAGAGGATTGGGCAGAGGCAGGAGGGCCCGATTGAAGAGCAGGGCGACAAGACTGACCCCGGAGGGGTGCCTCTCTTGCCGAGATCGACAGGTTCCGACTTCTCTTCCCCTATCGTGATGGCCGCCGTTCTTCTCGTTAAGAAGTCCTTGGTGTAGCTGAAGTTCTTCCGACCGCATCCCATCTTGTTTAGATTTTGGAGCACTCTCGCTTGAGACACGTTGTCGAAGGCGCCTTTTAGGTCTAGGGCGAGTTTTCCACGCGCCGCGTTCCCCGTCGCGTTTTTGACGACAAGTTTTTGCAGTTGGATCATGACGTCCTGGGTGCCCAAGTGTTGTGTGAACCCATACATGGTCTCGGGCATTTGGTTTGTTTCTTCGAAGTGTTTTTGAAGTCCGCGAAGGACCATACGTTCCATCACCTTCCCCACGCACAACGTAAGAGAGATGGGCCGCATGTTGTCAATCGTCAGCGTTTTGCCGGGTTTCAGGATGAATCGAACCTCGGCGTCTTTCCATTCTTTCGGCAGCCGCGAGCTCTGTCAGGTTTCGTTGATGTGCCCCAGGAGGGCGCGGGCCCCCACTTCTCTCATGTTTCCAAGCAACTTTTACGCGATCGTGTCCCTTCCGGGGGCGCTCTTTCTGTTGATGTCGTCAATGGCCGACCAGAGTTCGGTCATGGTGACCAGTCTGTCCAGCTCTTCGTTTTCGGGGCCTCCGTACCTCTTGGGTGTCGGGTACTGGCCTCGCTCGGTGTTGAGGTATTTTGCCTTCAGGTTTTTCAGTAGCCTGCGGCCGTCTACCTTGTACGTGTTGAAGACCTTGGTGAGGTTGCGGTTGGTTGCGGCCTTGCTGCTCAACGCGTCGATTAGGTGCCTGAGTAAGCACCACGTATTCCGTGCCGATAGCTTACCCTGCAAGACGTCCCAAGTGCTCGGCCAGTTTTCTCGGCATAGCTTGGCCGCGTACTTGGCGATCTGTTTGTTAAGGACCGCGATACGTTTGACCAGCTTCTTGTTGGGACGTTGGCGCTTCCAGCTTCGCGTTAGCGAGTACCGGACAGCCCACATATGAGCCAGCCTGGCATCCACGAAAGGTGTCTGCGCCGTCGTCGTTATTTCTCGCGTGAACTTCTCGAGGGCCTTTTTCTTATCCCTCGCCCATTCGGCGTACGTTTGCTTTCTGTCGGCTTACTCATCATTCTCCGAAGCCTCGTCTATTTTGTGCGTGTTTTTCCGCATCTTGTTCTAGTCCGTTACGAGTGCCGTCCCCAGCATGGCGCGGTATTGGGGTCCCTTGATGGTAATGCCGATTACGCTGTGGTCGGAGCCCAGGTCCACGTCTTCGTTTTTCCAGGCCACGTTCAGTGCACCGGATAGCCACAAGAGATCCGGAGTTGTGTCCCTACTGGCACTATTCCCCTTTCTGGTGGCCACGTCCGGCTCGTTTAATAGGGTCACCTCATGGTCCTCCATGGTGTTGGCTAGATCATTGCCCCTCTTCGATTGGTACTTGTATCCCCACGTCGTGTGAGGGGCGTTGAAGTCGCCGAGGATCAGGAGCAGCCTGCTCCCCGCCAACCTTTTCGCCTGGCTCACTACTTCATCAAAGTCGTACTGCTTCTGTGACAGGCGACAGTACGCGCTCATGACGTATAGATTTCCCGTGTTGCCAGTTGTTCTTGCGTGAATCTCGACGAGCGTGTGCTCGCATCCGCCCTGCGCCATGACGTGTTGAGTAGCCGCCTCGTTGCTGCGGACGAGCACCGCTGTCCTTTCCTCCGTTCGGTCCGTGTACGTCACGTATCCGGGGAGTCTGCGCTTGCTGTTCGTTTTTTGTAGTGTTACACATCGGGCTTGTGTTCGAGCCCGTCAATGTGGAGTAAAAGTTCCGCCTCCTTGTTGCGGATCCCCCGGCAGTTCCATTGATAAATTACTGTAACGTCCCCGCCCCCCCTCCCCCGTTGGTCTTTTTTTTCTTATTTGGTCCGTGCTTCATCTTCTTCGGGTGTTTGAATGCGGCCGCGCCTATACGCGATCGATGCCTTGATTTTTTCCGCCCGTTCTTTCTTCAGGGACGCGAAGCGGTTCCTTGCGGTAAGGATTGCTACTTTGGTCGCTAGCCGTTCGAGTTTGATCGACAACGTCCGCACTTGGCCTTGGAGGGCCTCGATTCTGGTGTCTATCGCGCTCAGTTTCTAGTTGATTTGGGCGATGGGCGTTAGGATCGATGTAAGCTCTCCTCCCTTAAAATCTGTGCCGCCGCTGTCGCCGTCTCGTGGTTGACGGTGCTTTCTTCAGAGTCCATTGCTTCTTGGTTGCTCGGCGCCTGCTGCGGCCACGCATCCCGCCCTAAGCGGGGCGATGGGGGTTCCTTCTGCGGCACCTTGCGCATTCCTCGGGCGTCCTCCAACGTGTTGTTATCGCCTTGGGGTCTCGCGTTTGCTGAGCTACCGCTAGCTAGCACATCGATTTTGCTCATTGAGGCCCTAATTTAGGCGCTCTGCTCTTGTATCCGAGCGTTCTGTCGCTCTATGATTTCCTTGAGCTCTTTTACTTCATTGCTATCCCGTTGCGGGCTAGCGCTTCGGTTATTGGGGTTGAAGGGGGTGAGGGGCCGGAATTCGGTTTCGCTAACCCGAGCGACAGAAGACCTGCCGGTACAGCCCACTTTTTCTCAGTGGTTGTCCCTCGTCGTCCGGTAGACTCGGCCCGGAGCCTCCATCCGGCCCGGGGTCTCGAACCGGCCCGGATGTCGAACGGGACTTGGTCCGGGACCTGGATCTTCCGCTCGAACCTCGACCCACCGTTTCCCGGTGGCGGTTTCCGCCGCCGCCGCCGCCCCCACATCGTGACTTCGATCGAGAGCGGCTCTTGCGGCCACCGCCATTGCTGCTGCGGACCGGAGTCTGGGACCGGCCCCGTTGCGAAGAGGCGCTACGTTGGGGTCGCCCTGTAAGACCTGTTTTGCCTTGCTTTCTGTCCTCGTTGCCTTCTTCCGCTCTGCGCCGTTCCCAGCGCCGTCGACGGACGACGTAAGGCGTTTTGAATCTTGCCTTGCAGGCCTTGTCGGCGGTGAGATGTTTCCCCCCGCACAGGCCACACTTGGATACGCACTTTTATTTATTTATTTATTGACATACCCTCAGGGCCCAAGGGCATTACAGAGGGGAGTGGGGGATAACAAAATTATTGGAAGAATATACAGCAAGTAAAAATATTATAACAACACCTTTTTACACAAACAGTGCAGACACTGCGATAGTTATAAGGAAGCATGCGTTGCACAAGTTGGCGTAAATACTCATAACACAGCTTTACTCCAACAGAGTCGACATTGCACAGATTTGGCTGGCGACAATACAAATACAACGGATCTTCCCCTGAGAAGGCTAAATAAACAAGTAAATACTGCCCAAGTCAGGGAAAGTAAAAAAACATACGGCACACACATTTTCACTCAAACAGTCTGGAAAGTGCACGCCTAAAAGCAACGACGTCCAACATTTCGGCAACTGCATGTGGCAGTTGGTTCCATGTAACAGATGTGCTCGGAATAAATGAGTCGTGAAAACACTTTGTATGACAAGATGGAATGCCTACTTTGTATCGATGATCAACGCGCGCTGACATGTACGATGGATTCGTTAGTAGTCTCTCTCTAAGAATTGAATTCCCATGATATATTTTGTGGAATAGGCACAAACGCGATATTTGCCTGCGGTGCTCGAGTAACGGTAGAGACAAAGCCGTTTTCATCGTGGTGACGCTGGACGTGCGATGATAATTTGAAAGTATGAAGCGACATGAACGACTTTGAACCGCCTCCAATTCGTCGGTGAGCAATGCAATGCCAGGATGCCAAACAGCAGCCGCATATTCCAATTTCGAACGAACCAAAGTTTTACAGAGAATTAGTTTCAAAGAGCTAGGTGAAGGATTAAAGTTCCTACGAATATATCCTAGCATACGGTTGGCATTACTTACAACATATTCTATGTGTGGTTTCCATGATAATTTAGAAGATACTATAACACCTAAATATTTGTACGACGGCACCATTTCAAGACAAACATTGTTTAGTGAGTATTCAGGAGGTATAGTGTTAACTCTTGAAATGCGCATGCTTTTACACTTTTTAATATTAAGTTTCATTTTCCATAATTCACACCAATCTGAAATACTGTCAATATCTGATTGCAGAATTTGGACGTCGTTGTTGTTAGTGATTTTTCTGTAAATAATACAATCATCGGCAAAAAGACTGACAGATGAGCTGATGTGAATTGGAAGGTCATTTATATAAATTAAAAATAAAAGAGGCCCCAGGACAGATCCCTGCGGTACACCTAAATGAACCGAAGAAGGGTGCGAGTCTGTATTGTTCACACTTACGAACTGATATCGGTTAGTCAAAAACGAACACAACCACGCAAGTATATTATGATCTAAGTATAGTTTAGAAAGTTTTATAAATAATAAATCATGCGGAACCGAATCAAACTCTTTAGAAAAATCTAGGAATATGCAGTCTGTCAAGCATCCACGATCAAGCGCCGAGTGTACATCATGAGTGAAACAGACTAGCTGGGTCTCACAAGAATATTTCTTTCTAAAACCATGCTGCGCTGGGCTGAAAAATGAATTGGACTCCAAAAAATTTACAATGTGGCTATAAATGACATGTTCCATTATTTTACACGGAATACTATTTAATGACACAGGCCTGTAGTTAATAGGAGAACATCGATCACCAGATTTGTAAAGCGGTGTAATTTTCCCAATTTTCCAATCATCAGGGATGCAACTAGTCTGAAGCGACTGAGTGAAAAGTTCTGTAAAAACGATAGAACTGTAATTTTTGGTGTTGATAAGGAACTTTGAGTTTATATTGTCAACACCACATGACGAAGAAATTTTAAGTTTTTCTATTATACGGGTAATACCTAGTGTGTCGAAAGCTATGGGTTCCATTGGACAAAAATTGAAGCACATACTGTCTGGAAAAGTAGCTGTACAGTCGGTAGAGTGGTCTATAGTAAATGCAGTGTTGAAACAATCGGCACACTCATTAGAAGGAATTGTCACACCGTCGGGGGTCTTAAGGTTTATAATACAAATATCACGTTTGTTTACAATATTCCAAAATTGCTTTGGGTTGTTAATTAATAAGGACGGTAAAGTTTCCGTGAAAAAGAAATTCTTCGCATTTTTTCATTCAGTCCTGTAATTAGCAGCTGCTAATTTATATGCATCCCATAGAAGGTCTGAGTTTTGGGCTTTGGCTGAACGAAACAAACGCTTTTTCTTGTTGGAGAGTCTTTTTAGATGCTTAGTAAACCAAGGGCTCTCCTTGCTAGATGTGATAGTTATGACGGGTATAAACCTATATAAACTTGTGATCTTCTCCGGGGTTGGTGATACGCCACCCCGGGAAATCTTGTCTTAAGTGTTTGGGCACACGTCTATCCTGTGCCCCACTCGGCCGCATGCGTAGCACACGGCAATCTGCTTCCTGTGCAGGGTGCACTCGATTAGCAGGTTCCCATACCAGACGTAGTTGGGCACTTTCTGTCACTCGAAAGCGATCACAACCGACCTGGTCTTGCCAATGCGGTTCGCCTGCAACACCGTGGAATTGTGCTTGTGCACAACTAAATCATGTATCTCTTGGGCGGTGTTCTCCAGTGGGATGCCCCGTATTACTCCTTTCACGGTTTCGTGAGGGGCCGACTCGTACGCGCTAACTTCGTGGGAAGTTTCCTGAATGTCGATTCGCTCCACCAAGGAGTATCTCTCGCCGTGCTTCGTCTTCGAGGTACTCACGACTATGATGTTCTGTTGGTGGTTTAGGCATATCACATCTCTTGCAGCAACTGCGTCGACTTGCGCCGCCGTCGTTACAGCTCGGCCTATTTCCACGCGGGCCACCTCGCTTACGCGGAGCCCGCATCGTGGCCGCATGACGATTTTCATATCTGCGCGCGGCAGGTCTGACATGCGCGCGCCCTTCAGCAGCTTTCCCTTGTTTATTCATTTCTTCGTCCTCTGCTGACGTAGATCGTTGCCGGTGGTGCCACCGAGGTCGTTGCCCCTACCATTGACGTCAATCGTGGCCTTGGTGCCATCTTGGCTCGCCTGGAGTACGGGCGTAAGGCTTAGCAATCCTACGCCGCTTTGCTTGACTTTTTCGCCAGCGGTTTTCCACCCCTCCGCTCTAGTGAACTGATCCGGCGAAATTTCTCTGCCGTCCATTTCTACTCGCATAGCAGCAGACACCTTGAGTCGTTGCGCGCTTGTGTAGCAACCGATGAATTGATGCTCGGATTTCGGCGCCGCCGGGGCTCGGGCTATGCCTACCGCTTCCCTCGGCCGGGGCCGAAGTTGTCGTTAGGCGTAGCGGCTCGCGGGCAAATATCATTGAAGAGATAAGTCTGCACGTCGTTATTCTCTGCGGGATCCCATTAATGTCAGAGGAGTGAAGTACTTTTATCTATATGGAATATTTCGCGACGGTCAGGGAAGCATTACCATCTCGTAAAATTTAATTTTACGTTTCAGTTCTTTTATTTTGCTTTTAAGTGGTAGCCATAAACTCTGCTTGCTCTCCCCTCACTTTTACAGCATCTGGCTTAGTTTGGTGGTAAGGACCTTTTGATAACTCGGCGCATACGAGGCGGCCATGCAGATAAATGAACTCGAATACGCACAGATGCGCATTTGGCTCTGTGAATCAAGCGGAAGGATGTGATAGCATCGACCCACGGATACGCGCATACTACGCACGTCTCTAACCTGTCGCTGTATACCCACCTAGGATGTCACAACAGCTCAAGAGAGTGCTATGGCGCCACCATCAGGTACAGGCATGAATGCCACATGAATAGTGAATGCCACCTGAATGAGTAAAATCTCGCTGAATGCCACATGATAGCGTCACGTGACTTCTCACGCCGCTCTGCGCTGAGCCCGTGGCACGTGTAGTAGCCGTGAGCGCGCCTTGCGCATGCGCTAGGAGCAACAAAAATCAAAGGAAGCTCACACCAGCGCATACCATCTCACTTCTCCGTCTCAGCCGCCGATCTCGTCGCCTCCGTCGGCGGTTGCAGAGAAGGCAAAGAAGTGAGTTCGTCTAACACAGGGTTTGAGCTCCGTTTAAGTTTATAAAAAGAGTTTCCACTCATATTATTCACGAATACAACTCAACCAACCATCGTTCATGGATCGTGAATTGATTTAACCTTAGCAAGGAATATGTCTTTCAAGTTTTAAAGGGTGTGGTTAAGTGCATTTCACTTTTCTCTGGTTAGAGTCTTTGTAGAGCCACGTGCGTGGATTCAAGTGGCGTCGGATGGGTAATCGTCGTGGGTGTCATATACAGTTCGCTTTCGCACCACCTCATCATGGTGGATTGGCTCTCAGTTTTTATCTTGAGGCGCCTGATATGCGTTTCCTTCTCATCGCCATCGTTTTGTGAAACCCATTGTGCAAAATTGTCTTTTCTACAGTGTGTTCTGGCAATGGGCGATCGCCATTAGCGAAGTATAGAAAACTTCGTTTTAATAAATATTAAAGAAGAAACAAATTATTTATGTTAACTGTCATTTAAAAATACCTTAAATGCGACTTCAGCCTCAGGATATGTCTAAAACTTGAGCATATTGAAACATGCTTGAATATTACGCGTTGACTGGACACTGACGTAA
>NW_027526460.1:155248832-155322875 GCF_048455015.1 Haemaphysalis longicornis | reverse complement strand
ACCGGAAACCGATAGACTATAGTAGCTGTGGGAAACCTGACCCGGTACCCGGGAAACGCCGTGCTACCTGCTGAGACAGCGAGAGACATTGCCTGCTTTCCTCTCCGTCACTTATTCTTCGCAATGGGGCGCCTCCGGAACTCTTGAGTGACCGAGTACTGGTGTTCTCATCCGACGCTATTGAAGCCCTTCTCGCTGAATGCCATATTATTGTTCACCGAACAACTACGTCATACCATGCGCAAACTAATGGGCGCATGGAATGCTGTAATCGTACCCTTGGCGACATGCTGCCTACGTATGTATCTTCTAACCAATCTAACTGGGACGTTGTGTTGCCCTTTGTCATTTTGCATACAATACGGCCACGCTGACCACCACGGGGTTCTCGCCATTTTGCACCGGTTTCAGAGCTTGCCCGCCACGCCAAAGAATGGCGTCAACTAACCCGTTCGTTTAGCTCGGCCGATCAAAGCTTCAGAAACATCGTCGTGACGATTCTACCAAAGCGCTGACTTATGACCCTGGCTGACGTGTGTGGCTGTGCGTCCTCTGCCCAACACCTGGTCTTTCTCCGAAGGTCGTAGCCAAGTACCATGGACCGTACCGAGTCATTAAGCGCGCATCGCCCATCAACTACTTCGTGGAACCAACCCCGTAGACCTCCGACCTTCCTCAGAGCGGACGTGCGATCGTAAATGTGCAAGGGTTGAAGCCTTTTTACGACCCATTAGTTCTTTCGGCACCTTAGCCGAATCGCCAGGATGACTCCTTTTCGACGGGGAACGAATGTAGCGAGAATAATGTACATATGAGACCATCAGGGTATGCCCCGTACGCGGGAATCAGCCATATGAAAAAGTTGTCCAATCTACCCGTGAATGTATGCGTCGAGAGAACCAGGTCTTCTCTCAAAAACTGGCGCCCTTTTTTTGTTTCCCACATCCCAGTAGTCTTCTGTCATCCGTAAGGGCTCTATACTATGAATGCCAAGCATATCACATCCTAAAAAGTGCCCCTTCGTAATTTTCAACAGTCAAGAGCATCGTGCCAAATGTTTTCTGGGGTAAATATTTCATCAATGTTCGTCTTCACTAGTCTGTAAGACGTTCCGACCACTAAGCAAATAACACTTGTTCTGAGACCTAGCGACCTCCAGCAGCCTGCGGCTGTTCGAAAGTTAAACAGGCATAAAGCTAGTAACAGAGGCAGTATAAATACTACCATGCAACTAAAATAAAGTGGCGAACTGCTTGCTATCCGCCTGATGCTTAAAAGAGTGTTTTTTCGCCAGGCAGTATTTTGTACTTGAACGCATACCCCCCACGTCCCCCAATAAGTCTGCGGGAAAAATTTTATGCCTAAAATTTCTGTTTCATTGAGGCCCCAGAAAACCATTTAGGACTTCCATTACTGCATCTGTAACTTGGTTTACTAGAACCATACATTACATACATCTCATAAAGTACAGTTTCCACAATGGCTCAATTAAACACTGTGATTTCTCGTGTGAAAAAAAAGAATAAAACTTTGCTCCTTATGACATGGTAAACAGTGCATCACCTAATAATATTTATTCTAAATTGTCTACCTTTCTTGTTAGTAGCCCTTCCTTACTTTTGTTCTGCAGTGGGTACTGCTGAAATTTTATTGTGTCCCAGTACGTAATGGACAACCGTTGTTATGGTTGAAATCGATCTGTGATTATCTTTTCAGTCTATAAGGCTCACGTGAATGTTTGGCGCCTTGTTCTGTGCATTTGTGTAATGGCCCAACAAGTGCACACGTGTTTTTTGCGCCTCCCCCTACCTTGCAAAAGCCCCCGCAGTTGAGATCAGCAGTATCAATAAATAAATAAAGCTAAATATTTTCACTCACCAGCGCTGCTCACAGTATCAATTACGTACGGCGAATTTCCTGCCGTCACATTGTGTTCTATAGTTCTGTAAAGTACAAGTTGATTTGTTTGTTAAGTTTGGTAAACGCGAATATTGTTCAGGTAGTGAGAGCGTGAACCTGAAGCCCATACTTTGTTGAAAGGGGGGCCTAGCGGTCATTGATTGATGTACACTCATCTCTGGCGCGTACTGTGAATTGATGCGTTTTCCTCTCTGGGCATTTAAATGAACAATATATTTGGGCTTGCGTCGCTGATATTTTACGCATGCAATAATATGTTATAGATACTACTCTGTGGGTTCGTGCATCGTACATGTGGATGGGACCTTCTTTACTCTAAATTATGGGAAACCAAAACCCTTTAGTATAAGAAGGCCTTTATTACGGCGTTTTCGTTCTTTCTGTATATAATTGAATAGAGACTCCCAGTAGTTACAAAGCATTTTAGAACAGTTGTTAGAAAGCATCTTAGTTGTTAGAAGTTGTCTTAGCAGTTGTTAGAAGGTATCTTAGGAGTTGTTAGAAAGCATTTGATAATAAGAAGTATAATAACGTCAACAAATGTATGTACGGAGTATTTTTGTTAGGTTCTTCTCGCTTTAACTTAAGCGAACACGTCCGTACCACGTAAATTGAGGAGGAAGTCTTTCTTGAATTCTGCAATGCTGTAATTATTGGTTTGTGTATATATATATGTATATATATATATATATATATATATATATATATATATATATATATATTTAAAATCTAGACCTAAGTTATACTTATTTCACTTTTAAAGACATATGCCACGCCACTCAATTGGTTCTTCTATTTGTGTGGTATTTGTACATACTGTAAATGTTCTGAGCGCGTTAGCCTTTATGACCTGGATGAATAATGCTAAATTTAAGAAGACCCCAGTGTTAATATGGCCGTTTTCGGGAACCTTTGAGGCAAGTCAGGAATAACAATGAGGTGTTTATTAAGGGAAGGCAACCCAAAAAACATCCCAGCACAACCACAAAATTCCTCGTGTCAAGAAGTACATTTTGAGCTATCATAGAAATAGACATGCACATGCTCTCCAAATTCTAATCCTGAAATGACTTCTTAAATACTGCACAAATCACCAACGACTTCATTAAATGGCTAGAGGAGAAGACAATGGGCTTTCTTTCGCATGTATAGGCACTTACGTTTGTCCGCCGTCGTCAGTTTTCAGGTACAATGTGTACTCAGCCGTTCCTTCGGCAGGGTCGAACTGCGTCAACTCCGCGGTCATGCAGTGCAGATCTGCGCCGCCATACGTAGCAGTTAATGAATACATGGCTGTGGTGTGAGGCAAGTTTCCAATCGTCTGCGAGGGCACAAAGTACACAAGCTAAAATGCATTCAATCGTACAAAAACGATTTATGTATGAAAAAGAAATTTTTAAGTGCCGCATATCGCTCACCGTTGTTTAGGACAACGTCTGCAACCTCAAGATAGCGGAATGACATATCCTTGAATATAGGGAGCTTTTCACCTAATTTTGATTTCATAGTGTGGATACCTCATAGGGTAGTTCTTTTCTGAAAACAAGCCCAAGTGACATGGGTTTCTGAACTTTGCCGTATGAAATGTCCAGTGCTAAGGTTATACAGTATGTGAAATATTGTTGAGGATTGATTGAAGACTTCCCCAAGCATTCCGTCTGTCCGGCTGTCTGTAAAAGCTCACACCATGCGCTTCGTTGGCATAAACAGGCATCATGCAGAATATATTAAAGTTCAAGGCTATATTACTATGAAAGGGCCGTTTGTTATTTAAAGCACCTAGGACCTCCAAAGAATACACTGCTAGAGGTGCATGTGGGAAGAGAAAAACCCGGAAAGGATGCTTACGCACCGTCCCGTGATTCCCACTGGGGAGTTCGCCGAAGTATCAAAATGCGACAGTCTTTATTGAGGTACCTCAACACCAATATTTTCGCATTTCTGTTTGTCTTGTCGCGACGGCGACAGAGAGATGCGAAGACACACGTCTGCACGCTACAGCGCCGTGGACCCTAACTGGGGTCCCCGCTTTATTCCACGCTCGTGCCCAGCGCGCACCGCAAGCGCGTGGTCAGCACTCGCCCCTCGTGGCACAGCCCCGGCGTCATCGTTCCTGGAGCGTGCCCGTTTGCGGCAGCAGACGCGCCACATAGCCCCCCCCCCCTCTTCAGACGGAGTGTCGGCAAAACGGACAGTCTTTGCGCTGGGATGTTCACGGGTGGGGCTGCGAACGGAGGGGAGAGTGGTGGTGTTCAGGGTGGAGTGGTGGATGGTGGTGTCGAAGGCAGGCGGTTCGGCCTCGGTGAAAGCGGGCTTGAGGCGATCAATGGAAACGACAGTGTCGCGGCCGTTAACGCGAACTGTAAACGTCTTTTCGCCGCGTGAAATGACGAGATGAGGGCCGGTGTAGGGCGGTTGAAGTGGCCGACGGGCACTGTCGACACGGATGAAAACGTATTGGCTGACAGAAAGACTTGGGTGAATAAAAGTGGGTTTTGTGGAACACGGCCGTGGCGGTTGGGGACGGATATAGCTGAAAAACCGGGTTAAATCTTTTACGTAGGATGGGCCAGGAGAGGAAGGGTTATCTTGAGGCTGTGGAGGGACCAGGAAGTCTGCCGGTAATCGCAAAGACGTGCCGTAGACCATTTGGGATGCGGCACAACCAAGATCATCTTTGATGACGGTGCGTAATCCTAGCAGCACAAGAGGAAGGTGAACTGCCCACTGCTCAGGTGATTCGTGAGCCATTAGCGAGGCCTTGAGCTGACGATGAAACCTCTCGACCATGCCGTTGGCTTGAGGATGATAGGCCGTTGTTTTTAGGTGAGTAACACCGAGTAGGCATGGCAAGCGGCGAAAGAGTGTGGACTCAAATTGGCGGCCACGGTTTGTGATAATCTCCGACGGCACGCCAAAACGGGCGATCCACGTCGACATAAGCGTGGAAGCAACAGTCTCAGCCGTAATATCGTCGATTGGAAAAGCCTCCGGCCAGCGAGTAAAACGGTCGATCACTGTCAAGATGTAGCGGCAGCCCTTAGATGGTGGTAGTGGGCCAACAAGGTCCACGTGAATTGTGGAGAACCTAGAGTCCGGTAGTGGGAAAGTAGCCAGAGGCGATGTGGTATGCCGAGAGACCTTGCATTGTTGGCAGGCGAGGCAGGAACGGGCCCAGTCGCGTACGTCAGTATTCATGCCCGGCCAGACGTATCTCTCGGCAATCAAGCGCCGTGAGGCACGAACTCCAGGATGAGAGAGACGGTGAATAGAGTTGAAGGCAATGCGCCTGAGAGACGCAGGAAGGTATGGCCGTCTGCGGCCTGAGACCGGGTCAATGTCGCAAACGATGTTGATTCCCGAATCAGGGCATAGAATGTCCTCGAGTTGCAGAGAGGAGCTGTTTGAAGAACGTAGAGTTCGGAGCTCCTCGTCATCGCTTTGGGCTTGGGCCAACTCCTGAGAACTGAAACCGGAGCGCTGTATGGCGGAAATACGGCTAAGGGCGTCGGCTGGAATGTTGTTAACTCCCTTGACATGCCGAATGTCCGTCGTAAACTCTGCAAGATAAGCCAAATGTCGCGTCTTTTGGGGAGAATATGTAGTCTTCGATGACTTGAAGGCGTTCGTAAGAGGCTTGTGATCGGTGAAGATCACGAAGCTGCGGCCTTCGAGGAAAAAGCGGAAATGCTTCACGGCGAGGTATGCCGCCAGGAGTTCCCGTCCGAAAGTGCTGTACCGTTGCTCAGTGGGACAAAGCTTCTTCGAAAAGAAGCCGAGCGGGTGCCAGCTGCCGCGGATGCGCTGCTGAAGTACACCTCCAATCGCACAGTGGGAAGCATCTACCATCAGGCTTGTGGGAGCGTTGTGGCGCGGGTGCACGAGGAGGGTAGAAGGGGCCAGGCGCTCCTTGGTGGTAGTGAATGCGCGATCAGCAGCTTCAGACCATTCAAGACTGCACTCGGGAGACTTGGAAGTTTGAAGGAAAGTTTCGAGAGGTTGAACAATGGCCGCACATTCCGGGATGAACCGTCGGTAATAATTTACCAGCCCTAGGAAACGGCGCAGTTGGCGCAAGGACTCAGGTCGGGGAAAGTCGATTATGGCCTTCGCTTTGTCTGGCAGAGGGCGAATTCCATTGCAGTCAACGAAATGACCGAGAAACTCCAACGACGTCAACCCAAACGCACACTTTTCGCTATTAAGGATGAGGCCATGCTCTGCTAGGCGTTCGAAAACTATCCGCAGATGGTGCAGGGGCTCAGATAGCGATGAACTGGTGACAAGAACGTCATCTATGTAGGCGAAAACAAAAGGTAGACCACGGAGTACGACGTCTATGAAGCGCTGAAAAGTCTGAGCTGCGTTGCGTAACCCGAAAGGCATCCGAGTGAATTCGAAGAGGCCAAACGGTGTAATGATGGCAGTTTTCTTGACGTCATCTGGGGCTACGGGGATTTGGTGGTAGGCTTTTTGGAGGTCAAGCTTTGAAAAGATGGTACATCCACTGAGGTTATTGGTGAAGTCCTGTATATTAGGTAGGGGGTACCTGTCGGGTACCGTGGCCACGTTCAAGGAGCGGTAATCACCACAGGGTCGCCAGTCTCCTGATTTCTTCGGGACCATGTGTAACGACGAGGACCAGTTGCTCGATGACGGGCGAGCAATGCCGATTTCAACCATGTGGTGAAATTCCTGTTCCGCGATTTTATGTTTCTCTGGAGCCAGTCGACGCGCCACGGCGTGCGTAGGTGGACCGGTGGTGATGATCTGATGAACGACGTCATGCTTCACTGGCTTTGTCCAGTCTGGAGGGGCAGTCAGGGAAGGAAACTCGTTCAGCAATTCCCGGTACGGAGAAGGTAGGTCGCAAAGAAGCGTAAATGTGAACGGATGGACTGGAGACGATTTGCCGATGACAGAAAGGCCGGTCTTGGCGTCCAGGATTCTTTTTCGGGCCATGTCAACCAGGAGGCCGAAGTGCGAAAGGAAATCGGCTCCTGGAATGGCGTGACTCACGTTGGCCACAAGGAAAATCCAGCGGAACGCACGGCGTAGGCCGATGTTTACCATCAGGGATTTTTTTCGGTACACGGGAAGGCTGGACTTGTTAATAGCTTGGAGATGGCACAGTGGTGCTTGAGTGCGGTCACAGGAATTAGCGGGGAGCACACTCACTTCAGCACCAGTGTCAACTAGGAAACGTTGACCACTGGTTGCATCTGTGATGTAGAAGAGGCGACTGTCGCTGGCTTGGGAATCGGTCGCCGCCCCTAACGATCCCTCGTCCCGTTTCCCGGCCAGCCGCAAGGACGGGTGCAACGTTGCGCCGCTGCACCGAAGCGGCGATGGTACCAGCACAATGAATCAGGGTGTTGAGGTGGCTGGCGGGTTGTGCCTTCCTGGCGAAATACTTGCGGAGACGGGGTACGGCTAAGTTTTGCATGCGCTCTCGGAGAGCGGCGAGGTCATCGGATAGCGGTGAGGGCAAAGGAGTAGCAGACGCCGCCACGGTGGTATGGTCGGAAGATTGAGCGGATGCCACCGTGGACAAAAGCGGATGCAACGTGGCGACTTCCATTATCTTGTCAGCATGCGCGGCCAACGCGGATAAGGGAAGGTCAGAAGCAGTCGCGAGGATCATCTGCACAGAAGAGGGGAGCCGTCGCAGGAAACGTTCCTTCAACAAACGGGAGTCCGGGGCAGAAGGTGCGTCGCCGAGCAGGGTTTGCAGTTCGTGAAGGAGCTGCGAAGGTCGACGGTCACCCAACTCATCTGCAGAAAGCAGTCCCTGGAAATGCTGCCGTTCCGAAGGGCTCGTGCGGCTCAAGATGGCAGCCTTCAACGTGTCGTAAGGGTTCGTGGTAGGCGGGTTGGCAAGGATGTCACGAACCTCAACCGCGATCTCAATAGGCAGTGACGGTTGTAGATGGTTGAAGCGGGTCTCTTGCGACGTGATGTGACTCACTCGGAAGCTTGCCTCGGCTTGCAGGAACCACACGTCGGGGTGCTTAGCGCTGAAGGGGGGCAAACGGCAAGCGACGGCGGAGATGCCAGGTGAAGAGGCAGCGGAGGACACAGCAGGACCGCTGGCGTCGCGGGGAGGGTCCATTCTGAGTACGTGGCTCCGCTGCAACGTCCGGGTCACCAATGTCGCGACGGCGACAGAGAGATGCGAAGACACACGTCTGCACGCTACAGCGCCGTGGACCCAAACTGGGGTCCCCGCTTTATTCCACGCTCGTGCCCAGCCCGCACCGCAAGCGCGTGGTCAGCACTCGCCACTCGTGGCACAGCCCCAGCGTCATCGTTCCTGGAGCGTGCCCGTTTGCGGCAGCAGACGCGTCACAGTCTCTTTGTCTCCCTATCTGTCTGTCCCTTGATTACACCGCACTTGGAAAAATGAAACCGCTTTTTAGCTACGCAACCGTTAACGTGGACTACTGAGCCACACTGGTACCATAATTACCTGTTCGACCCGCTCAATTAATTTTACCGTGTACGTGTATTGAAGCACTTGGAAGCTTTATCTTCATTGGCTTTGCGTGAGGAAGTTTTTTTACTTGAAGGTAGACCATGCACGTGTAAAGTTTGGTCGCAGGCGCGTGAATTTGTCGAAGAATACTCGAATGGGGGGATATTGTGGGGAGCTGCGCCGTGATACTTGAACGAAACGGTTTCTCTCTCAGAGAATGCCGTAGACAACGGGAACTTCTGCGGCGGCTGCGGCTAGTTCCCGTATCTTGTGCGACGCCAGTATGAGTTCTATGTAGGCGAATAAAAGCTCAAGAAATGATCAACTGAAGTTTGATAGCACAACCTCGTGAATGCCTCTGATTGCACCCGTAAACTGCAATTATCTTCGGGAGACCAAGCTTGTTGGCTCACCGCTCTCCTGCTGAAGCAATGGGAACCTGGCGAAGAGAAATTGCTTGGTTATGCGGCTTCATGTCTTTCTCGGCGGCACGCGAGTATAAAGGGTGTCGCAGCTATCATGCACCAAGATTTTAAAAAAGAGCGATGGAGTTACTCGAAGAAAACCTAGTGCATAATGTTTGTGGTACTGTGGAGAAGCGGGCAGTATTTTTGTTAATGAAAGTTAATTATTATTTGTAATAATAACCTACCTCGCGAATCACTGTTCTGATCACTGAAGTGTCAATGAGGCACTTGTAGGTACCCACGAGGGGCATCTAACTGCGGTATTTTAAGCGACGAACTAAATGCGTACTCATTTATTCTGACTGATAATCAAAACCCGTGAAATATGAACAAAAATCACGCCATATCCACGGAATGAATGATGACAAGTGGGGCGAAGCTCGAGAGGGGGAGATAATCGGTAACCGTAACTCTCCCGTGAAAGTTCGCCCATTACATCATTAAGAAAGACGTAAGACTGTGTGCGTACATAGTACAAATCAACTTTTATTTTGTTCTTTTATTTTGTTCTTGTTCGTTTGTTGTTTCGTTTCTTCGTTTGTTCTTTTCATTTCGTCGTTGTCATGACTGGATTGCGAGGTCCCTTCATTACCACGGCTTTATGATCTGTGAAATGAAGCGAGAGAGGTTCTTGTACTGGCTGCAATGGGAAGTTTGCAAACACTAAGTCTATACACGTTCCTCGGATCGTGGTAGGGTTCTTATGGATACATCTGAGTGCGTATTTGTAGAAAGAACTTTTATTTAGGGCGAACTTGTGCCCGAACAAGACGAGAGGAAACGAGCAAAGGTCCTTGCGTCTCGTTCGATCTCCGAGAACGACTGCCTGCGTTCGTGGCGTGATCTCTTGCGTGATCTCCCCCTCGCAGTGCACGTGCGCTCGCGCCTCCGTTGGCGAACACAGACAAGCTCGCGCTCCCGGTGCCGAGTTTGCGCTGCCGGTTGCAGCCGGTTCTTGCGCGTGCAACGCGGCCCACTTTGCGACATCTCCGAAAGCATGCGGCGGTCACGTACCACGAGACACAAGGGATGGACAGACCCATGGCTTTAGGAGCTTCGCCCCTAAAATACAACGTGACAGCGCACCCGTGCGCATCGTAAAGCAGCGCCCCCAAATAAGTTGATTGAAAGCAACTGCTTTGCCTGTCACCCGCCCCAAGCGACAGCGCATCACCTTGATAATGGCACGCATAAAGGAGCAGCAGCAGCAAGTTTTGCGGGACGCGTGTGGCAGAGATCGTGCAGAGATAAGACACAAACTCGGTCGCATTTCTTCTTTCTTAGTTTTGTTTATTTCATTCTGGCTAACTGAGAGGCAGCCTGTTTGAGGTCATTGCTTTACGATGCGCGCAGGAGCGCCGCCACGTGGGATTTTTCGTATTTCGCGGGGTTTTTTGATCAGTCAGAATAAATGAGTACGCAATTAGTTCGTTGCTGAAAATGCCTCAGTTAGATGCCCCTCGTCGGCGCCTACAAGCACCTCATTGACACTTTAATGTTTAGGACAGTAGTTTTCGATTTAGACCATTAATTACAATTAATAAATAACTCATATTAACGAAACAATTATTATCCGTTTCTCCACAGTACTGCAAACCTTACGGACTAGGTTTTCTAGGAGTAACGCCATTACTCTTTTTAAAAATCTTGGTGCATGATGGCAGGGACACCCTGTACACCATCGTCCAGAATAAAGCGCTCACGGACAGTACGATGCAAAAAGAGGTTCGCAGGATTCTGAAACATTTAATTGTGAGTTAAATGCACGGAACTGTTTCTTTCGGTTAATTTTGTTGCACAGTCCTCTGCCTACGGTGAATATAGCCTAAAACACCCACACCGGTCTCTCTGAGGCTACTTGCAGTAGATGTACTAATTTCCCTTCTGCGACACGGCCCCCCGCTGAAGCCGAACTCCAGAGCAGACTGTGAAAAAAGATTTCTCATTCCCGCACAAACGGTGACGCCGCCGTGACGCCGCCGTCAGGCGGCGTCACGCGCCTAAACAGGGCTTTCGAAAAGACCACCGCATACCCTGGTTGGGGTTGAACCGAGGTCCCAATCGTTACGAAGCAACACGGGCAGCGTGCTTTGTATGCGAAGTGATGGGGGTGATATTTGCGCTGCGCTGTTGCTACGGAAGCTGCCATTGCTAGGCCACAAATACGCATGCAGTCACATAAGATAAAACAATACGACATAATAAATCCTATAGTCCATTTCCAGACTGTCGTCCCGGGAGCGGCCAGGTTGGCCGCCGTGACGTCATTCGGCATGGCTCGCGGAGGTCGTGACGTCGACAAAAGGTCACGTGACAGTTTGTCAGGTGACTAACCGTCCAGAGCGAGCGAGCGAATGAGAAAAAGAGAGAGAGTTTTTTCTCTTTTTTTTTTCTTGTTTTTGTCGTTTCGTGGTTTCGGGCGTCGCGTTCGTGCGTTGCGGTCGATCGTTCCGAGCGCGCGGCTGGCCTTGCGCGCCGGGAAGGTGACGCCCATATGTGATAGTTATTAACCTTACCTGTTCCTGCATCTGGCTCTCCATGCTCCTTCGAGGCTCACATGTGGTGTTGGTTATGTTTCTCCCGTCCTGTTCCTAGCTAAAAGCGCTCGGCACAACGCACGCGCATGGAGCTTTCACATGTGGTGATTGTTTACTTTAATTCTGGAAAGGAATCCCTCAAAATAAAGTCAACACAAAAATGTTTTTGCTCTTGTGTAGTCCTGTTGAGTCCTTCCGTATACCGGAGCGCAGAACGCGCACGTTCAGTCCACCGCAAGAACTCGCATTTGCACGCTGGTCTTCGACGACATGCAACGATGAGCGACTCTGCTGATCGGCAGAAAATTGTTTTGGAGAAGTACTTGCAAGGGCTGCACCAAGAAGACGGCTACTGGCATGGCTACTTGAAGTCAAATGATGAGGTTCAGCATTTTGAAAGGTCCTTTTCTGCTGTGAACGTTAAGTACTCCGTGCGAACGTCAAAAGATGCCAGCAATTGCTCGCGCAAAGGTAAGCATAATTCATGGACTTGCCTCTGGCCTAGTACTTGCCGCAGTTTAAAGTACGTCCGACGAAACCCAAATTGCAAAGTAGAGTTTCACGCGACGGAGCTTTTACCATTGAATATTTTGGGTTACGTAAATCCGGCGAGTGGTTCGATCAGCGCCAAGGTATACGTAAGCGGCTGAACGATCACAGTTCGCATCCGCAGACCGCTCCCGCCAGTGCAACTGCATGTCGTAGCTGCTAGGCTGTTCGCACAATCACGACACAACCCCTTCCCGCTGATAATCAAGCGGCTGTCTTCATTGCCGGGTGCTGACAGCGATTTATCGTGCACGTTAATTGTTCACGCCAATACAGATAGGCGGCTGTATACACAAGCGGGAAGGGGTTGTGCCGCACTTGCGGGAACGTACGGACACCCTAGCAGACAACTGCACTTGCAGGTCCGTTAAGCGCATGCGAACTGCATCTATATTCTCGCTCATTTCGCAGCCTTCTACCCTGATAAAGCGCTGATCGACCCGCCAGTCGATGCTCGGGCGACATTATTAAAAAATCGGCGGCTGTGCGTGTATCAGACGCGTAATTCACAGTGAATGCATCCACGACCAGCGGAACCTGAAACTGAAATTAAATTGACGTTCTAAATTAGTAGAGTCGACGCCCTTTGTAATCAAAACTAACTAAACATCCACAGCTGGTCAAAAATAATCCCGAGCCCTCCACTAATCCACGCCTCATAGTCCAGCTGTAACTTCAGCACGTTAAACCCTTGGTTAAACTGCACAATCAATCAATCAATCTCGGCAAGAGCTGCCCGCCAAAAGAACTATGGTTTTCTTTTGTGTGTTCAATATAGCAAGAAGTACATGTGCATTCATATAAACAAATGTTCCAAACTTCGATTTAAAAAATTACATATATATGTATGTATGTATATAAAATTAGAACGCACATACTGCAGAAACTTTTTCTTTAATTGCCAACTGACGTGAAACCCACAGAAGGGTCAGGTTTCAACAATAATTTGTTGATGATGCACAGACGTAAAGCAGCAACATACGCATTTTTTTAATTGTAGCATAGCACGTAACTTTACTTTGGCTCCGTCAGCCGTTAACTTTTTTGTTTTCACTTGACCACATCAACGTCACTTTAATTTCCGTTTCTGGTTCCTTGCCGTGGCTCTAAAATTTTTACAGTGGAACATGTCGGACACAACTGCAATTTCATTTTCAGGTTACGTCTGCAGACGTAACTCAAAATATTGGGTTAAAGTTCCCTCAGATGTAACAATTTAATTTTCATTATGGGTCCCGTCAAAACTCCATAGACACTAGCTACGCTTAAATGAAGGGTCTTTCATAAACTTTTCATAAATAATCTATGGTAAGACTGTTTGAAGGGTAAGAATGAGCAAACTGTTTGGCTAATACCATGCACAATTTTCAACGTTAACGTGTCCCCTTTTAGAGACCACATTATATGACTATCGGCACTTACTTTTAGATAGCTTTTTTACTTTTAGAGAGCTTAAAATATAATTTATTAGCCTTATCGAAGTACTCGCTCATTACTTCAAAGTGAGAGGTTGTTTTCTTATAAACAAAAAATGAGGCTTTTAAAAACTATTTTGCTCTTTCTTTTCAGGCAACGTGGTTTTCTCTATGATCCACTGTGGCCGTCGAATATCAGTTGACAACATACCATTCCGTGTGGTCAAGCAAACTGCTAAAGTATGCATCTTCGGAGTGGAATACTACAAGAAAACTGAGCAGCAAAAGGACAAGGCATGTATATTACATACTAATGAATGTGAAAATTTCCTGCACCCTCATTTGTGCCGGTTCCACTCAAAGCCTAATTCATACATGGTGAAACAAAACAAGTGAACTCAGTGGCATGACTTTTCGAGTAACAAGTAGTCACAACAAGCCATACCCACGACTGCCTACCAGCTCGCCACCACTCTAAGGCTTTCATGTTCAACTTGGCATAAATGCTTTGCTACTCCAGCGTTGTTCCCACATTCACCCTTTTGTGTATAAGCTTGGTTTACCGAGGCAGCAAAACGGCAAAACCATGTACAAAATCGGTTCTCTTGTCGCTTGTTGCCGCATGAACAAGGTTAGCAGGCTGCTTTTAAAAGTCAGAGTGGTTTCAACAGGGAAGAGGGAGAGCAGTCGCATTGGTTTGGACATTTCGGTTCTTTGCATTGGGCTAGTGTAGCAGCAGTTGGCGCAAACGCAAAAGAAAAAAGGACGATATGAATGAGAGTATGTGATTTCACCAAGCTTACCCACTGGTGCACAGGTCACCAGTGATCCACCACACAATGGCAGTGCTCACAATACTGGCATATTTATTGGGAAGCAATTGAGCACTAATGCTTTCACATTCAATAAATCGTAGAGAGTGCTTACGTGTCCAAGTTGTGCTAACGAAAAAGTAACAAAAAAAAATCTTTGGGAGCATTGAAGCCTTTTGCTCCCTTTTTTTTGTGCACTAGGTCACAGGATGCCACACTGAACATATTTGGGTACTGGTTCTTTGCCACATTAGTGCATCACGAATAAAAATATATCTCTCTCTTGAATTTACAGGGCTCAACAGCTACAGACTGGCCTAAAGAAGTCTTCCAGAAGAAGAGAATCCTGCTCCAAGGGACAAAGAAAAAAGGGTGCACAGCAACCCTACATTTCAAGCATGTAGAACTTTATCCCGACTTCAAGGTAATTGTGCGCAATTGTTGGTGTAAAAATTTCAGCCGAGGTGTTTCGATCTTTCACACACAACTATCTTTTTTCTCTTTCAATGTTTGCTTTCATAAGTTCGACTTGTAACGGTTACCTGCCAATTGTTTGGATCTGAACAAGGAAAGTTAGATGCAAGCATTTTTATATAACTAATCTCTCAGAATGAGATGTAAAAGCTTGGTTAAGAGCTGCACATACACAGCCTACAAGTAAGTAAATGTAAAAGTTTTTTCTAAATTATGAGGCGCCTAAAATGTTCACTTCCAAATAATTGTGCATAGTGCAATCATTTGTTCCTTGCTCAATGAATTTTATAGCTTCCTTAAGATGCTAGTTATCAAAGTTTCTTTATGATGTAATTCTCCTAATTGGATCCAGCTGCACAAGAGCTAAAATTACTCAGCATCTGTTGCATTACATTTCATCACTTGCAACTTGTTCCAGATAACATGTATTATACCCATTTCATACATAACTGTGTTTCATAGCATGTCGTCATAACTGTTTCAAACACCATTTTTTTACTGGTATTGCAGTCTAGTTTACACCTTCTATTTGAATGATATGTTGATTTCACTTATTCGTTTTGTTGGTCAGCACGGCTACCTTTACCTCTGCAATAATGTAAATGGCTCTTACAAGTTCTCTGAAAAAAAACATTTTGCTGCAGGCTTCTATAGTAATCTGAGAAACTTAACTTCTACTGACTGAATAGTGCTAGCACATTATGTAATCTTTTTTGCATTCATAGCCCAGTGCCCATGAGATGAAAGCCATTGTTATTGATGTATACGTTATAATCCGTAATGCCTAATTTTCAGGCGGACATACCACAGCCATGTGGCCGAAATAAGGAAGAGAGGCTCAAGTCGGACAAGGCCAGACAGCTGAACGAGGCACTGCAAGCAAAGCAGGCAGTAAGCACTGAATGCAGGGTATACGTTGCAGTTTCTGACTTGGACTCTCATTGCAATCATGGTTTCGATGAAATTGAAGCCTTCAGCCAGGGTGTAAAGAAGGACATTGCGGAGAGGACTGAAATGCTTGTGAGGGAAGGAATTACATCTGTGCCAGATGTGAAAAAGTGCCTTCTTTACTATGTGCGTGATGTGCTTTTCTCAGGAAAAGAAAAGCCTGATACCAGTAGCAGGGCATTCTACCCTACAAACAGAGATGTGAGCAACCACATTCAGGCAGTCCTGAGGAAAGACCGCTTCAGCACGACAGACCAAGAGAATGCTGGCGACTTAGTTAAAAAAATCAGCAGCGAGCAACCAGACAGCTTTGTCCTCTACCGCCCATACAGGGCACGCAGCTGCGTAACCAGTACTGAATCGGAGAATGTGGAAGAAGTTGTCGCCAGTGAGTGTGAGGAAACACTGCTTTTCTGTTTTCAGTCCAAGTTTATGAACACCATGCTCTTAAAGTACGGCAGTGCAGTTGTACGTTTAGATGCAACGCACAAAACGAGTGATTATGCGTTGCCTTTGTTTCTTCTGGTTGTCAAGACGCCATCAGGGTACGCAGCTGCTGGCACTTTTATAGTGCAGTTTGAAACATCTTTCTGCATTGCTGAAGCCCTGAACATTTTCAAACAGTGGGGCAACAACTTTTCCCCACAGTACTGGATGGTGGACTACAGCAATGCAGAAATCAGTGCCATCCGGCAGGTGTTTGTGAACAGCAGGGTAACGATCTGTGATTTTCACAGAATACAGGCATGGCAAAGGTGGCTCCGAAGAAAAGAAAATAACATTTCTCATCCAGAGCATGCCCTGCAGCTAATGAAACGCCTGGGCAGTGCTTTAAATGAGGGCGAGTTTGAGAAGGCACTTAAAGACCTTGTTAGCTCAGAGTACTGGAACAACGAAAAATTTCGCAGCTACTTTCAAACGGTGTGGCTAGGTGTGAAGGAGCTGTGGGTAATGTTTCATAGACTTGAATTCGACGTTGTTCTAACGACAAATAACGGCATTGAAGCCCAAAACAGGGTGCTCAAGGCCCACTATGTCAAAAGTGCGAGTGGAAAGCGGTCACTGACGTCTCTGATCGCAGCAGTTGTTTGTGGCTACCTTCCTGACAACGAGTCGACAATGAGGCAGTCATCACTGTACAGACAGTACAACGACGCTGTCCCCGCATTTCTTCACAACCGGCCCCACAGCTTTATTAGGCACATGCTCAGGCGGCTTGTAAATGCACAGGAGTATACACGCTCTGACATTAGGGAACTGCCTACTGAAGGTGCGTTTGCTGTTCAGTCGGAAAGAGACGACGATGAAGCGCACACAGTTGAGTTCTGCAAGCCTCTATGCACTTGCCCTGACTTTGCCAAGCACAAATACCCATGCAAGCACTTCTGTGCTGTTTTCAAGCACATTAGTGGGTGGTCGTTTGCATCTCTCCCAGATAGTTACCGTAATCGGCCCGAAATTACTTTGGGCAGCTGTCCACCATCAGATACATCCTCTGATGTTCTTGATCTCGCAGAGCTGCCTGTTTCTGAGGCCCCTCAGCAGGCTCTGCATTCCGAGAGAGAAGCTCTAGGAAATCCGGCAGCATCAGTGCTGCGAAAAGCCATAGCTGAAGAATGGGAAAAGTGCAGCTCCCTTCTTCATTACTGTCATGACGTTGATGCACTGTTGGACACCAAGAAAATGGTTGAATCAGCGTTTCGTAGGTTAGCTGAATGTGTGCCACACAGTTCAGGTCTTCAAATTCGAGGCTCACCAACGAAAGGATGCTCATCTTTGAAACCCCTTCCAAAGCGGAAACGCCTATAGTGCACTATCCTTTTACTGTAGGTTAGCTGACTTGCGAGTGGTGTATGAACTCTTTCCAAGTTGTCCACAAAATGCTTTGCACTCAAAAGGCCATGAAAGTAAAATACAAGTTGTGAAAGATTTGGTGTTTTACAGTGCCTCCAGCACTTGTCAGGCAGCAAACAATGCCTTATTCACTGAGAAATTAAACAATTTAAGTCTAAATTTTCTCCCGGTGCATTGCGTGTTTTGCGACATCAGCGATACATATTTACGGTAGGTTCCTAAAACAAAAGTGTGAGTTGACTAAGCTTGCTGCAAACGGCGAGACGTGTCATTTGTTGGCTTTATTTACCGTCCACGTTCCTATGTGGCACAATGATACCGCGCAAAGACAGCTGTCCACACTCGCTTTGTTTTTGACCGGATGTGTACCTGGCTTATTTTTGTACAGTTCATAGTAATCGTTTCGTGAAACACTGGTTATGCTCGACAGAGTTACGTAAGCGGCGATGTAGCTTATGCCAGTTAACAGTGTCGTGTCAGACAAGCCCATTGTGCTCGACGGCTCCGCAGCTTCGGCCAGCATTGTGCGTACCGTTAGCACTGGTGCTTTTAAGTTTATGTTTGTAGCTTTCATTGTTTATTTTATCATTCTTACCGCTATAAAAGGAATATGTACCAAACTTAGATGCAAATATCTCATTTTACAAGCTTACGACCCCTGTTGAATTTGTGTTGCACTTTGTCGGCATCAGCCAATCGCAACAAGCTGCTCATAATGCATCATACAGTGCGAAAAAGTAGCTAGGGTGTTGCATGCCTTTTCTGTTTTGCTTATTAATAGCTTATTTGAGTGAAGCTTGCGCCTAAAGTGATATCAGGGTTATTGTAATGAGGCACTTTTTCAAATAAACCAAACTTGCATTTTGTCTTCATGGCTTCTTTAATGTTACATTGACACTGAAATTTTGACACAGATATCCCGGGAGTGTGTTTTTTGCTGAACTAAACTCCCTGTTCTAAGGACAGTGAAGAGAGGCTTGCATGATATGTTCGTGCTCACTTGAGTTCAAAAAGGTTCCATCGGCGGGCTGTGTCATCAACTGATATGTATGTTGTTTTGGCGTCGTTACTGTATCTATGCCACATGCTAGTTTTTCAACTGCTTAAAAGGGTCACTTGAGAGAAATAAATTTCTCAACAAAGTACTGGTCTGTAGTATATGCTTAGCAGTCCTCAAATAATAGATATTTGTGTAATGTCCATGCTTTGTTCAAGTTTATCAGAGTGGTGTTGCCTCCACGTGTGGCATACATGTAAGCTATACATTCTAATGTATTGGAATTTACCTGAATTCGTGCCTTTTGTATTTTGAGAACCAACTCTTCTCTTTACTGTTTTTCTAACTGACCATGGAACAACTTTTGTGGAGGCTTTGTGCAATGCCCGCGAGTTTTAATTTCACAGAGGTGCAGTGTCCTAGTATCTGTACAGCGAAGTGCAAGTGGTCTTGTGTTCTTTGATTTTTATTTTATTACTCCACATAGGATTGTTTACCTGTGTATATATTAGTCTGTCTTTCGGTGTTATTTAACTTTGAATATGTTTGTACACCCACATGTACCTGAGGCCTGCTCTCAAATAAATTGGTGTCTGCTCAACTATCCTGTCTCACAGATCTGTAGCATTGCTGAGTGCAGTTAAGTGGCTTAAAGCTACAGCTTAGACAGTCATTACCATTTGAATGCTTCACACTGTTAAGGCAGAATTACAGGTACAAACAAGCAGTCAGTCACATCACCAATAAACTACCTACCTGCAAGATATTGCACTTTTTGTAGTAAAATATTCTTTGGTTTTTCTCGTGTTTGAAGTGTACTTATTGAATTCTAATTTTACTTTCGCAGTTAATGGCCTTTTTGCACATGTGCTGATTTTATATTTTATAAATTTTGTTTTAAAAGCAGTTTCTCCAAAGCATGTGGGAAATGCTTGCTGTCATTCTAACTCTGCCTGATTAATGTAAAGTTGTGATGTACAGCAGCAGCAATTAAACATCACAACTGCATGCGCCATAATGCAAGCATAATGTTTGGTACAAAATTTCTTTACAGCAGTTGTTGCTGACACGCAAAAAAATATAAAGTTCCTTTCAGGCTTCGGTAACGGTTGCGACTAACGTTAGTGCAGTAGAAGTATGGCGGTTTCACAATTAATATGTAAAATTGGTTGCGAACTAGGAATACTCTTACTAACACTGCGAAACTATGCAAGTCATTACATTAACTTTGTTTTAGTGCGGCTTGAAATAAATTTGGAGAACAAAGAGCAGAATGCACATGGACACTTCAATCCCCAGAGGAGGATATATATCAAAAGGCGGGGGTAAGCGCAAAAGAGTTTAAGCGGAGGTTGTTCAGATAACATGCCTGAATTATAGCAGCTCTAAAAGGTCACTTGTAAAGTGGCCATTTAGTCCAGTGTAATTACTATATTTTTGTAAATCTGAAATTCGAAGCTGTTACTAGCTACAGAACCTACTTTTTCTCGGTCATAAAGCTAGGTTATGACGTCCTAGTAATTGGCAGAAGTCTAGCCTTTATGCTGGAATAGAATAAGTGCACGGGAGAGGGATGAAGTCAACAAGCGTCCCGCTGTCAACATGGTCTCCGTACCCTTTCACCACCTCCGGTGCCATCTTTCGTCCCCGCAACGCGCAGCATGTTACGCGAGTACCAGCTCCGTTGAGCGAAACATAACCGAACGCCAAAGCGATCGTAACTGCCAGCGCAACCGCGCGTTGCTTGCAGCGGCTGCCTGCAACAATCGCTGCCATGCAAGCATCGCACTTCACCGCCGAGTGCGCTGACATGAAGGGCGACAGCACAAATTAATCGGTACATATGACACAACACACCCTCCACTCGACCACATCTCAATTGCACATTTACCGCAAAAGCCGAGTGTGGTAAGACGTCGAGCTCTACGCTCCGATGCACACAATCGAACCTCACGTCGCCACATCACAGCACGGCGTTTGTTCGTGTGGTGATCTCTGGCACATTGTTGCATGTCATTACTGATGGCAACGTGACTTGTAGGATAGGTAGTGCAGAACTAGTGGTGGCAAACTTCGTCCTCGATTCTTCACGAGACGGATCGGTGTCGTCGAGGTCACCGTTTCGCCAACGAGGGCTCAGCACGCCGGCTTCACCCGTGAGCTCCCAGCACAGCACACAACGAGAATTCGAGCGTTTCCAGATTGACGCTGCACTTGGTTTAAATAACCGGCCTTGACAACGTAACACGCGGACAATGGGGCCTCAAACGCCGACCCGCCGACGCCCACGTAGAGAAAACGCGCATAAACAAAAAAAAAAAACGAAAACAAAAAAATGGCGAAACAATTTTGGTCACGTGACTTTTAATCTTGACGTCACGACCTCTGCGATCACGTGACAGAAAAAAAGAAAAAAAGAAAAATCACTCTCTTTTTCTCATCGCTCGCTTGCTCTGGACGGTTAGTCACCTGACAAACTGTCACGTGTCCTTTTATCGACGTCACAACCTCCGCGATCACGTGACAGGAGCAAGAGGGGGTCATGGAGGAAAGAATTTTCTTCCTCCATGGAGGGGGTGTAGGGGCGGTAGGGGCGATCGTCTGTGAAATGAGGCTCACGCGAACCGAGGTCCCAAGCGTTACGAAGCAACACGGGCAGCGTGCTTTGTATGCGAAGTGATGGGGGTGATATTTGCGCTGCGCTGTTGCTACGGAAGCTGCCATTGCTAGGCCACAAATACGCATGCAGTCACATAAGATAAAACAATACGACATAATAAATCCTATAGTCCATTTCCAGACTGTCGTCCCGGGAGCGGCCAGGTTGGCCGCCGTGACGTCATTCGGCATGGCTGGCCTTTTATACGGCGTTTCCCGCCTGAGCCATCGATGGCGCCCGTGCGCATCCCCGGGCGCCGGCGCGGCTTGGTGGGCGAATCTGACAATTTTTATGGAGTGTTGCAATGAATGGAGGATTGTTTTCCAGATCGGTAGAGTGTGGCAACGGGCCCAGATTTCTTAGTTACTATAAACTACGCATAAATGTTATTTGAACGCTGTTTTGATTGGCGTTTGTCGCGTCGTTTCCTGTTCACACGTTTTGTCCAAATAAAGCTGTCCAATGGCTTTCGTTTTTTTTCCTATTTTGATGTACTATGCTAGAGTAACATAATAAAAGTAACATAATAAAAACAAACATAAAAAGCTAACGTTTCCGGTCTACGCTAAAATGGTTGACTGTGGACGCACTACATTATAAATAGAAGGGCTGCAAAACAAACTAATCCCGCATGGATGTGGAGGTTGTATAGTACGTCTTTGCGGCTTCTTCATGTATCGACGTCGATGAAAAAGGTGCAGTGCTCAGTGTAATTGTTGTCAGCTGACTTACAGCTGACGCTGCCTGGTTTCTTTACCTGTTCCGCATTATCAGCTGTTGTCTGTTTGGTATCTGCTAACTTGCGGGTATGAAAACACACACGTTCAAAACTGACGTAGGCGCGTAGGGTGCACGAAAAAATCGCGTATGCGCGGCTGGTAACGTTGGCAGCGTTCGCGCGCAAATCGCGAAATTGTACTTAGCGCGTATACAGTAAAGTTTGTAAACGCTAAGATCGGGATTTAAAGTTTTGTTCACACATACAAATATTTCCCGACGTGGCATGTAAGGCTATGGATGTGAGTATTTTGGTATTTTTATAATAGCAATTGGTTATATTGGTATTTTATAATAGCAATATAATACAGTCGAACACGGATATATCGAACACGGGTATATCGAATTATTGTCTATATCGAACTCATGAATTATCCCTTTTAAAATTCTGTGGAAAAGTATAGGAATTCGTACGCTTTTATCGAACGGTATTTTTCCCGACATTGGGTATATCGAACACCGCACGAGCTGGAAGGTGCTCTTCGGCGGCCGCTGCACCCCCGATTTCCGCGGTCGCTTAGCGCCTTCGCCGAAACCCAACAGGAACAGAAGCCGGGGCGTCGGAGCGTCACGCTTGCCTTCTCATGGATAACTGCTCGGTCAACCAAACCACCTGCGAGCTCGACAACATCGAGCTCAAGTTTCTGCCTCCGAACACAACAGCCAGGCTGCAGCCTCTCGAGCGTCGTTCAAGGTTGGGTACAGGAGGTGACTCCTCGATATGCTTTTGATGAACCTCCGCATGGGCACCGAGCGCAAAGTTACCAGTTGGGGGCCATACACATGATGACGGGTGCCTGGAACAGCGTAAAGCAGAGCGTGGGCAACTGCTTCCGGAAGGCAGGCTTCGTGACGGCCGAACATTCGGAAGCTTGCGAAGACGGCGACGACGACGAATAGGGCATGGTCGACACGTTTCGCGAGCTGTCGTCCCTTTTCCCGGCTGCTGTTCCAGCCGGACTGTCTGCCGGCGACTTCGTGAACGCTGACAGCAATGTTAGGCTGTTGCGAGCGTCGGTGACGAGGATATCGTAGCTGCGGTTGCAGGAACCCAGGCTGATAGCTCGAGTGGCGAAGATCGTCCGGACGAGGATACGGCTACACGATCGTACTCCGCCGGTGAACTGGCGGCTGCGTTCAGCTTGATTCTACGTAGTTGCGGCGACATGGGAGGAAATGGGCTGTCACACCTGGATAGCCTCGAGACAGCGTCTTTAATTCCATGTACAGGACGAAGAAGCAGGCCAAGATGAGCGATTTCTTTTCACGCAAATAAAGCATCCTGTTGCGTCGTTAGTGCAGAATTAGTTGTCATTCTTGAATGCGCCGATCGGTAAGTGGTCGTCCGCCACAGGTGAGGTCTCAGAGCCATTATTTTTTATATCGAATTTTTCACATATCGAACTATTTCGCGACCCCTTTGGAGTTCGATATATCCGTGTTCGACTGTAGCAATTTATAATAACAAATGGTTTGGTAGCATTTGTGAGACAAAAAGTTTTGTACAGATCCTTACTGTTTTTTTTTCACATGCATTGGTGCATTAATGTTTGTCAGATTTGCGGCATGTTTTATTTCTAACCATGTATTCCGGGGATTGAATCGATACATAGGATATAATTACATAGTATTGAAGTGGCGAATGTTTGTTTTGGGCATCCTCAGTTGTGGATCTGCATCGGACTGCGCTAAAAATGTGGCGTTGGAATAATCTACTTCAACGACTTTCGCAGCGAAATGTATCGCTCAAGATTTCAGATACTGGTGTCTTCCAGAATGCCCTTCGCCACGTACGTGATGCTCGCTGAGGGCGCCAACAGAGCACACGTTCCGTGCCACAATTATAATCGATAAGGTTTAGGGGGGTGAAGGACCTTAGCGGCTCGGGCTGTCGGCGTCTCCTGTCACCATCGTCTCATGTGATCACGGTACTAAAACACCGGAACACTTCTTCTCCGACACCTCGTCGTTTTCCAACGCCTCGGGTTAGGACGCTTTGTGCTTTAAAGCCACGAGACGTTTATAGCAAAGGTGCATACCTCTACCCCCCACGATTTTATCTCTGTGGGCGAAAACGCCAAGGCACCAAGGCCTGAGGAGCTGAGCGCTCAGCATCGAAACCGCATTACACACTTCATCAGAACTTGGAAACCACATCATCCATCAAAACCGCATCATCTAAACCGCATCATGACCCTATACACTGCATGCTTCGCCCATCCCAAGGTTTTATATGTAAACGGTTTTATATGTTATATATTGGTGGAGATGACACGGGTTTCTATCGAGAATGTCTAGTCTGCAAAATACAGCGTCGTAGAGTGATAAAATAACAAATATATTTGAGAATGCACATCTTCGGAGGTATTTTTTCTCTGCCTTTCCACTCTTCGTCTGACCTGTCTGTCGTAGTCAGCGCAATACATTGGGCCTATGAAGGAGACCTGAACTGTTGGGAGCGAATGACGGAATCAGACTTGGCGGTGCCGCGCCGTAGAATTCACAGGCTTCTGTACTTTGGAGCGCTACCGCGAACGTTCTGTTTCTCTTCGCGACAGCCAACATGATCTCCGACTGCATCCACAATACCAAATTATGACTTTTCTTTCTGCCTAACCCATTTTGCTAACGACGCACTTCGAGCGAACAATGGGAGTATACGACGAAACAGAAACAGGAAAAGGCCAGGAGTGGCGGGGAGGCGCTGGCGCCATCTGGATAAGGCGAGCCTTACTGCTCTCTGTAAACAGTCTATCCACCTGATTAATGAAGAAACATCTCTTTATACCACTGTTCAGGGACTAAGGGCTGTTCATTACTATCAGTATCAACGCGAGGATGATACTGAAACTAGTCATGAGAGGGCGCCACATCCCCTTTGGCGAATAAATACCCTGAACTAGACCGTTTTCACATTGAGTCGACCTGCTTTAATTTTTATATTCCCGAGCTGAGGATCAGGTCACAAGCGAATGGGAACTCACGACACACTTCGCGTTACTGCCTGCTTTATTTCTTTTCTAATGCAGTGGGCACCAGGCAGCAGCAGGCGGGAGTGCTTTTTTGTGTGCTTTATTGTGCTCTAGGGCACGGAACAAGGCGTGCTGAACGTTTCTTCCTGTTTCATTTCTTTCTGGTGTACGTGCCACTATGAAATGTATTACAAGTGTGGAACGAGAAAGAAAATAGATACTGTTGTAGGCAATTTTCCGAGCAATTGGCGCGCGCGCCGTCCGTGTACTCCTGCCGTCTGCGTGCGGCCGGCAACGGAGTCGACTAAAACTTTCGCTACAAAGACACGCGTCATTATGGCCCACAATCAGTCGTACAGAAGGTGCACAGTTATTCAAAGGTTAATCGGTAAACAGTAACTGTGCTACCCCTACAAAAGACGACAAAACAACGACGGCAAACCCAGCAGGCGCGTGCACTGCGGAGAAGAACACGAAGACAAAGGATTACGAGCGTGATAATTCAGGTTTAAATGCTGCCCAATGCGGTGCATTGATGCCGGCAAGACAACGAATACCCAATCAATGAAAAATAAATATGGAGCAAGGAATCATCTTTCGTGGGTAGGCCGCAATCTAGAAAGCCGGTGGTGTACCTACTGCTTGTCCGCGATCGGCCCAAACATGCTTCGCTACTTCTGAAGTCAGCGCACTTAAATTACTCCCGGATGTCTCAGTACATATTCTTTTTACCGCATGTTTGTAGGACCAACGCACTTGCGTGTTCACCAGGTCTATCGCTAGCTGGAGCCAAGGCTTGGCCTTGGCGTAGGCGATGGACGATCCACTCGCATTATGCAGCCCTCTGGTTTCAAGCCAGAACAAAACTTACTAATTTTTAGAACACGGCTGTGTTTCTTTAGATACACAAGCCCACCGACTGTGGCGTCTCTGTCTGATTGCACATTCAAACGACCAGGCAAAACTTCAAATATTTTTGTTGAGGCATTAAACATGCAACACATTTCCAAACTCAATTCTGGTACTTTGCTTGTCAACATTGCAGAGGAAAAACAAAATATTAGGCTTAATCGAGGGAAAAAGGTGCTACAAGAATGACACTGGAAGAGTGCTTCTAGTTGAAATAGCTGTCCCCTAGTTTTTTCGATAAGATTTGAAGTAATACGCGTTCAAACACTTTCGAGACCCATAAGTTACCAGAACTGCTCCCACCCGAGGTCGTGGCTGCATTGAAAGTCGAACAATAAAAAAAAATAGTTCAATATATGGCGTTCGAGCAGTGCATAGTGAGGAAATTGAATTTACTTGAGAAAACTTCCACCGTGCTGACTGCGGAAGGAGCGAAACGTGACGGTAAGAATCTGAGACGAGGGCAGGAGAGGGAAGAAGAGCATTTATGCGCAGGGACGGCAGGAGACAGTCGTCTTTCGACATCTGCGAAGTGAGCAGAAACGCTGCCATTTTTCAGGTCTGGAGTACCTTAGGCCCGCACAATGTCCATCCTCGTCCGTGCGCATTGCAGTTACAATCGCAAAAAATCACACAGCACCGGCAGGATTCGAGCGTTAGTGTCAGAGTTAGTGTCAGTCGTCTTACCCATTGCGCTACGACCGTAATTTAGTGCCAGAGAGTCAAACTGCAACAAAACCCTGTAACGATGCGGACTACCTTAGGACCTCCCAATGTTCGTCCGCGTTTATCCGTGCTCACACCACCATGAAGCGAAAATCAAGCGAAATTCGATTTGATCCATGAGTTGCAGTCTCGTTAAAGAAAGGATCAAGGTGCAACTCACGGCTCAAATTGAATGACGGTCAGGGCGGAAATTGGATGTCACTCGGGGCGCAACTTTGATTCGAGTCCCCGTACTCCGCACCCTCGCCGTCACCCACGGAGTGGAGATGCTGCCATTTTTAAAGACGATAGTCTTTCTTGGGCTACTTAAACCTAGAAATTTTAGTCCGTCCGTCTGTCTGTCTGTAACTCGAATCAGCCACCCAGCCAAAGTCAAATGCTTACTGCGTCTCCGTCTTATACACTCATAGCCGAATGTAAACGTCTAAGCATGGTTTATATGTTCATACTTGTCAACTTTGTTGAACAAGAACAAGCCATTACGCAAATATAAGACACGAAATAAGTACACAAGGAATATTTACTGTGTTACTTTATTTAAAAAATTCATGGGTGCTTGGTTTTTCGATAAACAATGATATTCTACATCTACTGAAGAAAACCGCCGCCTCCTGGCGGCATATAAAAATCACGCGGCCACAGCAACGAAAGGTTCCACTAGCCAGCTTCCACGTTCTGCTTGGAACGCACGTTGAGCACGGCCACGCGGTTCTATAAACCTTGTAGTCCGCTGCCTCCATTCACGCGCGTATCCGCCGTACTGCAGCGCTGGCATCGAGGAACCCGGCCTGTAGCAGTGGAACGCGGTAAATTCAAATCGCCTAGCGGAAACCTTTAGTGTGTTTACCTTGGGATGAGTGCGACGGTACAGGAGCAGCATGAGAGGTGAGAGGAAAAGCAAAGGGGGGGGGAGGGGCATTTCATTGAAAAATGTCTACAATGACTATCGTCTTTTGAGGACATTTGCAACGAAAGGAGCAGATACGCGGCCCATTTTTTCTCTGCTTTTGCTCTCTTTGCTCCAACCGCCACGTTTGGAAACATCGCTAGGTCACCCCACGGAGTTGTGTTTAATGAGGTGTGTTAAGCTTCCACGTTGCTACTCATCTATGAGCAAGATAGAGATGGTGGTTTGGGGGCTGCTTCGCGATGGCACTTAGATAACATTCCGCAAGTTAACGAGCGCAGTTAAGTATATCTGAGAGAATGTGGGAGAGCTTCCGCCGTACTTTCACGGAGACATAAGTCGTGCTGTACGCGACGTGGTCGTGCAAAAGTCGCATAAGCGATCTGGCTTGGTAAGAAAAAAATAGGTCGCGAGTGGTCCATTTATGTCCCAAAGAAACGTGCGGAGATTTTAAAGAAAATAACTGTTTGTCCGGAATTCCTGACTGTGTAAACTGATACATCGCCGGCAGGTGCATGGCAGCTGAAAAGGCAAAACATAGGCGCCGCCGAGTCCATGAGCACAAGCATCTCCCTCGATAATGTTTGCAGTCTTAACATTGTATTGTTAAATAACAAGCGTGCGTGTTTCGCAGCATTGTTCCGAACGTTTTACTACGAAAATACATTGATATGCCGTCACGCTCTGGTGAATACCTACAAAATATTTGGTCACTAAATAGATGTACGCGTTGTATTGAACTATTGTGAACATCCTGTGCTCTCTAGTTTGTTTTCATGAGCATGTAATCGTCATTTGCAAAATGTTCGATTAGAGTAGTTGATATTACAATTGCAAAACGGATGAACACAGGCAGTGCACCATGCCTCGCGAGATGTACATAAATGCAGCGCACATTTCAGTGAGACCTGAAGTAGCACAAAGTGTCTTATAATAAAAGTCGAAGCCCATGATGGCGATCAGGCATAAAACAATTATAGCATCTTCCGTCTAACGACGACGGTGGCTAAGCGCAAAGCTTTCTCGTGAGGGATTACTCCGTTGTCGTCCGGTTTTTCCTGGCAGAAGGGGAAGGCAGCTAGTGGGCCAAGCGATGCAAACGCGTGTGACATCGGCTCCGTGTTCAACCTTTCTGTTTAGCGGCTGAATCCATCTACCGCGGCCCTGACCAGCTCCACGGGATCCGCGGTGTTTCAGGGAACCTCGGCATACCACCTTCATCGGTTTTGCCGCACCGCAAGGTAGGTTGCGAATCGGTGAACATTTTCCTCCACCGAACACTTGGCTAAGCCTACCAAGGCATGCCACGCCGGTGATCACCCGCCGGCGGCAGACCAGCACGTGCTCCTCTCGCCGGTGGCAAGACTGCACGCGACCGCGCGCCGGCTCTGGCGCACCGCTCTGGATAATACCCCGCCATGGAGTACGCCGTTCAAGGAGAAGACATTTTTCCCGAAGAATGGCGAGAACCCCGATGGGCCACCGCTCGACGACGACAAGCCGCACTGCAAGCTGCCACTGGGTCAACCGAACCTGCCGGCTCAAAACATCGGAAGGAAAGTCAGCGCCCCTTCTAACGGCAACCACCTGCCCTTCCGCTGCCAAGTACTGACATCCAGATCGTCCTTCGCCTTCGTGGCGGACTCGACCTCAAGTCTATCTCCCATATTACCGTGGCCGACACCATGATACATCAGGCAGGCATTGCGCTAAACCCCATGGACCGAATCCGCACTCACCACATATCGAACTATGTTCTGGGAAGCACCCTTTAGGAAGACCGAGTACGGAAGTGCGCTGAAATTAATTTCCTTGCGCTCCCCGGGCAGCGCTGCGAAGTAGAAGTCCACGTTTCAGCGCCTGCTGACACCGTAACAGGCGTCGTAATATTCAACATTCCGGGAGAAGACACGCCCGAGAAAATATTCGACAGTGTCCACAACTACAACCCCGACTTGAAGATTCTCAATGCTAAACGTCTAAACACTTCAAACATCGTGAAAATCTTGCTTGACGGCCATAAAGTTCCTTTTTTGGTTATAAAAGGGGCTCTTTATATAATTATAAAATGGGCTCTTTTAATTGTTTCCTAGTGGACCCCTGCCTTCTCGTCACTCTCTTCGCAATCGCTGTGTGCCGCGCACGTACCATTTCCTTCCACTTAAGGACGAAGCGGCTGCCTCCTGAGGTCTTGCTGCTTTTTCGTGGCTTTTGCCCATCACAAGGCCACGGAGCAAGAATTTGCAAAAGTCTTCAGTCTGAGTGGAATATGCAAGCGCGGTTCTACCGAGAGTGCCTGTATCTGCGTCTTCACGGACCGTCTGCAGATCCCCGGCCTAGCAGAAAGTGGCGGGAATGCAGAGTTCTGGCGGACTCAACGGCTGAGTGTTTGTGGTTGCAGACTCTTTCGGAACTGCGTGCTTCGGCGCGCACGGCTCCAACAGCCAGGAAGGACAACTTCAGAACCTTGGGCGACGTGACTCTTCCGGACCACATCAACCGTGTTCTGGCTAGGGGACCAAAATTCGCCGTGGAACCGGACAGGACAGCGCCCAAGCTGCTCAGCTTGGTGCGGCGAGTGTCGGGTCTGGCTCCCGATGCTGAGGCCGACAGGTGCGTGTCTGAAGGTGTGGACATTCTCTTCAAGTGCAGAAAGAAGAAGTGTGATGTACCAGTCAGGCAGACGGAGTCGTTTTTGAGGACCAATGCGCTATCCTTGCTACCCTCAGACAAAAAAGGGGGCTTTATTGTGTCGAAGGAAAGCCTGTTTAAGGAAAAAGCTGAACAAGCTATTTTATCAGCTTTCACTTTCAGAAATAATATTTCCCTGAAAAAAGTAAGAGCAGAGGCCAAAAAATTGTGTAAAATGTTAAAGCTCGACGGCCTAGAAAAATCTATTGGGAAAAACAGTCGTATGAGCCTGGATATTTTTTTCAGTGCAAAAACACATAAAGTAGATATCCCTCTAAGGGTAATTGTATCTGAGAACGGTACTTGGCAAAAGTGCATTGCGTTGTTTTTGCAGAAACATTTGAACCTCTTAAGAGCCGAAGACCCGTTCCTTGTGCGGAATTCGGATGAAGTGATTGAGTCTTTAAAAAAATGTAATGACAAAAGCTATATGGCATGCTCTTTTGATGTAAAAGATTTATATTACTCTTTGCCACATCGTGAACTGTTGCTTTGTGTTGAGGAATGCATTGACAAGTACGCTTCCGTCGCGTTTCAAAATAGTACAGGTGTGTCAGTACAAGGATTTTTAGAGTTGTTGACGGTGTACCTTAACTCAACTTTCGCAACTTGGGACGATAAGCTTTATATTCAGTCTAACGGAATCTGTATCGGATCCTGCATCGCACCAATTTTAAGTGATCTCTTTTTAGCGTACCTCGAACGCAATTTGCATGACCAATTGAAGATTCCACAAGTAAGCAAACTCTTTCGTTACGTCGACGACTTTTTAGTAGTTTTTAACACCGACGAAGCAGGTCTTGAATCGTTGATGTTCCAGGTGTTAGATCATTTCCGTCATTGTTTTAAACCTTTGGTTTTAACTTTTGAAATTCCCGTTGACAGTACTATCCGGTTTTTAGATCTTAAGCTTCATTTTTCGCACAATCACATCTGCTGGGCGTACGAACCACGAGCCAGACAACCGCTTCTACCTTTTGACTCATCCCATTCTAAACTCGTGAAAAGGTCTATCGTAACAATGTGTTTTAAAAATGCCCTTAACAAGTCCTGTTTCCACTCGATACAAGAAAGCTTTCGTAAGCAGGTTGATCGGCTTCTGACAGCGAGGTACCCACGCCAGCTATTGGCCTCGATAGCAGAATCAATGATTCAGAGGTTAAAAAGACAGGGACGAGACAATGAAGCAGATGTAGAAACTAACAAACGTGACAAACTTACTGTTATTCCTTACATGCACCGGATAGCGCACAATTTGTAAAAGATAGGGAAAAGAGCTAGCATAAATGTTGTGTTTTCCGCTCCCAACAAGCTTTCCTCCATGTGTTCTAGAGTAAACAAAACCAAAAGAACAGTGCAGTCTTGCTCCGTAAAGCACGGAAACCGGTTTGTTGAATGTGTTAAAGGCGTCGTCTATTTTGTTCCGCTGTCTTGTGGGAAAACGTACGTAGGCCAAACTGGACGATGCTTAAATGAAAGATTAAAAGAACACAACTATAACGTACATACGGCGATTATTGGCCACTTAGGTGTCCACTGTCGGGATTGCCGCGACTGCGCCCAATATTTAAAAAAACGCAGGTCATTTCACGACACAAAGATAAAACAACAAGAGAAATATTTGAAGCCGCAGAAGTACTGCGCAGAAAAGATAAATGTGTTAGCGTTCCTTCCTTGTCCCTCTCGCAGAAAGAGATTAATTATCTGTCCCTCAATAGTACAGCAAGTGTTTGTGGCACATGGCGTCGGTGAAGCGTGACGAGCGGTTTTTGTATCTCCTTCTATCGTGAAATTTTCGGTTTTTCTTGTGCTCTTGACTATTGGCATATATATGTGAAAAGTCTAGGAATAAACCTCAGTTGTAAGTCAGCGCTCGTGTTTGTCACCTCCTCCTTCTTGTGTCTTGTCTGAGTTTGCGCTGTTTCCCCTTTTATAATCATGCACCAACTCGCCCAAGCCTTAACTCCTGCAACCTTTTTTGGTCCCCTATCGTTCGGCCGTATACCGATGCAAGCGTTTCCGTCCTTAAACACAGGTGTGCTCACTCTGCCGGCAAGCCTGTCAGAGGCCGAATTTGTGTCCCAGTGCCCAGTCAACAACCCGGTGTTCCACGTGCGGTACTGTGAACCCTCCAGACCCCCACCAGTGTTTCCCTCGCTGCATTGTCTGTGAGGGTCCGCACCTGACGGGATCAGCAGACTGTCTTCGCTGTTTTCAACCGCGCAAACGGAATTCCACCTAAGCCCAGGGATCAGGGCCACGGACACACCAGAAGCAGCAAACCCGCTACCTCTCTGAACTCCGGACAAGAGGGGCTCGCAAACATCCCTCGATCACAACTTCGGGATGCGCGGCACTCGATCTACAACCCGCATGGGAATTCCAAGGTCCGGAAGCAGCCACCACCAGGGCAAGCGAACTCCCACAAGGAACCCAAGAAGGTAAGCTACTATAGCGCGCTCTCTCAGAGCTCGTCACAACCAGCCTTCCCGCCCCTTTCCCCCTCTCCCGTCATACTAAAGGAACTCGCTTCCATACCAGCAGAAATCACCATACTCTGCCAGGAAAACGCGGCGCTTCGCCGAGAAAATGCGTCTCTCCAATTTAAGCTCGGCGGCTCACGCCGCTTAATCCTCGATCAGTAACCCAGCTCTACCAAAACGCTAGGAGACAACGGAAGTCTCCCATTTCGCCCCTGCGATCCCTCGACAAGACGAGCAAATAGATGCTCGATTTGAAGTTATTGAGAATTCTTGCAGGACGGCGTTGCTCGAACGAAAAAAAAATGAGTACACCAATATCTGCCAAACCACCCAGAGCAGTTCCTCGACACTGCATGCGAACATCAAAGAAATGCGCTCGTACATTCGCGGTATGATCACTGGAGTAAATACCCAACTCTATATGCACGCGTTGTCGCCCAGAAGTATGACGAGACCCTTGAATAAAACCACGGAGTCCCTACGGGTCTGGCAGTGGAACTGCATGGGCTTTAAACAAAGGCCCAGTACCTTGAAAATGCATTCCCAAACGATGGAGAAACCTCCGGACATCATAGCCTTGTAGGAAACCGGCCCGAACGTTAAACTTCCCAGGTACACAGCTTTCCAAAGCTCTCACGACCCCACAACGGCAGTTTTAATTCAACGAAATATCCTAGCCGAAGTGCTTGAAGTCGATAGGATTATTATCCCTAATGATTTTATTGTTCGCCACCCCACTAAACGTTCCGCAACCAGAGTTTACATAACGAACGTATACAGCAATCCTAATGCTTACAGTCACAATTTTAATCTCCTTTTTTTGTTGCTAAAAAAGAGTCTCAAACGCATGTGCTCTTAATCGTGGGTGATTTCAACGCACCCCATACTGCATGGGGATACTCGCACTGCACTAAGAAAGGCCGCCTCTTGTGGGATCAAGTACAAGCGCATCGTCTCACTCTAGAAACGGATCCCCTCGTCCCGACCAGGGTAGGCAACAGTGTCCAACGCGATTCCACTCCTGACCTCACCTTCACTCATCACGTCACCAATGTTTATTGGCACTGCACCGACCATCCGCTTGGTAGTGACCATTATATAATTCAGATTGAGCAAACTCTTGCTCAGCGTATGAAGCCGCACCCTAAGCAATCATAAATCACCGACTCGGGTGAATTCAGCCGTATTCGCATGCAAGATGAGATTATCCCACTTGAAGTAGATAGTAATACCCTCCAAGACTGGGTACACCAGTTACTGACGGACGCGCACGACGCCAACAAACAGGTGGCTCCCGAACTTCTATCGGGCGCTGTGGACTCCCGACTGCAATACTTGTGGGCGGCATACGGAAGCATACAGCTCCGGTGAAAAGCAAGAAAGCACAATCGCAAACTTCGCCTCAAATTGGCAGAATTAGACAATAAAATCCGCGATCACGCTGACCGTCTCGCCCGCGATCAGTGGAGACAAGTATGTCAACCTGAGAACCTGGTCATGAAGAGAACATGGGTCCTACATGGGTCCCACCTGCTTTTCCCCGGTCGTTCTAAAACAGAACAAAAGTCCCGCCTCACCATGATCATCCATAACTTTGCCAGCACTGATGGGGAACTCCTGGACAACAATTGTTCCCTATACGTACCTACAAGTAAAAAAACAGCCCCTACTGGAGCATAAGGCCTCACCAATGACAGTCTGGACTGTGATATTAGTGAGTCGGACGTGCGGGGGGCTCTTCTCCAACTCAGACCCGGCTCGGGACCGGGACCGGACTGTATCACTAACAAAATGCTTCGCAACCTTTGCAACAGTTCAATTTTGGGCCTTGCAGCATACGTTAATCATTGCTGAAAGCAGTGAACATTGCCTCAAGATTGGGAGCACGCTAAAATCACCCTCAACCCCACGCCGGGAAAGCCACTTGCCATCGAACATCTCCGGCCCATTTCCCTCACCTCATGTTTGGGAAAACTCCTCGAACACGTCATCATTACGCGTCTCCCCAATCATCTCACTTTCACCTACGCGCTTCCACGTTCTATGATTCACTTTCGTCCCGGGTTATCCCCACAGGATGTCCTCTTTCAGCTATCCCGCGAAGTGATACCTTCCACCTGGAGGCTCTATTTGGCGGCCATCTCGGGCTTGGATCTCACTATGACTTTTGATAGAGTTTCACACATCGCTATTTGCGCGGATTAGAATATGTACACTGTAAACCCAGGAAAGCGCACATACAACTTAGTTCGCAGCTTTCTCATGGCACGCAAGGTAATCCTCCAAATCCGACATATCACATCAGACACCTTGAATTTGCCATCCATAGATACTCTGCAAGGGGCTGTACGTGTTATCACGCATGCTCTTTATTCTGACATTCCTAAATATCCCTAAAGAATTACAGAAAGTTCCCCGTCTGTGCTTCAGAATGAACGCCGATGACATCACTCTCAGGGTGACAGGTGGCAGTGATACGCACAATGAAGAGACTCTGCAAAATGTTGCAAATATTGTAGTTAAACAAGCAGAATAAGCAGGCCTTACATGTTCCTCTGACATCTCCGAGCTGCTCGTTTTACCACGCAAAAGAACAGACCGCACATTTTCGGATATCTCCATCTCTATTAGAGGTTATTCAGTCCCAGAAGTTCACACACTAAAAGTTATTGGGCTCCTTATACAATGAAATTGAAGCAATGCACAATTTTTCACCCAGTTAACTAAGCATGTTGCCCAACAATTGGTCTCATCAAAAGGATTGCCAACCACCGGCATGGGTTGTGTGAAAGTGAGAGATTGCGTCTTATTCAGGCATTCGTGATCTGCGGAAAAACACACTCCCTGCCCTAACTTCATGCTCCTGAATTACAGAAAGTCAATACCTTATCAGAAAAGCCTACAAAGTGGCACTTCAGATACCGCTCTACTCTTCCACTGCCAGATTAGACAGTCTGGGTATCCATAATAATGCCGAAGAGCTGTGGAGGCGCACCTGACAGGACAAATACCACGATTATCCACTACCACAACCGGTCTGCACATCCTGGACCGACTCGGCATTTGTGACCCTACTTTGCTCGCTCATAAATCCTCCATTCCTCGCGCTGTTCACGCTCGACTTGTAGTCCGTCCTGTACCACGAAACATGCATCCTCTGTATCATGCGGGTAGAGAATGCAACGAGCGCAGGCTCTTCATCGACGCCTACCATTAAGATCATATATTTTATACGTGGGCGCGGCAGAATGCCGTCAGCACGATGCTTATGCTCTGTCCTTTGTTAATCGGCCGGACGACCCCCCATTATGCTCCCTTACTGTTCGCACCCCTTGACCTGCCACGGCGGAGGAAGCGGCAATTGCGCTCGCCCTGTCACAAAGGCCGACCCCCACGATAGTAATCTCTGATTCAAAGACGGCCGTTCAAAATTTCGCCTGTGGTCTCATTTCGCCACTGGCACTCAAAATTATCGCTCAAAACCCTCCAACTTCCCCGGTAGAACTGCTATGGACCCCGGCGCGCTCGAGACTCGGGGGGAACGATGCGACCCATGACGCGGCTCGAGGATTCACAATCCCAGCGGGACCCAGCCTAGTTCCTTACCACGGGACCCGATCAGGCAAAGACCGCCTAATTACGTATGTGACATGCTCGCGCTCTACCGGCTCGGCCGCCGAAAATATCCCCCGGTGCATCCCCAGCTCAGCCATGAGCAAGCGCGCACCTGGCGACTTCTGCAGGTTCATTCCTTTCCGTGCAGGGCGGTGCTCCATCATATCCACCCTTCCCTTTATCCCACACCTCATTGCCCCGCATGTGGGGAGCGCGCCACCCCCCCTGCCTCCGCCCCCACCCCCTTTATGTGGGCCTGTCCTTCCCATCCCTCCCCTTTAAACACCCGTGACGAGCAATGGGAGGGTACGCTTGGTACCTCTGACCTGGGCGTTCAGATCGCCTTGGTGGAACGAGCTGCCATTTATTTTCATAAAAGAAGTACACTTTATGCAGGATATTTAGGGAAAAACGTTTTCGGGTAGGCAACTTGACTACCCCTAAAATCTATGTTGATAGGCAGCAGCAGAGCAAAAGCACGAATAACAAAAGAAAAAAGAGGAAGTGCAGAGCAAATAAAAAAGAAAACAGACGAAAACGAAGTACAACGTACAAAGAACAAACAACCACATCTTACAATCGCAATATGTCACAACTCTAAATACAGTGGAGTACAAGGCGTAATATCAACAAACTAATACACAGAAACATTGCACTGTTATTTTTCACAAGGAGGTAAAGTGGCCATACAATTCTGTTGAGGAACATAGGCTTATATCAATGTTTTATAGGCTTATATTATAGGGTTATATCATAGGCTTACGCTTAAATAGGCTTATATCAACATAGGCTTATATCAATAGGCCTATATCAACGTTGGAGGTCGTGGCCGCCCACCTCCAACCGGCGGCCACCGCGATTCCCTAACCCCAGTCGCTCAATAAAAGCTTTCTTTTCTCTCTCTATCCTCGCAGAACGTTTGTACTTTGACTGGTTGAGGAGTGGCTGTGACTTGAACGCCGTTTGCGCTTTTGATCGCAGCTGCTTTGACTTTGATCCCTCGCCATTTGGTTTCGCATGAAGAAGGCTTCGCATTCGACAAAAGGGGTGAATGATTTGTTTTTTCATTTTGCAGGCCCCCGCATCACTGATGAACTTCCCATTGATGAATCATTATCTCTAACAGAACCATAAATAGGACGTTGGTTTCCTGCAATAGCTATCACCGCAAAAGGCCAAACCTGCGCAATCGATCGTCTTTCTCTTAGCACTTGCCCTAGACCTGATGTCACCGTTACCAAACTATAAACTTACGCCTTATAAATCATCCTTGATTCTGACTCTAATCTTTCAGCAATCACTCGAATCTCGACTCATATATTACGAGTGGAGGATAGCTGAAGTAACTTCCACTTTTAAATCCGGTGATAGCTCTAGCCGTAGTAATTACAGACCCATTTAAATTATGTCCGTTTGTTGCAAGTTATTAGAACATAAACTATTTTCTCAAATAATAAGTCACTTGAACCGTAGTAATCTTCTTCTGGACACGCAGCATGTGTTCATGCGCAATAGATCAGGTGGGACTCTACTCCTTGAACTCGTGACTGATCTTCATCGCTCCTTGCCTTCTTCTTCTTACCGCGATACCATTGTCATAGATATGTAAAAAGGGTTCGTCGGGGGCCCCATAAGCAATTGCTGCTAAAAATTCGTAATCGCCAGCTGGACGCTAACACCGCTGGTTGTATTCAGGGTTTCCTAAGTAATCGAATTCCGGCGGTGAAAATCAATAATGTATTTTCTAAAAGCGTGCATGTCAAATATAGGGTACTACAGGTTTCATTATTGGGCCCCTTCCGGTTGCCATTATATATATATTGTCACGCTCGAAACTGTACAGCGCTAGACTAGTCGCGACCAATCCCCAAGCGGGGTATGCGTCAAGGGGTGGAGCAGAAGAGGATGTGGAGGACGAACCGCACTCGTACTGACCGCAGGATCGGTGGCCGCCTCCTCCAACGCTCTTACTCCTATTCACGGCTTTAATTAAACCCTTTGCACCGTAACAGTTTGTGGTGGAGGTGCGGGGTAACCGTGGAAGGACGACGGAGCCACTGGAACTTCGCCTAAGCCGCCGAGTCGCCGGGCTCTCCCCGCTGCGTGTACCTCTGACTGGGGCTACAAAAACAGTCCAAGCCATGCCGATGGCCAACTGGCAGCCGTACAGGGAGCCACGTACGTTCTCTGGGAACAAAGGGGACGACGTCGACGAATGGCTCGTGCACTACGACCGGGTGAGCAAGTTTAACCACTGGGATGCGGCCGCCAAGCGGGCAAACATCGAGGTATTCTTGACGGGCACCGCGCTGACGTGGTTTGAAAACCACGAGGCGAAGCTAACCACTTGGGACCGGCTAGTAGAGGATATGAAGAAGCACTTTGGAAATTCGTTGGCAAAAAAGAAGCTAGCAGAGCAGACGCTACATCAGCGAGCACAAGTGGCTGGGGAGTCTTGCATGACCTACATCGAAGAGGTATTGAAACTGTGCCGGATTGTGAATCCCGCAGTGTCCGAGGAAGACCGGGTTGGCCACATTCTTAAGGGTATCGCTGAAGACGTGTATGCTTTCCTCATCAGTAAGGAGAGCCTGGACACAGTAGAAGGCGTCATGCGACACTGTCAGGCATTCGCAGCCCTGAAGACCCGTCGCATAGCACCAAAATGTGGTCGCTTGCCAAACGTCACCACTATAGCCAGCGTAGACGACACCCAGGCCATGGACTTGTCATCGACGATAAGGCAAATAGTTCGGGAAGAACTGCGCCGACATGACGAATTGGTGCATCGCATCAATACCACTTGGGACTGCCATCCGCCATACGATGCCCTGATGCGACGTGCACCGGTCGGCTACTACACTCCGCGACATGACGCTCCCCGACGTTCATGGGCCCCTACAGAGTTTCATCCGTCCGTGAACACTGCTAGCTTTGGCGATCACCGGGTCCACCCTTCCCGGAACTCTGATAACTGCGACAACCATCGTTGCTCATTTGAACCAGCTGAAACGAATACCTGGTCCTCACCACGCGGTGTGTACTCACGCCGTGATGACGAATATTACGGTGAAGGTCGACGGGCCTACAGACCTCACACACAGCCCACTACATTCATGCAGCCCGACAGGATTCGCCGCCCGCAGCCTGCCGGCTACTGGTATGGGATTCCTGGCCACATTGCAAGGCTTTGCCGTCGTCGTCGCGAAGAGCAAGCACCGAATTCCCGGTGTACTGCTTCAGGACCTAACCACACTGTCGAAAATCACTGGTCTCAGCTCCCGCTTTCCGCTAACAATTTTCGGACGAGTTCGCAGCGCAATGCTTCTCCGCCCACCTCCGATCGCAGCATAACACCACCCGCTGGACGACAGCGCCGATCCCCATCGCCTGGTCGCCGCGCTGCATCCCCTTCGCCGCGAAACTAGCCGGCGCGACCGATGGAGGTGAGGTCGCCGGGCAGCCTTCGATAGATAAACAACCTCTGCCAGTATTTATGATGACAAACAAAGTTCAAGTGCTCGTGGACGGTGTTTCTACAGTGGCTTTAGTTGACACTAGTGCAACGGTTTCAATTATGAGCAATGCGTTTAAAGATCGCCTGGGACGTAAAGTGATGTTCAAATGGGACAAGGGAACCTCGTTTCGTGGAGTCGGTGGGGAGCCGCTGCACCCTCTTGGTGTGTGTACAGTCAATGTTTGTATCGGAGGACGGACGTTCAAAGCGGAATTCGCAATTCTTTCCAAGTCAACCCATGACGTAATTTGGGGCATCGACTGTTTGAGGGATTGCGATGCCACTGTCGATTGCGCGACGGGCGAACTTTCTGTTAGCAGCTTATGGCTCTCTGCACTCGATGATGAGCCGCATAGCAATGAAAATACTGATACACTTCGTGTTTCTGAGGACACAGTTATACCTGCGTGGTCCCTGGCGATCGTACCAGTGAGTGCTATAAGTGACGCCGGCATATTTGACGCTGTAGTGGAGCCACTCTCCCCGAACTGTGCAAAGAAAGACCTTTTGGTGCCCCGTTGTGTTGTATCTGTTGAACGAGGACGTAGCTATGTGTGCGCTGTCAACTGTTCTTCGCACAGCGTGGTGTTACCGCAGGGTATGAAACTGGCCGAGTACGAGGCAAACGACCACATTTCAGTCGCCGCTTTGTGTGCTGCTGAGGCTGCTCCTGCTGACATCATTTTCCCGAACTCGAAGCTTCTCGGCATGGTTAATAAGTCGCTCTTCTCGGATGAACGAAACGCGTTGGTCGACATCCTTTCTCGACATGCCTCTGTCTTCGACTTCGCTGCGGATGTCTCTCAGGCGGCACTTCCAGCCTCCCGCACTCGTCACACTATAGATACCGGGTCGGCGCACCCCATTCGACAGAAACCTTACAGGGTGGCACCATCTGAACGAAAGATAATCTCTGAGCAAGTCAGAGAGATGTTCCTAAAAGGTGTCATACGTGAGTCGACCAGCCCATGGGCAGCGCCTGTGATCCTCGTACAAAAGAAAGATGGTACCTGGAGGTTTTGTGTGGACTACCGACGTTTGAACGCCATCACCAAAAAAGACGTCTATCCGCTGCCCAGAATTGATGATGTCATAGATTGCCTGCACTCTGCATCTTATTTTTCGTCAATAGATTTAAAATCCGGCTATTGGCAGACCTATAACACCTTCTTGTTTCCGCTTTGACCAAGTCGGCATTGATTTAATCGGACCGTTTCCACGCTCTTCGACTGGTAATCGCTACATCATTGTCTGCGTCGACCACCTCACACGTTACGCAGAAACTGCGGCTGTCGCAGCGGCGAAGGCAGACATCGTTTCGACATTCCTGCTCCGGTTCGTCATCCTTAGGCATGGTGCTCCCCGCGTGATTATCAGCGACCGTGCACTCTAAGAAATCGGGGGATCAGTTGAAGAGTCCAACCGTCATTGTACTCTTGCAAGCGTTGGTGGACTCCCCTCGAAAGCTGCGGGGATTTGGATGCAATGCTCGCTCCCCATGAGGAGGAGAGCAAAACTGACCGCGTACTCTTCTCATGCGCGGCGGAGTGCAGCCCCAGTTCTGCTCCCGCACCAGTGAAGAGTAAACCTGTGCATCGTCTCCCATCTCCAGTACGAAGAGTAGAATTGCAATTTCATTCTTGTCCAGTGCGGGAGTAAGCATGGAAATGCACTCCTGCCATCTGCGCACACCAACTCATCAGTGATGTTTTATTTGCATACGAATATATTATATAAAGCGGTTGTGTAAAAAGCGCCCGATTACTTCTGCCGCGCATTCTAAACGTGCAAGAATATGAATTCGTGTAACGATTGCTCGCAGCGTTCAGTGGCGGCAGGCGGCAAACCGAAGGAACTAATCTACAGACCGCTGCAGACGGTCGCTTTGAAAGAGTTTGATAGACGTACGCTTGTCCCGCGCCTAGTCGAGCTAAAAAAAAACGGATTGTAAATCTGAGATCGATTGAAAAAAAATGGTGTTGCAAGAAGTGAAGTCCGCGCTCTTCTGCGAGCTCAAGCTGCAAGCGCAACATGAACCCGACCCAACAACCATGGCTAGTGTCGCCGAGATAGGCATGTACATACGATAGCTTTTATTAGGTTAAATAAAGGAAATCCGTATACATAACTGGTATTAACAGCAATATGGGGCCTATCTGCAAGATCGGAGTGTGAGGAACAGGCGATACCACTGCGAGGGCATCTCAAATACACCCTCTACGGTGAAAACGATCTCGTCGGCTGACGAGCGACGATAAAAGCGTACACACCGATCGGTTGCTGGAACTCAAGCGCCTTCGTTAAGCAAAGAGAAATGATGACCCCCCCCCCCCCCCCCCCCCCGCGGCGGCGCAGGCTAGGATGACGATACGTAACGCGTCATACATTCGGGGGATCAGGTAACGCGAACCGCCCGAGCAAGCGTGAGAAAGGCACCTTCAGCGAGCCACGAAGTGCGCGTGTTCTGCAAAAACCTACACAGGCGGTGAACCCGCCAAGGCCGGACCGTGATGTCAATGTGCTACGAACGAAGTGGGCTTTCAAGCAGACGCTTCGTGCAACATGGGAAGTTGGACCTGCCCTTATCGTTATACTTGCTTCGACACAGTATACGACGCGTGTTGGCTAACTGCTGGCCGCTTGTGCGTCAGCGCGACATCATGCACACGCGAGCAAGTCGTATATTCGTTCATTCGTGCGTGCGTGGTACTAGTTTTTCTTTCGGACGAACATCACTGCGGCGACAGCGCTGAGGCCGATTTCGGAACTATGCGCACTGTGTAGCGATGCGCGCGCTATTGCCGACTGTATCCGCGGCCGTCGCAGGTTTCGCGCCTTGAGCTTGGGATCTTTCGCAGCTATTACGACCTTGGATTTATCTACCGGACGAAGAAACGCTGGCGGGAAGTAGAGGTAAGCCATTAGTTAACCTCGTATTCTTGTCTTGTGTATTTAACGAAGCAGAGTTACTCTCTGTACTTCGGTCCGCGGAAGCGGTTAGTCCTAACGTTTTTGTGACTGATTTTGACCGTTGCTTAGTTTTGAAGGGCGGCTTTTGCCCGTGTGCAAACAGCGTCGATTCTTGCACCGTTTCAATCCCTTTGATTCGTGAAGTGTTGGTATCCTTGCGGAATGTTTTCGCAGGTAGGAAGCATGGTCGCGCGAGTAGTCGCAGCGCTACGCTGTACTCTTAGCTCGTCGGCTAGGGTTAGAGTTGTGGCCGTGCAGTAGCTGTGGCTACCTGCGCGGCTCCAAAGAATTGCGTACAATAGGCTGAGTGATAGGAACGCGTCTAGCGCGTGGTAGTCACTAAATTACAATAATTTTAGTGACCGCCGCGCGTACAGCAGCAGACTGAAATGCTGTTTAGACAAGTTTTTTTACGTTTTGCTTGAGGGCAGGATGGACGGAAATGGGACTTTTCGGGGCGTACTCACCGCACTCTTAAGGGGTAGTTACATGCGTCTAAGGCGATGAGCGACGCGAGAAACCTCACTCAGTGCGTACGGCAAACAGGTATTGTGTGCGACACAGACAAGCGAAATTTTTTTACACAGGCCGCTGACGGCGGCGACAGCGGCAGGCGACGGGCCGTCGCCGTCGCGGGTTTATTCCCGGACAGAAGCAGCCCACAAGCGAGCGGCAGCAACGACGACGAAGGGCATTGGCAGCAATGCATTACTTTTTTTCGTTTGTCGCTGTCGCCCACTCTGTTTGTTGTACCCATTACATTACTTTTTTCGCGTCGGTTGTCGCCGTCGCTCGAGCGTTCTAGCGTTCTGATCGTTCAATAAAGAGCCTATTGGTTCTCATCAAATGTTGCGATCTGCAGCGTGTATGCAACGAAGCGTACTCGAGAATGAAGAAAACAGTAGCTATATGACCCATTAGCAACTTTTCCACGCTAGTCTTGTGAGCGTATAATTGGCCCTACGTTGCAGTCGGCTGAGGACAAAATCCAATGCAAATTATTCAGGGATTATAACCTTACAAAAAGAGTTATGTTTCCTTAAATTTTGTGCAATGTTTTTATACCGGGAACGATAGCGGGGTAAACAGTTGAAGCTACGGACACGTAAGCACTAATGGGTTTGGGGCGCAGTGCGTAGGCAGACAGCTGTAGGGCGCGCTGTCTGACATGACATTGGCCAAGTGGTACAATGAGCGTGGTGGCATCCAAGGTCACCACATCCGCATCTAGACTGGTTACTGCGCCAAGCAGTATGGCATTCCAATACGGGTTCAGTGCGTGCTCTCGGCGCAAAAACTACTCTATCACCCAATAAACTTCATTTAACGTTGTCAAGCTCGTTAATATTTTTTTCATTGTAGAACTTATCTTTGCTGTCCCCCTCTTTCTGTCTATGTAGGAACCACGGGAAGACGCTACTTGCTCGAAGTTTTTTTTTTTTTTGAGAGAGAGGAAGAGATCCTCGAGGCGTCAGCAGCAGTGGCCGTCGCATTCAAGACACTTCTCCTCACACCCTTGGACGTGGATGGGTTCCCATTGCTGCTGTCTGTGTTTTGGCCGTTCATTGTGTAATACGCTTCAAAGGCGAAGCGCACCTTCTTGCTTCTGTAGACGTTACTTTGGCTCAAGCACGGTGCCCTGGTCGGTACTGTTCTGAAGGCCGCCACCAACATTATGAAGCAGTCAGCTCGAACGTGTTTGTTTTTAATACCAAGTTATGCCTTTTTAAATCTTACTAGCGCATCCTCAATTGAGAAACACCCGCCTAAAAAACCCAGTGGGAATGTTTCCTGCGGTTTCCTATTGTACCACCAAAATATATCTGTTGCAAAGTTGCCGTGTCAATGGCTTTGTATCTTTGTGTTGATTGCACCTTGTAATGCGTTAATAGTAATCCACGCTGAATTGTTTTAGTCCCAGATTTTTCTTTCGCAAAATTTATTTGTAAAAATTTTTGTGTGTGCTAAATAAGAGCTGGCTTTTCCAGTCCATGTGAAGCACTCACTGATGTACTAAGGCCATTTCGTTTTATGTCAATACTGTTAACTATTCTCCCACTGCTGTATTCTACTGACGCTTTTCGTGCTAATGCCAGTACCGTTTTATTTGTGGATTGTAATGTCAGTTTTATCGTCATAATTTAATATTTGTATTTCAGTGTTGTCAATTGCTTTGCTGCATTTTTATTTGTGAATTTTTCTTCGATGTATCCTAAATAGGAGCCACGTCTCCGTGTGCATGTAGAGTAGGAACCGTTTTATGCCGTGATATTTTAATTCCCAATAAATTGCATTTTGTGTTAAATTGCAGAATGAATCGATTGTTGTGGTATTTTGAAAAATAAAGTCTGAGCTTGTTTTTTCTTCTTTTCCATGTTTCAAAATAGCTTGTCCTGTTTTGTTTGCTTGTAACTGCCTATAGTACCATCGTGGGGAAGGGGGGGGGGTCTAGTAGCAGGCGGTGCGAAAGCACGCTGCCTCCCCGGGAATAGCGGAACGCTCTTGAGGCGTAACGAGATGCTTTCCAAGAGAGAGTAGTAGTACCCGTCTGCAATATCCGGGAACGCCGCCAATAGAGCGTATTTACGCCTAAAGGGAGTGACGGAACGCTGCCTTGGAGATGGCATTGCAATTCCCACACAGGGTTCAAGTACTCCGCTTCGAAAGCAGCAAGTAAATCCCACGGGGTGTGTTTCGCCTCTCGTTCGGCCGCCACGCGCTACTCCTCGGAAGAGTCGCCCAATGCTTCCAAAGGGAGTGAAATATGGGACAAAAGTTTTTACTCCTAGACAGAGTGCCCAGCACTCCTCGAGTTCTTAGAGTGTGGACGCCAGTTCGTCGCTGATGTTGTGGAAGACTTGCTGCGTCTTTGTTCAACTCACTTTCGCCACTCGACGCCCTATCATCCCCAGGCAAACAACTTGACCGAGCGTACCAACAGGACTCTCACCAACATGATTGCGATGTATGTTGACTCTCGCCACAAAAACTGGGATGAGATTTTGCCGTTCATCACATACGCTTATAACACGGCCCAGCATGAGACCACTGGCTACAGCCCGTTCTATTTGCTCTACGCCCGTACACCTCCTAACACCCTGGATACAATATTGCCCTTCTCTTTAGGTCACGACCCATCCATTTCGCGCACCCTCTGTCTCGCTGAAGAAGCTCGTCGCCTCGCTCGTTTACGTACCCTGGCCTCCCAGGGCCGCTCAAAACGCCTTTACGACAGTCGGCACCGTGCGGTTTCGTACGCCAAAGGCGACATGGTATTGTTGTGGACGCCTGTACGCAAACGGGGCCTGTACAGCAAGTTCTTGTCGCATTACACGGGACCATACGTTGTCGTCGATCGGTTGAGTGATGTCACCTACGTTATCTCGCGCGTAACGACCCCTGGACGGAGAAGCTGCAAGACTGAACTCGCCCACGTCGCCCGGTTGAAGACATTCCACCCTCGCCTGTGACTTCCTCGTGCCTCGCCCGACGGGCTTCGTCTGCGAAGGGGGAAATGTCACGCTCGAAACTGTACAGCGCTAGACTAGTCGCGACCAATTCCCAAACGGGGTATGCGTCAAGGGGTGGAGCAGAGGAGGAAGTGGAGGACGAACCGCACTCGTACTGACCGCAGGATCGGTGGCCGCCTCCTCCAACGCTGTTACTCCTATTCACGGCTTTAACGAAACCCTTTGCACCGTAACAATATTAATAACATAGCTAAGAATATTAATCCCCACACTCGTCCTTCTGCCGATGACTGTGTGGTTTATAAAGCAATAGTTAATCCGGATGCCAGTTACCTTACAGTCCGAGCCAACAAAGTTAACGCCCTGTGTACATTCAGCCAATATCAAAATAGAGATTATTACAGATAAGTCAAAATATGTGAAATTTTCTACAAGCCATCATCAGTCTTCTATTAAATATATAATTAACCACACGTTAGTGAAACGGGTTTTTTAAAATATTTACAGGATTTTAAATGCAAAATCGTCTTGGAAATCTCACGTGTAACTTATAGCCAGCAAAGCATAAAAAACACTTGGACTCCTAGAGAACCGTTTACGACAGGCTACCTCAATTACCAGATTTCATGCTTATGTTTTATCAATTCGAACTTAAAGGGACACTGAAGTGAATTTGTCAAGCTCCCGTTTTTTCTTGCACTGCGTAGACTGGCTCAAATTAGCACACTTTTCATCGTTTATCCGGTTGACAAATCGGTAATTATTTTACAAAGCGCGAAAGAAGAAAAACTACCATGCGCGGTTTGCGGCGGCCGCACCAACTAAGGCTGTGACGTTGAGAGGAGGGGCGCCGTGATTGGACGATGCCCAAGGTTAGCAATCACACAAGTTTCGGTTTCGGTTTCGGTTCTGTAAAACATAACCAATGGCTTTGTTGGATGGGCACTCTCAATATCTCAGTAATCATCGTACCGCGCTTCTGCCATGTTGTCGGCTGTAAAATGCACAAGATAAGCCTCCCAGGACGGCTTGTAGTCGTAGCATTCACTAGCCGAGACCTACGCAGTGCATGAACGCCCTCCGCGTACCCGCAGACGCCCAAATGTCATGCGCTTTTCCCCCATATTTGGAGCTTGCCTCCCTCATGCCTGTATCGTAAAAAGCGTGTTCGCACCAGGCCAAGGGTCTGTTCATTCTGGCCTGTGCCCACTGCCTGCAAGCAGTCGGTGCTTATGGCGACAGCACGCCAACCAGAACTCGCTAGCGCGCCAGTGCCAGCCTCCGCGCGTTTTGTGAACTAGTTCGTGTAGCCATGAACGTTGCGGCCCCAAAAAAGGTGAACTCAATATAGAAAACATCGGCGGAAAACAAAAAGTTAACTTACAAAAAAAAAAAAAAAAAGAACGTAGCCGCGGGGATTCGAACTCGTGACTCGCAAAACATTTGCAATGAATTCCTAGCGCCTCAGACTGCTAGGCTACGGAGCGGGACACGGGGGTCTTGCTAATATAAGGTATATATTGTACAACCGGTTTACACTTTTATTTAGTTTTGGCATTTCAAGCCGCTTAGGTGACTATTTGTTGTACTGCGATCGTGCAGTAAGCGTCGCCCGAGTTTCCACAGTAGCTCACGTCTAGCAATTGCATTTCGTAGGCGGAAAAGCGTTCGCAGATGCGTAGTCGTGCTACTGACCGCTGTGCTTGTTCACCCAGCGCAAAAAAGTGCTTCCCGCGCCCTAGTTTTACGCTGTACGGTAAAAATATCAGTTGATTTTATTTGCTTAGTACCTATATTGACTTCGCTGATTCTTCTCCCGCCTTCAAGAGGCCTTATATTTTCCTACTGGCGTATCAGTCAGCGAAGCGTCGCATGTGCAGCGCTTGTGTGAAGCGACCTTGACTTGGAGCTAGATACAGTGTACAAACAAACCAAGTAAAGAAAGGCACATTCTTCCATTCACAAACGTGTCCTGGCTTCGTTTCAACTAAGCGAACGAATTGCGACCAAGCAATTTTTTTTTAACCTCCTTGATTGCGACGACCCGCCGGCGGCGGGCGGACGAAACGCTGGGCCGACTGACTCTGTCGGCCGGGGAGCCGTGCAGTAGCGCAGCCGTGGCGCAGCCAATTGCCAGCTCATCCCCTCCTGACGTCATACGAAAACGCCACAGAAAATGGGCGAGCGTAAAGAGAGGAGGACAGCGTTTTCGAATTAGTTTTTCTACTAAATAAAATCGCGTAAACGCGCCTAGAGTGGTCGAAACATGGCCTGGGGACTCCGGACTACAATTTGCGCTAATAATCCCGCAATGTTTACATATCACTTCAGTGTCCCTTTAATTAGAGTATGCGTCTATAATTTGGCACCCCATCATCTAAATATTACGAACGTATTAGAGCCCGTCGAAAATAAAGGTGCAAGCGCTATTTTATTGTCATAATCTCACCACCAAAGTGTGTCATCACAAAAACATCCTTTGAACTTCCACCCGTCGACTTGCGCAGATTGGTTTCATACTATCATACTTCCACTCCATCTTTCATAGCACTCACTCGTTTGCACGTGCTCGCATTTGCCCCGCCCCTTACGTTGCATCTCGCTTTAATCATGTGCATAAAGCTAGCGCGATATTCACCGGAACAAACATTTATCGGAATTCGCCACCCTTGCTCAGTACCGTCGTATGGAATTCACTGTAATCACACGTAACCAACTTAACCGAGACTTCATCAGTTCAAACTGCCCTTGTAGCCTTCCTTCGAAAGGAATCTTTGGGATGCTTATTGATGTATTACGCTTTCCTGTTCACGTATTTTGGCTGTTTCGACGTGTGTCTCATACATCATATCTCTTTTGTATTTTATTTCTTTTCAAAAGTGTTTTTTAGTGTTCGTATGGCCTATTTCTCAAGACATTGCTGGAAAGAAATCTTCTTTTCATTTGTGTTCTAAACTAATCCTCCCCCCTTGCACCCAGGGTCGGTGAGCTATCTGCATAAATAAATAAAATAAATAAACGTTCACGAAACACTGTGTTCATTGTCTGTTTTTGGTCGCCATAACTAGGTATAGATGAGCTAAACGTGTACCATTTATTCTTCACCTTATTTCACCTGGTCTTGCGGATCAGAGCGACCTACAAAGCAGCCTTAGGCCTCCCTACTTACCCCTCCAACACACGTCTCCTCCGGTGTGGCCTCCACAACACCCTCACACAAATCTTGGAAGCCCAACGCACCTCCCAGCTGCACCGACTCTCCCTCACACTGGCTGGTAGACGGGTACTTCAGGTCATCGGACGCACGGCCCCTGCCACCTCACACGCACCCCAACGTATTCCCCTCTCCATTCGTCGACGCATCCACGCCTCTCCCGTCCCTAAACGTATGCACCCTTCTACAACCAAGGCCGCCGCAACGCCCGCGTCCGATTCCTCCAAAAACGCTACGGCACGTATCCAAACACCCGCTATAGCGACATAGCCCAGTCCTTCACCCGCCGCAGCACCACCATCGCAGTCCTCAGCAACGGGGGCCAACTCCCCACCACGGCCTCCTACCGCCACATCCCCACGCTCACCGCCGAGTCTCTCGCCCTCGCCCACGGTGCCCTGAACCACGTCCAACAACCCCACCTGACCATAATACCCGACTCGCAGCAAGCATGCCGCCTCTACCAAGCCGGCCTCGCCCCGCCAGCAGCCATTCACCTCCTTCAACGCCTCCCTGAAGACATTGAAGTCTCCATTGTCTAGACCCCCGGCCACTCCGGGCACGCCGCTGCCCGTGCACTCATTATCTGGGCACTTCCCTCGCCTAGCCTCGACCAAATAACTCCCCCACCCTCGACTCAGCAGCCCTGACACCTCTCGACCCCACGTACAACTCCATACCGGAGCGTAAGGTCGCCCTGGTGCGGCGCGCACTGGAGGCAGCCGGACAAGAGGCCTCTAGTACTTAGGAGGCTAACCACGTCCTTCTACCCCTTCCCTTTGGCTCAATAAATGCTTTGCCACCACCACAATATTTCACCTAGAAAGTACACAACTTCACCGTGCCATTACCCCGCACTCCAAGGAAAACCTTCAATAATTCTTTTTATACCAGCAACGCACTTTACTACACCGGCTGACATAATATGTGAAGGGGGTAACCTTTGGTGCCAATTTTATCTTTGTATCCTGGCTTAAGAAACGGGAAGAGGGTACTTTTTGGCCTGGAGATGATATATCGGCCCGAGATCGAACAGAGCCGGCCCCTAGCGGCGGCGGGAAGAACCGTTCCTAGTGTGGATGGCGCTCTCGCGTCGTCTGCTCGTTCACGTTGCGCGCGGCGCAATACGCGTGCTGCCCACGAAAAAACAACCAATATGTGTACTTGTTTGGCAGTAAGCAATCACAATGTTACCTCTGCTTGCAAAGTTCCTCTAGAAACACAATAATCAGCGGCCTTTGCGGGCTAATGCGCTGGTTTATTTTCTCGAAACATTTTCGCTGTGATCACCGTGAAACGTGTTATAAACATTGGTTCGACACAGTGCACTTTTATTATTGATGAGTGCAGTCGTCTGCCGTTTCGGAAACTTCATAAGGGCGATTTTTGAAGGTGGCGTGGCGGTTATTTAAAGAATAAAAGTTTATTACACAAAACCTGTACGAAGCTACAAGACCTTTGCATACCGGTGCATTTGCCACGCCCTTGTAAAATAAAGAAGAAACAAACAGAAACAATTACAGTGCACACGACCCATGCCCTATCACCCATACATTACCGGGGATGTATTTTACACCCGCAAGCGCCTGTGTTATCGAAAGCTTTCTGTTTCTTTTCGAAAATAAATACCATTTTAGGACAGTCGTTGCTTATACTGTGTTGCTTATTGTACGTATTATTTAAAATCTGTTTCTGTGGATGTGCAAGAGTATTTCGGGGGGGGGGGGATATCTCGGTAAAACTAAGCAGTTGTGAGTTTGCGTCTGTCCTGTGGCATTTCGTGTGTCATTTTTATATATCTTATTTTCAAATGCCCACATACGAATCCCCTTGTCCAGAAATCTGTTTCACTCAGCATAACGAAATGCCCAATATGGTCACGTCTTAGCCTCTTAAAGGTGGGCGTAAGTTTACCGAAGGAGGAAAAATCGTGTAAATCCCACAATGGTCGCAGTGAATACAATTTCGAAAAAGGCGAGTCAAATTTCGGCACAATCCCGGGGAAAAAGGAGGGTTATACAGTTATGAAAATGCTGGCGCCTATTTTTTGAAGTACTACTGTTTCTCCGCTAGGCAACACGACACCTAGTGTGCTTTCAATTGCAAGTAATACTGATAACCAACGTTTGGCTTTTTGCATTACATGCGTTCTCTTCTCGAAGTGCTTGGAACGTTAACAGAACCTCTCTCGCCCCCCCCCCCCCCCAAAAAAAAGAAAAATTAAATGGAGAGAAAACGTTTTTTCGTGCCTTTTTAAACCAATCCTCAAAAATTAAATGCTAAGAGAAAACCGAGGTTCAGTTTTCAACACAAAGTAGTTACAGCGAACACGTTGCCCTGTTTTGTAACAAGAAATAAAAATGAACGTTTTACCACAACTGCAACGGGGCCACTGTATTTGCCATCTTTATGGTTCGCAAGCGACATTACGCAAGAATGCAAACACATCTCGCTGTTCTAGCCACCTGTTAGATTCTAAAAGGAACGCAAATGGTCAACAGTACCGCCGTAACAGAAAATCTGTGCTCACTAGGAGGTCCCATAATCTTGGTTTACACACTGCATGCATGTAACTTTGCAAGTCTAGATAAACATATGATGTTGATTTTACCTCGTTTAGCAATTTAATTCGCAAGTGCACTTGCGACGAAAACCTTAAATAAGTGGTCTGACACCGTTATTCCTCAAACCTCCATTCAGAGTCGCGAAGATTTCATTTAACAAAAGCTGCGTACAAAAGTCCTATTAAAATGGTTGCATTTATATCGCTGCGCTGGATAAAATTCAGCAACTATATTGCCTTTTGAACACACAAAAAATATCGTACGCTACTAGAAAAGATGTCGGGGCAGTTATTGGTGTTACCATTTCAGGGCATCCCACAAATGCAAGAATGCGTCATGCTACAAGTGAAAGTGACTGAAGCGGCTGTTGTAAACTGAAGTCCAGAAATGGAGGCTTCCTGATTTGGTTCTATTTATGCGTTTATTAAAGGCTCAAATCCATAGTCTGGAATGATCGAGCTTGCTACAAGCCACGGCGTACAAATTCATTGTCATTATTGCGGCCGTTCTGAGAATCCCGATGGGTCACCACTTTTTTGGCGTGGCAACGAAAACTTATTACTGCTTCCATGCTATACATTGAAGGTTGGGGAACCGAACTACAGCATACCAGTCTTGTCTGCGCCTTTCGTGCGGCTATACGGCGCGAAAGATGCACGAAGCGCGCCCACAGTGTGCATTCTCCCTGGCCGCTCAGCGGAGCATCCACACTAGCAGCGCGACGCTGTCGCCACCTGCATGTCGATGTCGTGGCGAATAGGTGCAAACATATTAGGCCAGTTAGACAAAATAAGTAAGTTTCATTTAAAAATGCAGTGCTACACAAGACTCAACATGTAGACTAAAAGGGGGGCTTCAAGAAAAATTACTAAGTTGCTTTCGTCATGCGGGTTCGCTCCCCAGACGCTATATTGACGGATAAGGGCGCTTCTCAGTTTGAAGACGACATAAGGATCACAAAATCATAAACATCTTCATTTAGAAAAAGAAAGCAGAACTGCGCTTACCTTGACGACGTCAGCAGCATCGCATTTGGTCACCGCTAATCCAAAAAGCACAAGGAATGCGAACAAATACGGCAATTTTTCAGGGAAAACGCCATTTTTGTGGGCTGTACTGCACCAGCTGCACCAGTGATGACGTGCGGCTGCAAAATGTCCGCGACCGTCGGTGCAGCAGCTGCTGCGGATGTTTTTTATATCGTATGACCCGCCACACTGTCTTTCTAGCGCTAAAAATTTACAGCACGTGTACAGGATAGAGGTCACTGCCGTCAGTAGAGCTGATAAGCCTAGTTTGTTCAATCCGTCATGTTTTGGATTACTTCGGTTTTTTTCTTCTTTGAAGCCATAATCATCACCAGATGTAACCCGCCCTCAAGGAATACCTGGGTTCCTTTGGTTGTGCGTGCCAGACGTATTTTTTCCCTGGTGCGTACTTTTTGTGACCTATCGTCTCCTATGACAGAATTTGAAGTTAGCGATGCAGGTAGGGGAAAACGCCAACGTCTATTTATCACAGGGCGCGTTGCTAGCGTGTTGAATACCTTAGGCTGTCACTCCTGTTGGTTATTGTAATCCCAGAGATCACAACGTGTCAGGAGTAAAACGTTTGCTTCGCAACACTCATCTCTAGCCGCTCCATTCAATTACGGTGGTGGATAATGAGACGATCTCGGCACGCGACGTGTATGAGCAGCGCCGGCCACAACCGTTCTCTCACCACCCCCACCTCCCACCTTGGCAAAGTTGAATACAGATAAGTTTGTAGAAGTGCTCTTCGAAGGGAGAAAGAGTTGAAAAATTCCCCCACCCCAAAAGCTCAATAGCGAATGAATTGGATGAGTAATACGAATGTTGCGTGTTGAGGTCCCCCGCAGCTCATATGTTTCTTTCCAGCTGGTCTTCTTCAAACATTTCTCCTTTTTGTACCACCCGAAAGTTGCCGAACTGCTTATCTCGTACACGTTTTGGGCGTAGTTTCACTCCCGTTTCATTGTATCTACATTTACTAAAGAAAATCCAGCAGTCTTGAATGCCAAAACAAGCATCGGAAAATGCTTTGACATGTTTTATAACAGTATGCTCCGTAAAGTTTTTTAGGCTTTTCATGTTGGAAAAGGGAGCAGAGAAAAACACGCGTTTAGAGTGGGGATTGAACCCACCCTTTTCAATTGCTTGTCTTATGGCCTACCAAAGTCGGCTAACTTTTTTAGTGGCCGATTCGGCTTCCTGAGCAACTGTTTCCGCCACAAAATGTTTGGCGTTTATGCATACCACTACTTTATCACGTGCGGAGGGTGATACATACATCTTAAGAGCAGGCGAGCAAACATGTTTACCAAGAAAAGAAATACACATTGTGACGCTATACAAGAAATACACAGGGTGACAGTCCAGGCCATTCCGCCTACTCGGGGTGACGGGGAATTTAATTTGATCTTCTCCGTCCTGATTGCCTGGCAAGCGTCGACTGACGGGAAACCCTTTTATGGTACCCTTCACACCAAGACCCGTGCTACGAGTGCAGCTTAATATGGATAGAAATAATGTTCTCCTTGAAGGAATACGGAAGTGAAAGCCTGCTCTTTAGAGCGCCAGGTAAATTGTAGAGGAATTTGTTTTGCGTTTTCTTTCTGAAATTTTAATTATGACTTCAGAAATTAACCTTCTTATTTTTGGAAAGCAAGTCTCGAAGAGCACACATATAGAGAGGGACCACACCCACGCATGCCAGTTAAATGTCAGATGCCTTTGCAATTCGGCTATCTGGGCGACCATGTTCTCCATTTGTGGTATTTATTTTTAGTACAACTGTACAGTACACTTAAAGGTTGGTAGCCACTACTGCTTGGATAATTTGGGCTAGAGGGAACCATTTTAACGGCAGAGAAATACACAAGCATCTACATGTTGCAAAGGGCCGTCGACAAACGACGAACCCTCCCGTGCTACCTTGGCAACACGGATACCAGAAATGGGAGTTTTGCTTCCCTTACAGACAAGGGTGGTCATAATTGAGGGCTTGTTAAAGTAATACAGAAAGGAAGCCCAGAACACTAGTATGTTGAAGAAGCCATGGAGAAATAGTTTGGCTGCTTTTCTTTGTTAAGATTAGTGAAATTATTCACGTTTATGTTTGTGAACAAAGAAAAAAAAAAGCAGCGGCCTGAGTGGCCATGGAAGTTTGCAATGTTCTTGAAAATTATCAGTCGTGTTGGAAGAATATTAGCCCAAGCCGGCTTTCAAATTTCGTTAGGTTTACGGCAACTTAAAATTTTCTGCTGTGAGAGGAAAAATTGAATAAGTAAAAGTATTCGTTTGGTGCAGTAGGTAGAAGGTTCTCATCAACTGACAGACAACAGACAAGCTTCAAGCAATAAATTTTAATAGAAGATCAAAAAACCGCAAAGCTTACAGCACTTATCCAGGTTCCTTAAAGGAGGCATGAAGAGAAAACACAACTTCATTTAATTTGAAAGAACTAGGATTCAGTATCTCACTCAGCTCCATTAGAGCCACAAAAGATGTTTTTTTAACTAAAAAAAGCAAGAAGTATTTAAAAACTTTCAAATTTTGCGCCCCAGTGACGTGTTATGAGCAAGAATGACGTCATACGGGCCAACAATAAAACGTAATTTTCAGTGCGTTAACTGCACGTTAACATTCAAGTGATGCGGTCAAATGGAACTAGAGGCCCCATTACAGACGTCCAGTCATGTGTCGTCGCGACAGGTCAGTTAGGCCACCGCCAATCGCACAAACAAGATTCCGTGACGTCATAGAAAAGTTGCGGGAAATCGGCTAGGGGGTCGCGACTGTTTCAAACGTTTTCGTTAATATCTCCGTTATTTCTTCGAAGATTGCGGTGATATTGGTATCATTGTTATCGGGACTAAGCAGTCTTTCTAATGAACCAAACTTGTATTTTGTCTTCATAGCTCCTTTAACACCCTCAGTGCGCGGCAAAGTAACAAGCTGATGACGCCTTGTTTACGCAGAAATGCGCGTAACGGCTGTGATAACCTACCAATTGCATGTATTCTTCAACTTTATACATGCGAAAAAGCAGCTCGTAAGGAATAAGAGAAATAAAATAACTGAAAGAAAACTACACCAAAATTGCGCTCGTGTCGGTATTGCGCGATTTTGGTATTTCTAAGCACCGCTAAAAATTGGCAGAATTGTCGGACTTTTTTAAGTCAGTTTCACTGGCTTGCACTGTATACAGTACAAGCCAATGAAACTTCTATATAAGTATACTTCTATAGAATACGTCTATAGAAGAATACTTCTATAGAAGTATTCTAGTGCTGGTGAACGCTCAGCGTTTCGGTGTTTGCTGAAACCCCATACGTTTCGAGCTCTACGTGGGTTTGAGTGAAACCGGTTGATGTTTTGCAAGTGAACAGGACATTTAACTCTTGCGTTTTAAGCCTTCGCTATGAACCGAGAAACCTTCGACGCAAACACATGTACACCCACAAGATAACCCTTGTGGAATTTGGACATAAAAATTGGCCAGGTGTCATCTTTCTTGATTGTAAAAATCGTCAAAAAAAACATGACTTCGTGTAGCGCCAACAAAACGACAAGGACAAAGATGGGGGGGAGGGGGGAAGGCCGGCGACGGGCACAAGCGCTAACTTCCAACTGAGTTTATTGAAAAAATGCATGAATTTAAAAACACTTATCAAAAGAAACACAGATAGGAAAGGACAGAAAAAACAGCTCATGACAGAATTTGCGCACAAAAATACTTCGCACAAACACTGACGTCGAGCACAAGGCAGCACGAGGGTCGCATTTCGGCTGGCGTGCCCGCAAATTTTCCCGCCATTTTTTCGCGGGGCTACCATGGTTGCCAGACCAGGACTGCCCTCTGTCGATTAGCTCGCATCACCCGTAAAGGCCGTGGATCTGTCAGCCCGCTCTGGTTACAAACCCCTGCGCGCTCGCACCGCGGGCTCGAACCCGGGTTCTTTTTTCGCCTCCCCTTTACGGACTGCCTTTACGGGCCCCATACGTTTGTAGTACCTCCCGTGGCAACGAAGCGAAAAAAAACCCCCTGGACTCGAGCCCGAGCCCGCGAGCGCGCAGGGGTTTGTAACCTGAGCGGGCGGACAGATCTGCGGCCTTTACGGGTGATGCGAGCTAATCAACAGAGGGCAGTCCTGGTCTGGCAACCATGGTAGCCCCGCAAAAAAATGGTGGGAAAATTTGCGGGTACGCCAGCCGAAATGGTACCGGCGCGGACACGCAACGATCCCCCAGGCGTGCTGTTTCGGCAGTCTCGATTATTTCTCTCGTCTTCTGGTTGGCGTGACGAGCGATGACGGCACAACTGTCGAAGGAGGGCGTACAACCGCAATCATGGCAATGAATTCCCAGTAACCCTTGACAACCTTATTAACATTGTAGTCATGCTCACGCAGTCGGTCGTTCAGGCACCGACCTGTGTGGCCGACATAGACTTTACGGCACTTCAGGGGAATGGCGTAAACAATGTTTCCCATGCACGGAACGAACGGCTTTTTGTGGTTATTGTCACAGATTGGCTGCAGGGGAGCTGCGCCGTCATTTATGTGGCAAAGGCTCAACGATTTCCTTGGGGCGGAAAACACAACATTCACCTCGGCCTTCGCACCAATCTTCTTCAGCCTATGTGACAGGTCGTGAAAGTAGGGAATCACAGCGAGCCGTTTCTTGACAGGGCTTTCAGCGCCGTTACGCGCCTCAAGCTGTGCATCTCGACCGGCGTGCTTGATAGTACTGAGAAAGGCCTCAGCGAGAGAGGTGACAATCTGTGACGGGAACCCGGCCTGTTGAAGGCGCTGCACTTGCTGCAAGAAGCTTTCTTGGATGTTGTGGGGACAAGACCTTTGCAGGGCATCACTCAAACACAGCTTAGCCACTCGCCGTTTCACCAAGCGAGAGTGCCCCGACGAGAAGGGTAGCAACGGCTTACTGGCGCGTGGCTCGTAGCTCCAACACACATGCTCACTCGTGAAAAAGAGCTTCATGTCTAAAAGCCGCAACATGCTACCTTCAGGGAGTTCGTGTGTCAGCTCAAAGGGTTTAAGGCAGCTCCTGAAAGTCGTCAGCACGTCCGTTACATGAAAGGGAAACCTTGTTTTGCACACTTGATAAACACAATGAAATCATCTACGTCGCGAAAGGCCCTAACAACATGTTCCCGGTCCAGAAGTCCAGACAAGCATCGATCGTATTGTGCCAGTAAAAAGTCATTGAGTATAGATGCGATGCAGGATCCTATACACACCCATCGCTTTTGTATGTACGTGCCGTCCTCCCATACTGTGAAGGTTGACTGAAAGTGCATTGCCAACAGCTCCAGAAAGCCCGCTACACTGATACCCGCAGTGTTCTGGAAGGCTACCGCACCAAACCTGTGGATTCCGGCCCCGACGCACTCAATTCACTGTGAGGCAGTTGGTAATACAAACCTTTTAAGCTAATACAGAAAGCATTTAGCACAAGAGGGGGGCACTGCTTCAGGAAGGCAATCACATCACCAGAACTCCGAACCATAAAGGGGTCATCCACTGCCAGAAGCTTTAGATCCTCTAGCAGAAATGCCGCCACTGTTTTCTGCCAAGTTCCCCGCTCCGAAATTATTACGCGCAAGCGCAAAGCAACCTTATGCGTCTTGGCCGAAAAAAAAAACACATTTTAAGAGCGCAGCCTGAGCTTTTCTCCACCTCCTTAGCCAAAGCATCCAGGTTCAGGTTTGCGCATAGCTTCTTGGGTGTCACCTATACCTTGTCCAGGGCTATGTCTGTATACGGAGGTCAAAAGTTGAACTGAGCGCCTCATTAGCTTTCGCAGGAAAAACCGCGTTAGGCATGGCCATAAATCCTCCTTCCTTATCGGCTGGCAGAATGCGCAAGTCGTTTTCTTTTATAAAGGACTCAACGCGCCGCGAAGCTAGACCACTTTTAGGGGGCCTACTAGGCAACAAAACATTTACTCCAGAATATATACAGCGATCGTGCTTGCTTACAGGGGCTACAGCCGACACAGCTCTAACCATAGTCAATAGACCGGGAGCTGCCCTTTTGTGCTCAACCACGAACTTAGGCCATAGGCCCAGAGTCTGTTTCACATACCCGGGGAGGGAAACACCGTCGTCGGTGTGGACGTTGTTGCCAGGGCACGGTCGCTGCACACAGAAGGTAGACCGCACAGAAAAGGTGCAAATTCTGTCGTGAGCTGTTTTTTGTTCTTTCCTATCTTTGTTTTTTTTATAAGTGTTTTTAAATTGACGCATTTTTCAATAAACTCAGTTAAACGTCTTTTGAAACCAGATATACCGATTATCCCTTGCGTAAAATCCGGATGTCCGGATCAACGGCTTTCAAGGTTAGAGTCGCTCCGCACCGGTTTAACCGGAAAATCGGTTTGCGGGATGTCTGCAAGCACTGCTGCCTTCACTGTCTTCGCCGCGTATAAGCGCATCGGCTCCTCTGAGGCGCGGAATTGTTGTAAGCGACCACAATTGAAATTGGTTGTCGATGAAGATGGCTGAACGACTGCGTGACAGCGGCATGGGGGGCGGAGAACGGGGGCGCGTGCCCCCACCGAGCTTTTTCCGTAGGGCGACGCCCCTGGGGAAGGTTGGTTGGACACCTCACAACCCACGTCTACCCTATGAGAATTCCCTTACTGCCACTTTTCCCCATTATAGGAAATAGTAAAGAGCATTTCGACGCACCAAAAGCAATTACGTTATCTCTAACACAACTTTCTCCACCGGTTCTTGTTCTGGTAAAAAAGCATGCGGATCGGCATCGGTGGTAACGTGTGGCCATAAAAATGCATGTCATTCCCATCTACAATGGCACTAATAAGGAAGTTGGTGGTAAGCATAGGTTTCAAAATGTCCAAACAGGGGGGTGTTCAGTTGAAGTAGCGACAGAATTGTGATGGTGGTACCCGAATTGTCTTCATAGGCCCGCAAAACTGGGAAAGAATCTTGCTGTTCTCCTTGCTGTTCAGGGGGCGTCATTTCCTCAGATTACAAATAATTAAATATGGAAGGAGTCGCGTCACCCAATTTTTTATATAAATAGAGGGGGGGGGGGGGGGGGGGCTCGAAATAGACGAAAAGGGTGTCAGGTGCGCAAGAGGACAGGGTGTATTTTTCAGAAAGCTCACTGATCATGAGATCAACGCTCAGGAGCTCACAACTTTCTTCCGTGGATCGGACATATCACTCGTTCTTCCGAAACCCATTGCCATGCAACTAGTTCTAGCTTCACAGAATATTTTCGCGTTTTTTCCAGCTCACCGAACTACCACCAGAAAGTGACAGAGTAAACAATTTCCGGCGGGAAACCTTCTTACGCTACCTTCAGCATGAAGACCCCCCCTATGATTTTATTTATTTCATTTATTTTATTTATTTGTAAATGCTGCAGTCTCTCTCGAGACTTTTGCAGGGTGGGTAGAGGTAAGTAAACGCAAATACATACAAAATACTCAACGAACAATAAAATGTAAAATGCACAACAATAAAAATACATATCTTATTATAAACACTTTTCAAATGAAGTCAATGACTGCAGTGTTGCCGCTTCGTTAGTGAGATCGTTCCATTCCACAATTGTTCGAAGAAAAAAAGAATATTTGTAGCAGTTATTTCCAGGGCTCAATGGGGTTACAGAGAACGCGTGGCGGCGTCTTGTGTTTTAACCGCTTTAATATTTTAGGATGCGAGAAGTGTCAATGAAGTAATGCCCTTTCAGGCGGCAACTCCGGTTTCTTTCTGAGACGAGCAACATCCCGCTTTGTTCAAGGAGAGCTGATATTGAGGTGCGCCCATATGAATTGTAAATAAATCTTGCAGCCTCTGTTGCAACCTTTCTAATTTATGAATATCGGATTTTGTGAATGGGTCCCAGAGTACTACTACATACTCTATTATTGTTCGGATAATTGCATTATATGCAAGAAGACGGACATTCGGTGTGGATGATTTTAAGGAGCGCCGTAGAAAGAATAACTTGCGCACTGATCTAGCTGTGATGTTGTCTATGTGTTTCGTCCAGGAAAGCTTGTTCGATATCCATAGGCCGAGGTACTTGTAGTGTTCTTCTTCCTGCAGGAGAATATTATTAGCGGTGTATTGGTACTGGAAGGCAACTTTTTTATGGGTTATTTTCATGAAGACAGTTTTTTGGAAGTTGATAGACATTTGCCACTCGTGGCTCCAAGCAATTATTTTCTGGAATTCATTATTTAGTCCTAACTGGTCTTGTGGCGATTTTATCTTTCATATACAATGCAGTCATGTGCGTACAGTTTAACATGAACATAAAGGTCAAGAACGATGACTTTATTATATAATAAAAACAATAAAGGACCCAGTATTGACCCCTGAGGGACACCCGAATCAACCAGTGCACAGTTGGAAAAAGCGTTATTGGTGGCGACAAATTGACTTCGATTTCGGAGGTATGCAGAAATCCATGCAAGTAATTTATCATTTCGTATATTATGTCCTAATTTGTGCAGATGGTTTTGGTACGGTACTTTATCGAATGCTTTTTTAAAATCCATGAATATTATGTCAGTTTGTTTTCCTACATAATGGCACTCGCAAAGTCATGAACGCTTTCCACTATCTCAGTAGTGGTCGAGAAACCATTCCGAAATCCGTGCTGCATATTTGTTATTACCTTATGTTTTTCAAAATAGCTAATCATGTGCTCGTAAATGATATGTTCTAGCAGTTTTCATAATGCTGAAGTGAGTGAGATTGGGCGGTAATTTGGAATGCAAGTTTTTCCTCCGGTTTTATGTACAGGTTTGATTTGGCTAGCCTCCAGGTAAAGCGCCATCATTTACAGACTTGGTGAAGACAACATATAAGTATTTTGCACACCATTCCGCGTATCTTTTTAAGAGGGATTTGGGGATATCGTCCGGGCCTGGATATTTTTTGATATCAAGATACAACAGTAAATTTAATATTCCAGGCTCAGAAATACTAACAACAGAAAGTGGTTAATGCTGCCTAATATGGTTGAAACTGCTTAAGAGACTGCTTATATGGCTTAAAAAATGATGTTCCTGTTGGTGGATTTGGAATGGAATGCCTGCCATCTGGACTTCCACGCACATGTTAGGAGAAACAATTTTCTATTTTGTAGTTTTTTTTAAATATGACTTGTGACGGTAAACTTTTCATTTTGGGAAAACAGGTCAAAAGAACACACGTCCAGAGCTCTACCGCACCCACAGCTTCCGATTAGACGTCTGATGTCTTAGCAATTCGGGAATCTGGGTGTCCATGTTCTCCATTCTAGGTATTTATTTTAGTAGAACTGTACCGCACACGTAAAGGTTGGTAGCCAGTAATGCTAGGTAAATTCGAAGTGAAAGGGACCGTTGTAACGCCCGGGGTAAAACTCAAGAATCTACAGCTTGCAAATGTGCAGTCGAGAAACTGTAATCGCTCTAGTTTTACATTGGTACCATGGCTATCAGAACCGAAGCTCTAGCTGTTCTGACAGACAAATGTGCTCATGATTGAGGGGATTGTTGAAGTGATACGGAAACGAAGCCCAGGAATCTAGCATACTGAGGAAATCATATAGAACAATGCGACTTTTTTTCATATACGAAATAGTGACGTTAATGGTTTTTATCTTTGGGAACAAAGGGGACAAAAGCAGGTGCCCAAAGTGGAGTCCAAAGTAAACTCTCAAACTCCTCACAATGCTCAGCCCTGTTTGAAAAGAATGAGACCGTAACTAGCTTTCAAGTTTTAATACGCTCACGGTAAGTTCTTTTCTCGTGGCGGAGAAAACACTGCATCAGTGAAGATACTCTTTGCTGTAGGTGGCAGGTTTTTATCCCTTGCTAGAGAACAAACAAGCTTCAAGCAAATTGTTTTTTTTTGGAAGTTTACTTTGTAAACAACAGATACTTATCAATCACTTTCTATTTATTGGAAGACCGAAAATGCAAACGAAACTATAGTACCTACCTATGTTCATTGAAAGCTTCAGTGCGCGCCAGAGAAACCAGACGACGACACCTTGTTTTTGCAGAAATTCGGCGCAACGGCAGTGATAAACGACTGGTGGCATATCTTATATATCTTGTAACAGCGCAAACTGAACACGTACAAAATTGTAGCAAAAAAACGAAATAGAACAAAAAACGCAAGGGCCATCTCCACTAACGCGAAACCTGTGGAGGGGCGAAGCAACCAGTGTGCGCCGGTGCATCCCACAGCAAAATCGCTGCTAATGGGCAAGCGTTCATTGCAGAAAAGAGCATTTCTGTAGCCAACGCGCACCATTTCCTCTCTTCCCACACGGCTCACTTTAATTGGGCGCCGGATAAGCGTCGGGGACAGGAGCAAACTCTCGCTTGCTGAGGCTGGGGAACCCTCTCTTGGGTTGAACCCGATTTACATAATTAATCAAACAGACTGGCCGTACGTTGTCTTCGTGTGACACGCCGCAGCATGCTAAAAAGTACAGGAGAAAACCTGGCGTTTGAAACCAAATTCGAAAAGAAATTAAACAAATTTTCTTTTTTAAGGCAATTAGGTCCTAGTGTTTCCTGTATTATAAATTAGTTCAAACTCTATTAGGTCATTTTGAGCAAGTGTTATTGATTCATCTTTGTTTTTGATCGCCGTTTCACAACTTGATTTGCCGTGACAGGAGACGGCGACAGCCTGAGGCCCTATGCTTCGACGCTAAAAACCAAACTTCTGTCTGTTTTTTGCGCGAATTCAAGATGTTGAAGCACCACTGGCCATAGGCATAATTGCCAAAACCTCTTACACTCAGTTTCAACGGCTTGCACAGTACAAGTATTCTAGTCCTGGTGAACTCTCCGTGTTTCGTTGTTTGCTGAAACCCCAGACGTCTCGAGCTATACACTGTTTTGATTTGAACCATTTGATGTTCTGCAAGTGAAGGGGACATTTCCCTCTGACGTTTTATACCTCTTCTTTGAACCAAGAAAATATCTGGGAAACCGCCGGTATACTCAATGGATAACGTTTCTGGAATGTGCACCTTGAAGCCTTCGCCGCGTGGCATCTTGCTTGAATGCGCAAATCGTCAAAAAACGATAGCGGTCTCCGTACCCCGCCACGTAACTCATTTTCCGCTGTGCATGGAAACTCCGCTCCCTCTTCTCATCCCACCTCGCTCCCCCCAGGATGAAGTACAGTTTTGTTCGAAGCGCTTCAAATTTCATACTGACGACGATGGCGTTAGAGGCCCTCCTTTTGTATCGAGACGTCGCCTGTTACCAACAGACTTGCTTGCATTATTCTACTTCCCTTGAATATCCTGAAGGGTCTGCCGCTCTCCCCCTGATTTTAAACTCTCATCGCCTCCCCCAATCTTTTTGCCCTGGCACACCTGTTATATCTCGCCCTAACCCCCTACTTTTCTGAATTCTAAATCGTTATATTACTCTTCCTAAGTTCCACTCTCTTTCATACTTTTCTTTCTCCAATCCTCCAGCCGCCTCCATGTCACCTCTACGGCCCTGAAGTTAAGGCTCCCCCTCACACCAAATCCAAAAACCCTTCGCCAACGTCGTTTCCCCATCGTCCCGCCGTGGTCGTATCTCTGTGCAGTCTATGACAATATGCTCTATGGTTTCCCGATCCCTTCCGCAGCACGCACAAGTTTCTTCCTGTTGCCTGAATTCTCCCGTGTATGCCCTTGTTCTTGGGTACCCCGCCCGTGCTGAGCAATGCGCCGCCTCGCGCATTATCATAAAAACCTTCATTTCTGATGTCTATTTTCTCTGTTCTAACGGCCTTCAGGGTAGTTTTAACTAGCGTTCGCTGTACCCTATTCGTGGTGTTTGGTGCTTTTGTTTAGTGCCTTTTAACTGTTGTATATACCCCACCTCCCCTATCACATTTTCGTACCATTTTGTCAGCTCTTTGGTACTCCGCCTCTACCGCATGTTCATGCTCCTCATATACAGGTACCTAAACACTCTTGCGGCCCAATTTAGCTCCTCCAGGTCACCTAATCTCTCCTCAGATGTTACCTTGCTATGCGCCTCCCTTGTTTCAAAGGACGACGAGCCGTTTTCGCCTGTACTACTTCATACGTAGTATTGCTATGGGCCCCTTGGGCCAGCCAGCCTACCGCCCCTCATTTAACTCCAAGCCAGCTTGTATCTCTGACTTCATACATAGAACCAAATTTCGAAAGTCAGTCATAGTACCATGACCCCGTTCCATATTCCCGCGACCACCTAGTATTTTTTGAAGCCCCAAAGTGCTCTATGTTTCAGTAAAGCCGCGTTCCGTCTTCCTTTTGTTTTAAGGTGGGCCTCACGCGCATGCGTGTTCTCTGCGCCTTCCTTAAGGCATACTACTAAATATTTATGCTCCTTTACCCGTAGAACCAGAAAGTTGTTCCGAGGAGCTAGACATCCCACCAGTAACGATAGAAGAAGTAAGGAAGGCTTTGGAAGAAATGAAATTGGGCAAAGCGCCTGATGAGGATCAGATAACAACAGGTCCCTTGAAGTATGGCGGAGAAACTGTACTTGAAAAACTGGCAACCTCTACACGCAATATCTCACGACCGCAAGTTTACCGGAATCTAGAAAGAACGCGAACATCATTCTAATCCATAAGAAAGGTGACATGAAGAACTTGAAAAATTACAGGCCGATCAGCTTACTGTCAGTCGCCTACAAGGTACTTACCACGGTAATCGCCTACAGAATTTCTGCAGCCATAGGTTCCAGTCGACCTAAAGAACAAGCAGGGTGCCGTAAATGCTATTCAACAATTTACCATATCCACACGATCAATCAGGTGATCGAGAAGTGCGCTGAGTATACTGAACCCCTATATGTAGCCTTCATAGATTATGAGAAAGCATTTGACTCGGTCGAAACCTCAGCAGTCATTCAGGCATTACGGAACCAGGGTCTAGATGAGCATTATGTAAGAATACTAGAGGATATCTACAATGGGTCTACAGCTACCATCATCCTCCATAAGGATAGCAGTAAAATACCTACAAGGAACGGCGTCAGACGAGGAGACACAGTCTTCACAATGTTATTCACAGCATGTTTTGAAGAAGTATTAAGAACATTGGATTGGCAACAGGTGGGTGCAAGGGTTAATGAAGAATACCTCACTAACCTCAGATTTGGTGATGGCGTTGCCTTGCTAAGTAACTCGGGGGACGAATTGCAAAGCAAGATTTCCGCACTGGACAAACACAGTAGAACCGTGGGCCTGAAACGTAATGTGCAGAAAACCAAAGTAATGATAAATAACCTTGGGATAGCACAGAGGTTTGAGATAGGTGGCAACGCAGTGGAAGTGGTAAGCAAATATATCTTCTTAGGCCAAGTTTTGACCCCGCATCCCAACCATGAGGTAGATATAATTAGAAGGATAAGAATGTGGTGGAGTGCGTACGGCTGACATTCTGAGATAATGTAAAGCAGCCTACCATTCTCTCTGAAGAAGAAAGAGTATGACAGCTGCATCTTGCCGGTACTCACCTACGGGGTAGAAAATTGGGGGCTCACTAACAGGGTTTAACTGAAATTGAGAACGACTCAGCTGGCAATGGAACAGAAGATGATAGGTGTAACATTTAAGAGACAAGAAGAGAGCGGAGTGGGTCATGGAACAAACCCGTGTTAAGGACACATTAGTAGCTATTAAGAAAACGAAATGGACATGGGCAGGGCAAGTAATGCACATGCAAGATAATCGTCGGTCATTAGGGGTAACAGAGTGGATCCCTAGAGAGGGAAAGCGCTGCAGGGGGCGGCAGAAAATTAGATGGGCAGATGAGATCAAGAAGTTTGCGGGGATAAATTGGTCGCAGTTAACACAGGACCAGGGCAATTGGAGATTAATGGTAGATGCCGTTGCGCTTCAGTGGGCGTAGATAGGCTGGTGATGATGAGGAGCCGCCGTATTTCCACTTGTTGAACTGACAGCAATTTTTGCTCCATGTCGTCGTTGAACACCACGATCTATGAATTTCCTCTCCTAAAGGATAGCACAAGATCGTGGCTTCCTCTCCGCATATATCCTTCAGTACCTGCATACCCATCGAGTAATCTGTCATCGACAATATGTGGTCTGCATACATCATTCCTGGAATTCGCTGCTTCACCACCTGTGTATTTGAAATGTATGATAAATTGATCTCCAGCCTACTGCTGTATAGTTTCCTTTCTAAACCCACCATGTAGAGCATTAACAGCAGTGGAGAAAGAGGACATCCTTGTTTCAAACCCTTGTAGGTGTATACCGGCATATTGTATGCTACCCTCTCCCACACTATTTGCAGCTGGATCTCCCGGTATAATTCCCTGAGCCAGTTAATAAATTATTCCCTCACTCCCTCATTCTCCAGTATCTCCCATAGCTGCTCCCTGTCTACGCTTTCATACGCCACCTTAATATATAGAAAGGCTAACCACAAAGGTCGATTTTGTATCGTCGCCGCCTCTTTGCTTTGGCTTACCCCAAATAAGTGGTCGTATAGTCTTCTGTCCTTTCGAAAACCATTTTGAAGTTCACTTGGAACTCTTTTCTCTTATACCCGCTGCTCTAGTTCAATTTTCACTGCCTGCATTCCCAACCTGTGCAGCACGGACGTGATGGTGACTGGCCTTTAAGAAATCGGCTTAGTCTTGTCGCCTTTGCCCTTAAAGAATAAGCTCATCCTGCTAGCATGCCACGTCTCCGGTATTGTCTTCCTCTCTATAACGGTTCTCACGGCTTGAAGTAGCCTCCTCTTGATCATTGGTCCTAATTGGTTGATCAACTAGATCGGGATCCCATCCGTGCCCACTGCCATATTTTGGGACACCTTTCCCTTTACTTTTCTCTACTTGAGCTAGTTGCTTGCAATCTCCAACCTTTCGGTATCCCCGCAGTGACATCGCTGTGGCGCTTTGTGGCCGCTGTATCCACCTTGCAGATTTTATCAGTGATAATTTTAAAAGGTATGCCAGTGCCTGCTCTCCCTTGAGCATGTGCACCGCTTCGCTTTCCACAGTACCATCGTCTGTATGTCCCCAGCGTTTCTCTAATGCCCGCACATGATTCCAAAGCTTCTCCGGTACATCTCTACCCTTTCCGCGTATTTGTGCCACCCATCGATTGCTGTTGCCCTTGCAATTCCCCTGCACCAACAGTTGCACTGCCACTTCTCTTTCTGCCATTTTATGTCCACCTCTTCCTGCTGCCTCCCTGCCCGCTTCCCTGCTTGCGCTTTCTAGACGCCTGTTTATGCCTCTCTATAGCCTCCTCGATTTGTGCGTTCTACCAGCTTCTTTGCGTTTTTTTTCTTTCAAGTAATTCGCTCTTTCTGTCTTGACAAGTTTTCTCTGCATAGGTTTGATGAGCCTGTCATATTCACATATTTTTCAGGAATGTTCTTTGTCGTCGTTTACACTTTTGGCTGTAGCTGCAATTTGGCTACTGCTTCACTTTGTGTACTGCCCCGTCCGATCCAGTTTCGCGCCGCCTGGTGTCCCAAAATTCAGTTGTATATGCTTGGTGCCACTGCCCATACATTGACCTCCTTCCTCATCTATGCTCATTCCGTCCAACCATTCATTAATCCCTCCGAGAGGATCCAGTAGTCGAAACTCGACTGTCTCCTGCCAGAATCCCACGCGATTTGACCATAGCATTGTTGTTTTTGTTCCTTATTTACTATGATCAGGTTCTGTTACTCACACATTTCCAGCGTTAGATGCCGGTTGTTGTCTGTGTACCAGTTTAGAACTTCAACGTGGGCGTGCATGTCCCCTACCAACAGTACTTCCCCGGATCGTTTCGAATCCTGGATGTCCATTTTTAGGAAGCCACCACGTTTTTGTTTTATTTCTTACTCTCTTTACTTGTTCACAGGTACGATACTCCTTCCTCCTTCCGCCTACCACCCCTTTCACCTCGACATGCTCTTTCCACGGCTGTAGCTGTACACAATCGCGCTGGGAACATAGCCGAATGTTCATATCATGCACAATTTTACGTGCAAGACATCCCAACTGCTCAAGCAGAATGCGCAATCCAAGTACGTACCCAAACACTCAAGCTTCGTAACCACCACTATCGAATGGACTGGTCGAAAAACCCCAGCTTCTCTTTCAAAACGCGATGTTATTAAGACTGATGGGAGAGGCATTGCAGGCTCTAAACATTTTATCTTTGTTAGTTTTGTTGTCACGTATTAGTAACATTATAAACGCCTTTTTGTTGTCTCGGAGTTAGTGGTTATGATTTCGTAAATATAATAGATTTGTTCGGTAATGTCACCCGTTTCCTTAAATTAGGGTGCACTGTCAGAAGATATGGGGAGTCGACTCATGAGAGCCAACAAACCCCACCGAATCTACAGGGCACAGGTGACAAAGGGGGTGGCCGTCTGATGTGCGGCTTTCGCCGACTAGAGCGGCAAGAATGAGCAAGAGCCTTGAACGAAAAACAGCACAAAGACTTATATTTAAACAGGCAAGTTACAAACACAAGCACGAAGTAGCAGATCGATAATAACAGACAACTTAGATGGAATTCAAATACAAGAAACAGTCCAATTAGACAAAATGATACAAACAGGAGCGTTAACAAATGAAGATTACGAATCGGAGCAGTTAACTAAAAGAAAATGAACAGTTCGATGCTTATGAGAGACAGAGTCCCAGCATATTCACCGACCGGGCCGGACGATGCACCGGTGTCGGAGGCGAGTTGGCTACCTGGGAAGCGTGGCTTCGCTGTAGGCCAGGCCGTCCGAGACGATCACGGTCATTCGAGGCCCGGGAGTACGTTGGAGTCCTCCAGGGCGCGGGTCGCCGATGGTGTGATGTACAAACTGGCAGGTGCCGTTGTCAATCACGACGTCCAAACGTAGCTGGTTTGTTTAGCCGCGGCTTCTCTTTTTATAGGCGCGCCGGCGCGGAGGCGCGGAGAGGGAGAGAACAACACACAACGCGCCCGCCGCCGTAAGCGAATAACTTGACTCTTCTCCCTTCTAGAATCATCGACGCTCTTTAGAACTGGCAAGGCCACGCGCACTTCCTCGAAAGTACTGGAAGCTTCGACGTAACCGGAGCGGCGGGGGGTTTTATTTTTGTTGTTTTCTTGCCGGCGAGCCGGCGGGTGATCGTATTACCGCCTCTTCATTCGAGAAACTTCCAGCCTTATCTCGGGCGAATAGAACCGGATGGAATGAATCGGACGACTGCAAGAAGAATTAGGCGCTGTACAATAAAAATGAAAAATTTATAAGGTACTTTTAGACGTCGTACGCTCGAGTTTGTGACACAGCCCCCCAGTTTCAGAATATTATGCAATAATATTCCCAAAACTCGCAAAGTCGTGCGTACGCGTCGTTCACAGTTAGTGAACAAAAGAGGCTGTGCCTACTAACACAGAATCGAGTACACCCCAATGTTCTTCATAAGAATAATGACAGGTACAGAATTCGCGTACAGAACCGCGGTTTGGCGCAGATTTCTCAACAAATAAACATCCTATAGGGACAACTCATAAGTTTGAGAACAATAAAGTTCTAGCATTCGAATTAGCCAGTGCCCATAATAAATGTCTGGCCAGTAGTCATTACAAGTGCGAAACTCATGAAAATACACCGTGCGCTACTGTGCGAAGGTATCGTAGGCTCAAATACAATGAGTATACGTCCGTACTCAGAAATACATACAATGGACTGGTACAATGAAACTCCTAAGAACATAACTAATATGTTGTTCACAAACAATAACATGCTACCGCAAAGTTCACGAATGGCACCACTAGTAACGCCAATAATACACAGCAAATGTACTGTATAACAGAGAAAGTAAAGTTTACGCAGAACGCAACTAGTACGTGAATATACACTGTACAGCCAGAGTGACAAAATAAGTACAAGTTTCGCATACAGTACGACAGAGAAACAATAAATACAACGTTCAAGTATACAGTACTCGACGTGAAAATACAACTCTGTCTTACACAATTCCACTGATATCCCACGTGCATACCTAAATTTGCATTCTTCATGTTTAGCCCGTGTCTATCGGGCGCTTGCATAATTGCGCCTGCGGAATTCTTCTCTTCGGAGAAGTTCCTTCCCAAATGTCGCGCGAAACGACAAACTCTTTCGTGACCGCCGTGATAGCGGTCTCGCGAAAATGTTTCACTGCCTGGGCCTTCACCTGGTGAACGACCGAGTGGCTAATAACGGCTTGGCGCTTCTTCCCACCTGTCCGCTGTCTGCAATGCCGGCGCACACGTTTGCTCCTAAGCTTGTACCCAAACCTGCACTCTTTGTTTCGGCAGCTCAGCTGTTTGTCGAGTTTCTGAAGGCCTGCTTTCAAACGTTTGTTCTTTCGACGACCTTCGGCGCTTATTTTCCTTCTGTGCGGCTCCATCGCAGGGGCCGCAGACTTTGGGCGCCGGAAATGTGCTGGCTTCGGTTTTGTAGGTGCTCGAGTTGCGACGGGCACGGCTTCGTCTCGATCCGAGGCATCGAATCGGGGTTCTTCTTTCGAAACAGCGGGTGGTTCCTCTCCCACCGCTGAAGTCACAGGATCGTCGCCGACGCTTATGTACGGCGAGTTCCCTCCGCGGAGTGCGGCTCCGCTTCGCACGGGGGTTTCAAACTTGACCTTAGGGTCAGTCTCTTTGCTCCTCGAGCTGTCAGTTACGCACGCGGCGCTAGTCTGCCCAGAGAGTTCATAGTCTCGAACTGGGTCTTCCTGCACAATGAGCGTGCTTGTACCCGTGTTTTTCAGAAAGCCAACGTTTTCCTCGGGCACTCTCCCCGCAATATCGGGTACCCCTTCGTCTAGAGGGTTCGGCCCCGACGTCGTGATGGCCTCCCCAACCGGGATGTTATCTCCATCCTCAAGTTCCGCATCACCTGTAGGATCATCGTCCTTCCAGGTCTGAAGTGGTGCGCTTTCGCACAATTCTGGAGGTATTTCCTCCTTGCTGATTTCGGATACTTCCGCCTCTTCGTTTCCGGAGCTATCCTGGCATTCTTTTGCCTTCTCACGGTTAGTACTTTGGCCACTATTCTCATCTCTCGAATTTTTATCATTGAGTTCATCTTTCCGATGGAACTCATTTCGCACAATCTCTGTGCTCCTATTCATGTCTTGAGATGCGGCAACCACAGCTGCCTCTCCAGCCGACTCATCGGGGTGTGGCTCCTCAATAAGTGGCTCTTCCACCTCCACGGGTGGCGGTTCTTCTGGGGCAGTTAAAGTTATCGGGTCGTCGGGATCCATGGCTCCGTCGATGTTGCCGAGGATGAGGTCATACATGGACCTCTCCATGCAAAGTGCGGTTACGCTTCCCGTGTAGTAGGGAGTCTCCACCTCGATCTGAGCTACCGGCAACACTCGCATTGAGCCATCCATAAAGAACACTGGATTTGTTTCCCCAGAGAACTCCTGCTCTCGGACTAAGTCCGTTCGTACAACAACTGTGCTGGTGCCGGTGGAGCGCAAAACGGTAATGGTTTTGCCTGACAATTTTCCCTCAGCCACCGGCACTGTCTTCGACCCGAATGCCGTAATGGCACCGACGACGTGAATTTTCTTGCCCCTTTTCCGCTCCTCAGAGCTATCAGTAGCATCGTACTGCTTAGGTGCCCTGAGAGGTGCGCATTTGCGCAAATCCTGGCGCCTTTCATCGTTGCTGCTCCTGCATGTCGCAGCCTTATGTCCAGCCCGCCCGCACTGAAAACACCTGGAAGCACTACTTCTCGTAAAGTTGCTCCAGCAGTCCTTGGCAATGTGCCCAAACTTGTTACAAGAGTAACATTTCAGCGGGGGTTTTTGGCTAGTCCTACTTCGGTCCGCTACCGCGTTTCCGACATTTCCCTTAACCTTTTCAGGGTTGGTACTGAGAAACAGGCGCCTATTCTCTCCTCTCATGCTCCGATCTGCTGATGTGCAGTCGAGCTTCAAACGTTGAGCATCAACATTTGCTCCTGTTAGCTCCTCTTTGCTTGCTTTCTCCTCTCGCTCCAACCGAAGTTGTCTCCGAAATTGTTTCTCTCTTTTCCTCTCAGCTTCTGTTCGTGCTGCCTGTCTTGCTCTCTTAACTTTCTCGTTTTCTTTTTTTTCTTTCTGAGCAACCCACTTTCGTAGTTCGGCCCCTGACAGGCCCAGTTGGCAGCCCAACGCTACAATTTTCTCTGAATCCATGATTGCATATGTATCGCAATCTAGCCACAATACTCTAGCCTCTAGCTAGGTATGTCTACACAGAGAAATGTTAACGAGAGCACCCGCTTATAAAGGCAGTAACAACCTATGCCAAAAAAGTTCCAGGCTCTTTCTCCTCCCTACCGCTCACATCACACGTCCTGCCGTGGACGCCAGAAATTGTCACCCGTTTTTTTAAATTAGGGTGCACTGCCAGAAGATATGGGGAGTCGACTCATGAGAGCCAACAAACCCCACCGAATCTACAGGGCACAGGTGACAAAGGGGGTGGCTGTCTGATGTGCGGCTTTCGCCGACTAGAGCGGCAAGAATGAGCAAGAGCCTTGAACGAAAAACAGCACAAAGACTTATATTTAAACAGGCAAGTTACAAACACAAGCACGAAGTAGCAGATCGATAATAACAGACAACTTAGATGGAATTCAAATACAAGAAACAGTCCAATTAGACAAAATGATACAAACAGGAGCGTTAACAAATGAAGATTACGAATCGGAGCAGTTAACTAAAATAAAATGAACAGTTCGATGCTTATGAGAGACAGAGTCCCAGCATATTCACCGACCGGGCCGGACGATGCACCGCTGTCGGGGGCGAGTCGGCTACCTGGGAAGCGTGGCTTCGCTGTAGGCCAGGCCGTCCGAGACGATCACGGTCATTCGAGGCCCGGGAGTACGTTGGAGTCCTCCAGGGCGCGGGTCGCCGATGGTGTGATGTACAAACTGGCAGGTGCCGTTGTCAATCACGACGTCCAAACGTAGCTGGTTTGTTTAGCCGCGGCTTCTCTTTTTATAGGCGCGCCGGCGCGGAGGCGCGGAGAGGGAGAGAACAACACACAACGCGCCCGCCGCCGTCAGCGAATAACTTCAC